>NW_028245580.1:0-320000 GCF_964263255.1 Lissotriton vulgaris | reverse complement strand
AGTGGAGAGGGTTTTTGTTGCTTAGCCCTGGGGGCATGTAAGAGGAAGCTTCATTGGCTAGCTTTAGCCTTTGGTATCTCACCACAAATGCAGCGCGAGACTGAGGACATTATTTGTCAGAGAGAACTTTCATTCCAAACACTGAGCTTACCTCCGCTAATTCATTTTAGTTAACAATCCCTCTTTACTTCAAATCTCGGTCCCTACACCTTGCACTGCCCCAATACAACCCGGCACAATATCATTACTTGCACTGGGGCCACTTATGTAGTGTAGTACATAAACGCCACATTATTTAAAAGTGAATGAAAAATGGCATCTACTGGCTCCTTCTCACTTCTGTGTGTAAAATTACCAACAAATGCACCCGGGACCTCATTTATGAAAAGTGACGCATCGCTGAGCGAAAACAGCGATGCGTCACTTTTCACAGCGCCCTCCTTGCGAGACCAATGATGCATCATATTTACAGTATGACGCATCATGGCGCAAGGAGTTACAGATACGTCAGTATTTCTGACGTATCTGTATGGTGCAATAGTAACGCATTGTTGGAGTGTGTCAGAAAAGTGAAGCAACTCCAGCAATGTGTCCTTTCACATGGGGCAAGCAATAAAAGTGCTGGTGATAACATCGTGAGTCTTCTTCCAGTTATTGTGCTGCCGCCCGTGCCTGTGAACAAGGATGGTAATCTGAAACGCGTAAGGCATTAGAATATGGAACTGTGAGTTTGCTAAACTGCGCTGCTGCCTGATAAATGGAGATTTACTGATGGCGAGTGCGTCCTGAAGTCTTGGGCACTTGTGGAACTTTATTTATATATATATATATATATATATATATATATATATATATATATATATATATATATATATATATATATATATATATATATATATATATATATATATATATCGTGAATTCCATATCGCTCCAGCACATGCTGCTTCCACAGCCAGCAAACAGGACACCGGACACGGACCTCGAGGTGTTACAATCCTTTATTAGGCAGAAAGTGTCACTACCTGTTTGTGGCTTTCCTAAATGGGCAAACTTTGTTGGTTTGATGTTTGACGGCCGGCCCGGTCGTGGGAGAAGCCCTGCCGAAACTGAGATGGACCAGGCTGGATTCACTCAACATTCAGCTATTTGGACAGTAGGTCGAGTTGCAGAAGTTTTAAAGTGCAGCCTGTTACGAAGGGGATTCTTTCCACACCCACTGGGGTTTCAAACATGTTTTACTATGGCTAATGCAGGGCGGCTCACTTGAGATTAACTACTGACACTACTAAGACCAGCAGGCTCAGCGCGTGTCCACGCCTACTGGGCGGCTGTTTTTCATGTATAATTACTGCCTTGCGCTCTGCATTATGCTGATTGAACTGCCTCTGATGAAATGCTCGTGTAGCATGAAACGCGTCAGGCTCTTGAACTTGTGAAAACTCCTTTTTCAAAACATGCTGAAGCCTCTGCAATAAACGGATTGATATCTACCTGTTTGTGGCTTTCCTAAATGGGCAAACTTTGTTGGTTTGAGATACATATATATATATATATATATATATATATATATATATATATATATATATATATATATATATATATATATATATATATATATATATATATACATATATATATATATATGTACATATATATGTATATATATATATATATAACCGCAAAAGAGTTACCCCTTGAAGAAGAGCCACAACAGGTAGGAAAATCGCTTCTTTATTGTTCACAAAGGCTGCACACAGAGGTTAAGAGATGTCATCAGAATTGAAGCGCCAAACTGCCAGACGCGTTTCGAGTCCCTGGGACTCTTCTTCATTGGCAACAGCTACAATGTATAACAAGCCCAGTCCAGTGCAACTTCTTTAAAACAGTTCCCGCCGCCCCAGTGGTCGTGGCCACTTCGCAGGCCTTCTGGTCTATGTAGTTGCCCCCAATGTCCTCAAGTGAGTCCGTCTTGTGATGCATATTTGAGTGAAAATTAAACCACAGTGGGATGCTGTGCACCTTCGAATCATTCTGCTGCATACTCAATCCTTTGTGAGAAACACTACCTACCTCGTGGGCGACGTCCAGTGTCCTCGTCTTGGGAGCGCTGCACTTGCAGCAGGGCTCTTCAGCGACCGATGCAGGCCGCTCAACATAAAATTACAAAAGAGTTACCCCTTGAGGAAGAGCCACAACAGGTAGGTAAATCGCTTCTCTATTGTTCACGAAGGCTGCACACAGAGGATAAGGGAAGTCATCAGAAATGAAGCGCCAAACTGCCAGACGCGTTTCAAGTCGCTTGGACTCTTCTTCAATGGCAACAGCTACAATGTATGATAAGACTAGTTCAGTGCAACTTATTTAAATCATTTCCCGCCGCCCCAGTGGGCGTGGCCACTTTGCAGGCCTTCTGGTCTATGTAGTTGCCCCCAATGTTCTCAAGTGAGTCTGTCTTGTGATGCATATTTCAGTGAAAATTAAACCACAGTGGGATGAGGTGCACCTTCAAATCATTCTGCTGCATACTCAATCCTTCGTGAGAAACACTACCTTCCTCGTTGGCGACGTCCAATGTTCACGCCTTGGGAACGCTGCACTCGCAGCAGGGCTCTTCCACGAACGAGGCAGGCCGCTCAACATAATAAAAAAAATTCCAGTAGTTTTGCCTTACTGCCTGCGGTCTTCTAAAGCACCAGTTGAGTTTAGCACTACGCTGAGTGGCGTAAAATATTCAGATCACCCCCCTCCTTGTAAAGAATGTCTCAGCACTCCAGGTAGAGTTGTAATTACGTGTTTATTTCCTTAGCAGATAAACCAGCATCAACGCGTTTTGGTGTTTGCACACATTTGTCATGACACTGACCTTCAGAAAATTAGCGCATTTAAACACAAGAACAGTTTTTAAATACATATAAATATAAAGAAAGGACAAAGCTTGTCTGACATATAAGCAACATTTTGGAAGAACCTTTTATTGTACACTTATGCAAATAATGACCAATTTGAAATCGTAATATATGTACTCATTGGATCTGCTCTATTACATATCCACACTAAACATCACAATACAAACACAACAGTTATGCTTGTATTAGTCCTTACAGATTTATGGCAAAATGTAATCTTTTACTCCATAAACAGGCACCATCTTAGAACGTTCAATTGTCCTATATCTAAGGCATTGTTGTGGGCTGACACCTACATATATGGTCAAAAAATGACTGCATTAATTCATGCTAACCACTGGGATCCAATTAATCATGTATTGTTTGTAGAGTATAATTGTTCTAGAACATTTCAGTACTCATGTTCAACACATGTTCATCACGTTGATACCCAGGGCTAATTAATTAAATATCTTAGTCACTGATGCCTCTTCCTAAAGCATGCGCTGTTACATCCGAATATAGAGTAACACACTGAACACCTGTGTGACGGTCTTCAATGTATAGTAATATTCAATGTACACTATCTTACATGTCTGTTTCCCTATTCTCATGTAAAAGAACCAATAAGTAATTTGCACATCCAGTACATTCAAGTGATCAGTTCATTACTCTAATTTTACCACTAGTGGGCAATGGCTCTTATTCAAATATCTATGTATAATCGAAATAAAGCTTCGAAGACCAACCATCAAACCATAAACCAAAATTTAGATAAGCCAAAATGTAAATAAACCAAACCAAATCCACTGTGTTGGTTCTCTGGTGCTATAGAAAAGAAATTAGTACTTGTTCATAAATGGGGCAATACACAGTCCATCTTTAAAGTGGTGCCTTCAGGCTTTGTCTCTGTAAAAACATATATAAAAAACATGATTAAAAAAAGTGTTCTCTTGGCTATCCAGAAGATATCAGCAAGGAAGATACTGGGAGTTTTAGGTGCACATGCAGTTCTTCATTGGTATTCAAACCAAATGGTTCTTTGTATCCATCTCCAGTATATATCTCAATTCCAACCTTCTGAGCCCCCTATCTCTGTACCATCTTCTCAATTTCTTTGGCACACTTTCTATTACACTGCATGTGAGTAACCCGTAATATTCTCCATGCACCTGCTGAAAGTGTCGAGCTACGGGGTAGTTAATATCTATGTTTTAATGCTGTTGCCAGTTGTGCGTGTCCTATACACTGTTGTTATATGTCTGGAGTCCTTTACTATCACCCTCATTTCTAAAAAATCAATCTGGGCATGGCTAATCTTACTTGTGAAATGCAAATTGAGACTGTTGTTATTTATGACTTCCACAAATTGCCTAGCTGTTGCTTTACCTCCCTTCCATAGTATGAACAAGTCATCTATGTAGCTGACCAATAAAAATATCCTTTCTGTCCATAGGCTGCCTGTATCATGTCTATCCATAGGCTCAGTGTACATTGAGCACCTGCTCCACCCTCCAGCCTTTAAAAAACCCAACATTGACAGTAAAGATCTTCAAAACTATTGTCTGGTCTAGCTACTTCGGCTACCAGCCTAGATTGTTGAGAAACCACTGAATCGCCACCTGATGAGATTTGCGGAAGAGCAGAGATGGCTGGAAGAATATCAGTTCACTTTCAGAAAACACCATGGAACTGAAACTCCTCTGGTCTCTGCCATGGACCATATTAGGAGGTTAGTGGAAGAGGAGCAAGGCGCAGCTTTGGTTCTTTTAGACACATCAGAAGCCTTTGATACCATCTCCCTGCTGATTGAACGCCTTCAAGATATGGGTATTGTAGAGAAGACATTGCCTCTAATGTCCTCCTTTCTTAATGATCACTCGCAGAGGGTTCTGTTAAATCATTTCCATTTCGATGTGTTCTCCCTGCCTTGTGGGGTGCCACAGAGATTATCTTTGAGCTCAACGCTCTTTAACCTATACGTGTACCCTCTTACTACCATTATTTGTGCCTACAGGATGGATGCATTATCCTATGCTGATGACACCAAGATCATGGTGCCGATCCCTAGGAATTCTGCTGCTACCGCAGATAACTTCTCTCAATGTATGTCTGCAGATGGATGGAAAGGAATTTCCTTCAACTTAACGGTGAGAAAAACAGGGTGGTGCTCTCGGGATGCAAACCTCAATTTGAAATGGGAATTGGTGGCCTGGTCTTTAGGCACCCTCCCGTCCCCAGCCCAGAATGACAAAGATCTTGGGTTAATCCTAGGCACTGAACCTTTCCTGAATGGACACGCCAATCACACTGTTGTGACCTGATTCTGACTTATAGGGAAGCTAAAGAAATCTTCCCTTTTATCCCCTTTCCAGCAAAAAAGCGCAAAAACAGGTAGTACTTGCATTGGTCATGTCCAGATTGGGCTATTGTATCTCCCTCTACCTGGACTCCACCATTAGCACCCAGGCAAAACTTTAGGTGGCACAGAGCGCCTTTGCCAGAGAAATTCTTGACATTCCTAAGCGCCAGTCTGCCTCTTTTTAGAATTTTTTATAGCGCGAACTAGACCTGAGGCATCGGGTATCAGAGCACTTTACATGAGCACCAGTTTTGTTACAGATGAACACATTACATTTTGTTGTTGTTGTTGTTGTTAGGCACAGGGAGATTAAGTGATTTGCCCAGAATCACAGGATGTTGAGCGTTGTTGCCAAGATTCGAACCCAGTTCCCCAGGTCTGAGGCTGACAGTTCTAGCCATAAGGCTACATCCTTTCCCCAAACAGCCTCTGCAGGTTTGTGTGAGCTGCACTGGCTTCCCATTAGAAAGTGCATCATGTTTAAAACCATCTGCATTGTACATAAAGTGCTCTACCTTCCGAGTCCTGCCGGGATGAAAGATATGTTTCATCCATACATCCCTGGTAGAAAACTTAGCTCTATCCATCGCAATGTGGTCATTGTGCCTAGGATTCGGAAGATGAAATGGCGGGGGTAGACCCTTCTCAGTCGCTGCTGCTAGACTCTGGAATTTGCTCCCTCTGTCTCGGACTGTGATTGCGAACCATTTGCCTTTTAGAAAGTAACTTAAGACCTGGCTCTGTACCATCTAGGCTGCCTCTTTAAGAATGATAATGCTTGTTTGATTGACAGTGATTTTTATCAGGTGAACCTAACTGCAGCGCCTTGATGCGTATGGGTAACTACCATGCTTTGCAAAAAATTAATTCAAATCAAATATTCAGATTAGCATACCTGGGGGCCAAGCAGGTACCCATTGCTTTACCCACCTGTTGTTGGAACTGTTCACCAATAAAATAAAAAGATATTCCTACTCGGGCACATTTCCATCATCTATACCAGCATGGTGTTATGTCTACAATACTAGATTGCTCTTGCCCTAAAGAAATGTTGTACTGTCCTCAGGTCATTGTTGTGTCTTATGCTGGTGTAAAACAAGAATACATCTAAGCTTATTATCAGAAATTCCACCACCCATGTCACATTGAATATTCTTTTGAGGAATTCAGTGGTATCCTTAATGTAAGAGGGGAGGTTTCAGACCAGTGTTTGTAAAAAAAGTGGTCTATATAGATGGAGGTGTTTTCAAATAGGCTGCTTCTGCTATTATCAGTCTCCCTTGTGGTTTAGCCTTATCCCTATGGAAATCAGGTAGAAGACTGGCAATCTAGGTTCAGCAGTCTTCAAAACATTGCATGCATCCTAATTCAACAATTCTTCCTGAGATTACAAGTTTCAGTGAGAATTTTATAGAATTCTTTATTTTCACGTTTAGCATTTTGAATTCTATCTGAATAGTACTTTTTCATAGCTTTTTGATAGCTGACTTGTATAGTCTGTTAAGTTTCTGTAGGCGAAGTTTGAATTGATTGGTGTTTGTTTTGAGCCAGGCATGTTGCAGCTTTCTGATTTGTTGTTTCATCTCTTTTATCTCTGTATTTCTCCTGGGTGCCTGTTTTCTTTTATTCTGTTTTGTCGTTGTTAGTGGTATTAGGATATCAAAAGCTTCCTGTAGCCACTCATGCTTTAGTAATGTATTTGCTCCTAAATGCAACACCAGTTACGCACTATCCCATTTCCACTCTCCTGCGGAATGGGTGTGACTCATTTGTAACACTTGTTCTTTGTGCGATGCCTGAAATTTTCAGAATCCTAATGAGTTTACTGATGTAACATTGATGGCAGCACCCCTGTCTGAAAATGGCCTCAGCACGCCTGCTGTATATGCAACTAGTAAGGAGAATATATACACTTGTTACCGTCCCCTGCTGGTATTTAAAATGAGTATTACTTTTGGAATAATACCACATTATCAACTGTGTTTTGTAAACCTAGGCCCCAGAGATCATTCAGGAAAACCACCTGAAAATGTAACAATTGTAATGAAGGATTAAAATGGTGATTTGATAGGAAACTAACAATAGACTTTCCCTGTCTAAAAAGACATTTCTAAGTGAACTGCAGGGCCTATGAAACTACTTAAGCATTAACAGTAAATTAAATGTCCCCTCTTCTAGACAAACACACTTTTCATCTAGGCAGATGCATCACTCTGTAAACCCTTGCACCACAATATACCTGCCCCAGGTAAAATGTATGAAGAGTGGGCGTTACCCCACAAAAAGCCTCACAGAAGTGGCATGTTGAAATCTATAAGATTTCAGTGCGCCACTTCCAGGACGCTCATTATCTTAAACTTGCCTCACAGCAGGCACAAGACTGACGCTGGCCCTTTCACATGGGGCTTGCCCATGTGAAAGGACAGGTTGTTGGAGTTGCATCTGTTTTCAGACACACCCCAACAATGCACCACTTTTGCGCCTACAGATACGTCAGAAATACTGATGTATCTGTAACTCCTTGCAACATGGAGCATCGTACATTAAATCCTTCCATCCATCCTGTCGCAAGGAGGGTGCAGTGAAAACGTTTGCTTCTCTGTTTTCACACAGCGATGCAACAGCTTTCATAAATAAAGCCCTTTGTTTTGTAAACCCTGTTATATAAGACTGAAATGGAAAGCCAAACTACGTCCTTTAAATTGGCAGATCCGTAGCAGCCTTTCAAGAGGTCCCCTGTTTGAATGAGATGAATTCAAATGATATAGCTCGTGCTGGTGTTTTGTAATGTTGAATACACTGAAGTTACAAAAGTTTTCATTTATTCATTATCAGTGTCGTCCCTGGTAAGTGATGCATAAATCGACCTCTGTAACATATGTACACAGCGCTGTGAGGGTCCCTGATGGGCAGAAGCAGTCAATTGCTTTAGGACTCATGGGGTCCTTGTGAGCACTCAGGTGGAACCCCTAATGGCTCCTTGGTGGAAAAATCAAAACAGACCCAACCCCTTGAACAGTAATCTAAGGTCAAAGAAAAACTAGCTCTTCATTAGGATTTCAAGTTATACATGATTGTTGCTGCCCTATTTATTCCCCAAACGAATGGAGCAAAGTTCATACTAGTAACGCCTTAGGTTGGGGCATGGACTGAGAATAGGCAAAGGGGCAGGCCGTAAGCCTTGGTCTCTTGGTTTGGAATCTTCTTGGGTTCTATACTATTTACAAGATGGATTTGTTGGGAGATAGTAGTAATAGTTTTAGGCGCTTAATACTCCAAGAGACGTGGCTTATAGCGAACCCCCTGATTCAAGGCCACACTATTTTTCTCTAAATGCAGTTTCCAAAGTTCAAGGTCGGCCATCTGAGGGCCTAGTTCTGAGCTTGGTTGATGTTATTTTAAACATGAGGGGTATGGTCATGGCACTGATGGTACATCAAACAATGGTCAGTCAAAGAAAGGTTTGGATGGAAACTTCCCTGCTCGAACAGGATTCAATTTTCTTTGCCCAACAAAGTAAAATTTCGTTCGCATCGATTTTAGATATAACATTGGGCAGATGTCAGGGGAATAGTTGTATGAGATTAGGACATGACTGGATAACTGGGGTCAGTGGAGCTTCTAAAGGGACAGGGATATCCACAGAAAAGGTTACCAAATACAATGAAATATTGGAACGCTGGAAAAGAAACCTGGAGCAGGTTATGATTAGGACACTGAAAGTCTGTATTATTATTATTAATATTATTATTATTATTAATATTATTATTATTATTATTATTATTTAGGCTTGTAAAGCGCCTGGTTACACTGTACTAGTGTGTCCCCGCGCTATGGACTACCGCATTAAAGCCAATCAACTGCTAGTACTGCCCACTCGAACATACCCAAGGGAAACTATATGATAACACAATTACTACAGCAAAGGAATACAATGGAAACGATAAACAAACTATAATAAATGATGGTTTGTAAGATGCTTGAATAACGACCTCTCTGCGAGATGAAAAGGTCTTACAAGAAAGCAAGGAGCAGATTAACTTCACAGAATTCACGGAGACACCTAACACCTCCTATGAAATAAAATAAGAGTGCTGGGTGGTTCTCTGTGCCAGAATCTAACTGACACCCTTAATAGCCATGACAATAAAGATTATAGTATAAACACACAAGAAGACAAATGATAGCAGTGAAGGGAAAACAGACACAAGAAATGGGTTCAGGGAAAATAAGGACTTCAATCAAGGTCAGGATCAGTACTGAAATAAACAGAACATAAGGCAAGGATTTACATGTAAAAGGACAAATCAGGAAGAGTGCAGACAAGACTAGAAGCAAAGAGTATTAGAGGGAAACAACCTTTACAATGCAGTCATTACATCACACTACCTTTACAACACAGTCATTACAACGCAACATCCTTTACATTGCACGCCATTACAATGCAGCCATTACATCCCATATCACTACAACGCATGTCATCACAACGAATGTCACTACAACACATGCCATTATAATGCAATGCAAGGTAAGTAATGAGGAATAGTATTTTTTACCCCTACACTATCCAACACTTACCCTACTGTTGCACTCACTGGAGTGGGAATAGTAATATTTACCCCTACACTATCCAACACTTACCCTACTGTTGCACTCACTGAAGTGGCAATAGTATTTTTAACCCCTACACTATCCAACACTTACCCTACTGTTGCACTCACTGGAGTGGGAATAGTCATTTTTACTCCTACATTATCCAACACTTACCCTACTGTTGCTCTAAAAGAAATATGCGCTGTAATGGTATGCGTTGTAATGGAATGCGTTGTAATGGAATGCGTTTTAAATGTAGTTTCTAAAAATGTGTTGTGATGGCTTGCGATCTGAAATCATGCATTGTAATGGATGTTGCGATGTAAAAACTGCGTTGTAAAGGCATGTGTTGTAAATGTATGCATTGTAACGTCATACATTCAGTATCAGAGAAACAGGATAACAAGATATAGCTACAGAATCAAAAGTCAACCCCAGGAATACAGCAGCAGGGATACGAGAGAGCACGAGGAGACTCAACAACTAAGTCAGTTGCCAGCTGCTGCACCCTGGACTCATTGGGTTGAAATGAATGAAAGAATAAATGAATGAATCAAATGGCATTTGTAACGCGCAACTATGCCCATTGGGCGTCAAGGCGCCTAACTCAAATAACTAGCTGTCAGCAATCAGAATCAGAGCTTACTGGTATGCTTTAATGAAAAGCCAAGTTTTCAGCGCTTTCCTAAAGAGGTCAAGTGAAGGCAATGACTTGATCTCAAGGGGAAGTGTGTTCCACATCTGGGGTGCAAGAATAGAAAAGGCCTTGCTCCCCCAACTAGCCTTCTTAGCACGAGGGATTACCAGTTGGTTAAGCTCCCTCGAGCGTAAGCATCTGTTCGGGACATACCTAGTGAGTAAGGATCCAAGGGCATCTGCCGGACCTGCCATCAGGGCACTGTATGTAAGGCAAAGAAGTTTAAACATAATCCTTGAGGGAATAGGAAGCCAATGGAGATTCTTCCTCGCCAAGGTCATAGAGGACAGCCAAGGCAGGGCAAGGGCAAAACGCGCCGCCGCATTTTGTATAACCTGCAGGCGCTGCAGAAGGCCCTTGTTGGCCCCGGCGTAGAGTGAATTACAATAGTCGAGCCTTGAGCCAACAAGAGCGATCACAACCTGCTTACGTGCCTGTGGGGAAAGATAGTGGACAATTCTTTTCAGAGTCCTAATGACGCCCCAACAGGTGGCCACCGTCATATTGACCTGGAGTTCCATAGAAAGCCGGGTGTCAAAAATGACACCAAGGTTCCTGGCAGATTGTGTAGGAGTGGGGCAGATGCCTAAAGATGGAGGCCACCACTCACCTGACCACATGCCCTGGTGTTTGCCGAAGACCAGGACCTCTGTCTTGTCCCCGTTCAACTTTAGGGAGTTGGAAATCATCCACTCTGCAACAAGTTGCATGCAGGACCTAAAGTTTGACGCGGCGACATTCACAGAGTGGGTCAGGGACACCATAATCTGCGTGTCATCGGCATATGACACTACCTCCATCCCCTGGGATCTTACTAGTCTTGCAAGGGGGGCCACGTAGATGTTGAACAGGGTCGGTCTCAATGCCGACCCCTGTGGCACCCCACATTGCAAAGACTTGGCTGGGGAGAGGTACTCTCCTAGCATAACACGCTGCTCTTGTTGATGTAAGAAGGAGCTCAGGAGACTGAGGGCCGGTCCTTCTACCCCTGCCTCCCTTAACCTAGATGTTAAAGTGAGGGGAGACAGGGTGTCGAATGCTGCTGTAAGGTCCAGCAGTACCAGCACGGTGGTTTGACCCAGATCAACTTTCCTGCGGATGTTATCCATGACTTTAGTCAAAGCAGACTCCGTGCTATGCAGCTTTCTAAAGACATGTTGGGACCCGTCCAAGAAGCCTGAAGCATCAAGGAAGTTGGAAAGATGAGAGTTCAAATGGGCCTCCAGCATCTTAGCAGGGGCAGGCAGTAGGGATATGGGTCTGAAGTTTTTCAGTATGCCGGGATCCAGGGTAGACTTTTTCAGAAGAGGCTTTACAATAGCTTTCTTCCATGCTAATGGAAAAATACCTTGTTCCATGGCTCCATTCATTACTTCCAGCATCGGAGGAAGAATGGTATCCCTACAATCCTTTAGTATTTTCAAAGGAACCGGGTCCAGAGGAGAAGATGATTTCGTTTTGTCTAGAAGGAGATTGAGTCCCTCCAAGGAGAGCGCAGGGAAATGATTGAGGGTCTGGGGGGTGTCCGCATCCCAAGATTCCAGCAGTTTAACTCAAGAGAAGTCCTCATCACTCAGAGAGTTCCTCTGTGATTGTAGAGCTAGATAGATATCATCTATTTTTTTATAGAAGAAGTCTGATATGTTATTACATAGCTCCTGTGAAACAACCACGGGATCGGGTACCTGGAGAGAACATAGAGAGTCCACGATTTTAAAGAGCTCTTTAGAAGATGTTAGAGAACAGGTCAAGTTGGAAAAGTAATCCTGTTTTTCCTTAATCACTCTACTTTTGTATTCTCGTAGCAGGCCCTTGTAGACTTCTCGATCTTTAGGATCCCAGGATTTGCGCCATCCTCGTTCCTTCTGTCTGCATTTTTGTCTAAGAAGCCTCAATGCATCCGTGAACCACGGGGCAGTTGGCTTCTGTCGCGCTACAAATTTCAGAGAGGGGGGGGCTAGCTCATCTACGGCATCAGTGAGTTCTTGTGCCGCCTCATCCACCACCCGATTGTGGTAAATTTAAATTACCTATGCGGAATTTATGCGGTAAAATACAATAAGAATAACTCAGTCAAAAATAAGAGTCAGAATCCGTGGTATTTGAGGTTTTAAAAGGGAGTTTATTCCTTAAAAAGGAATTGGTTTAAACCAGGCAATCATGTTCCGTCACCACGAAGGTTCAGGAAGGGATAGACAATACTTTATTGACAGGTTATCATATATATAGTCAATGCATTACATTAAGACATATGCAGGAGGCGTAACAGCTGAGAGAAACGAGATAAAACATATGTACGTAACAGAAGGCGTGCATGAAGGAGGGCATGAAGGCGTGTGCTAGACAACGTCACATGAAACGTATTACAAGTGGGTGGATCCATAAGTGAATCCTGCAGTGTCAGCAGAAAATATGTGGCAGAGATGCGCGCGCAGCAGCATGACGTATGTTTGACGTGGAACTGGAGGGTGAAGGGGACTTGACATTTAGCCCTACATGAGGAGACAGAAGTCTGGGGTGTCAGAACAACCTAATCCCAAATCATATCTAGTATCTGGTGTTTGAGGAACTGTATTATCTGGAAGGAAAGGTCTCTCGGACAGAGGCTATACTGTACTGACTGCTAGTGCGTGCATATGTGCCTACGTGTCTACGTGAGACGTGAGGGGCCATGGGCCTAACATGGTAACGGAAGCTATGAATTACTTGCATGGAGACAGTGAGGCCGGGCCCTTTGCTCTGCAGCTGGGAAGGATGTTTTCGTAAACTACTAGACAGGAATGTATTTTCCAGGAGCGGAGCAGATAACTTGAAGGTTGAATACAGTCTTGGCAGGCAAGGCAGGCCGAGCCTGGCACAGCTCGACGCGCAGGGAGTAAGTCAAGGGTCAGGAAGCAGCAGGCTGCGGCTTTCAGAGACAGAAGGCAGAAAGAGGCTCGATGGCAGAAATCAGGGCCTAACTTGCCAGAGCTAGAAATCATGAAAGTGCACCACATAAAGACGTTGGCAAGGTACACTTAGGAACGGAATATCTGACCCATTCATGGTGGATCTGAAAGAGGACATGTTAACGTTGGACGCAAATGTATTTGCGTCTTCATAGCTGGAAGTGGAGGGAACATACATGTACTTGAAGCACGTACATGGAGCCGGTGGGGTCTACGATAGGGGACACAACTGACCATAAAATTCACATTACCTCATTCCCTCCTTGTCCCCTACGGACCCTTCATGATATATCAATCCTCATTAATCTATCAATCTGTTCATGTAACATCATTTGCTCTTCTTTCTTCTTATGGCGTTTTGAATGAGGACTTGAATGAGGAATACATGATGTGGCGCACAAGCCGCATATCGCTGGCCCACATTGCAGACATAGGCAGCAACTGAATAATATGAGAAGGCCAATACCTAGGAATGATAGTATTTTCCATCCCCAGGCTGACAACGTGGTCCAGAACCAACCGGACCAAGTCCACGTGCCTGGATTCTGATGTATCAAACTTGCAATCTTGTGAAGACGAATGATGGCTCTATATACTGATGGCGCGTTTTCTGGAATGAAAACACAGCAGCTCGACCCGATGACCTTACAGGCTCCACCCCTATCGGCCAGGATGACGTCAAGGATGAGACGATTTTGAAGAACAACAATCCGCATAGCAGACTGCTCCTCTGTTAAGTTACCTAGAGCGGAGGTAGTTTCATTCACTACTGCCTCGAGGGTTCTGGTTAATTTTCGTATCAGTTTACTGTTAAAGACAGCACCTAAGTAGGGAAAGAAACCTTTATTGAAGTCTGTATATTGTTCCCATGCCGTTTCAGTGTAGTCAACAATCGGGAGATCTCTCTGTGGTCTATTGTGTACTAGATGGGTGTTTCTATGATAATCAGGAGGGGCTAGAAAAATAGGTGGCAGAAGGAATGCGATGTAACAAGTGCCATCCCAATCTAAAGGTAAGCGTATATATGCGGTATGACCACAAACGAAGTAGGAATGACGTGAAGCTTTAAACGCAGACTTGCCCTTATCACTGAATTCGATCACAGTAGTACATTTACTATGACCCAGGTGTACTGAACCATTCTTTCTGACACATAATTCACCTTTAACAGGTAGTACGGACATAGCAGGCAAGACTGGTTCGGATTCGGATTCAACATTCAGAATCATGAGGTTAAGCGTAAAGTTACCTAATCCATATACTTCATTTTCTAGATCAGTTCCTGTTCTTTTTGGTAGACCCTCCTTGTCAGGAAAACATACTTTATGCAGAACTATGTTCAGGTTACCCCATACCCAGTTGCCCTGGTAAACTACGGAATCGGAATCTAGAGAGTTTATTAAACTAAACCACGCCCCACAGGAACCATTGTGTGTAAACGGGTACGGGAAGAGGGGCAGAACTCCCTTGTATTTCTGATAGGGAGGAAGTCGGCCACATATCCAACAATTGGTAGCATTGCTGGTCTGATGGGAATGATGTAACATACTAATGAATGTGTTGTTGCGCAGCGCAAGTCGGTAAGATAGTTCATGCGGGGGTAGTTCACTGAAAGAATGCTCGGCAGTGACGTTGAAGGGAGAATGTGCACGCTTGAAAATAGGGTAGTAAATATGTAGCAATATACTCGCAGCAATAATCAGAAGACTTAGAAAAAACATAATCAATAGTGTCACTACGCAGTGGCTGCGAAGAGATTTGCAATATTCACGTTTCTTGAGCTGTTTCTGTCTATCTCTCTCTCTATTGGGGTCTAGGGGATACATGTCAGAAACTCGTTCAACCGATTCACCTAGGGGAGGACTTAAACAATTAAACTGTCTGACTTGCTAGACCTCAATTTCAGTCTGTAATTCTGGGAAGAAGTGTTCTCAACCAGGGGGAGTTTTGAGTCAGTCTGTGGAGGAGGGCCGGGCGGCTGAGAGTTCAGATCTGGAAGCAGTCCATGAAATTTTTTAATATGACTTGAGTGAAGCCAGCCCTTGCGGCCCTCGATTTTCACTGCTGTCCTTGTGGTCAGAAGAACTAATTTCGGCGTCTGCCAACGGGGCTCCAGCGGATTTCTTCGGTCGAAGTTCCTTACGAACACATAATCCCCAGGAACCACTTCATGGGGCTTCACCTCGGTGTTGTCGGGAAAGGCTGCAGCTACCTGTGAACGACAAGATTGTAGTGCAGACATCAAGGAGGCAAGGTAATCGGTCAGCATAATACAGTCAACATCAGTGATTTTTCTAGGCAAAGGCGTCCCCCACATATTCGGTGGCCTACCAAAGACCACCTCATACGGGGATAGCCCTGTTCTAGAGTGTGCGACCATCCTGATATAAAAGAGTACAACTGGCAAAGCTACTATCCAGTCGACTCCTTTCTCTCTACAGATCTTAGCAAGGCGAATTTTCAGAGTCTGATTATGGCGTTCCACGAGGCCTGCTGCCTCGGGATGTCGGACACAATGGAACTTCCATTGGTAGCCGAGCAGGAGAGACACTTGCTTCATTAACTCGGACGAGAATGGCTGACCGTTATCGGAATATACGACGCGGGGCAAACCATATCTGGGGAAGAATTCACGAACCAACTGCTTGGCAGTGGTCGGGGCAGTGTAATCTGGGACTGGATATGCTTCTGTCCAACGGGAGAGTGCACATACAACTACGAGGACATATTTGAATCCTCGACAATGTTCCATCTGAATATAATCCATCTGGAGGACTTCAAAAGGGTGATCGGGAGGATGAAATCCACCTTGCTCTACGGGAATGCTTTTACCTGGGTTGAACTGACAACAAATCATACAAGTACGCACTTTCTGTTTGGCTGCTGCTCGTAAGTGTTTATTGAACCAGATGTTTTGAACACTGTCTAACATGGCTTTTTCTCCTAAATGTGCAGGACTATGTACTGTGTTAATGATTATTTGGACCATAGAGTCAGGGAGAAACCATGTAGATTTTCCCTTCGTCATCCATCCTTGATCTGTCTGGATCCCTCCTAGTTCAGCCCATTTCTTGATTTCATCTGGTGTAGCATGTGTCTGTATGTCAATTACATCTAGGGCGGGATCCCTAACTGTCAGGCAATGTGTCGGTGTCTGGACTATTGTCTTTGTCAAGTCAGTTGTGTGAGTCTGAGCTGTATGCTTGGCTGTTCGGTCCGCCAGGTCGTTACCCTGGGAAATGATATCAGTGACTTTTGTATGTGCCTTGCACTTCATGATCGATATTGCTGTAGGCAGATGTATTGCATCTAACAGTGTTTGAATAAGGGGACCGTGCTGAATTTTGGCCCCGTGAGAAGTCAAATAACCTCTCTCTCGCCATAATACACCAAAGTCGTGTACGACTCCGAATGCATAACGTGAATCTGTGTATATGTTAACTCTCTTGTTTTTAGCTTGAAGGCAGGCTTGTGTCAGAGCGATGAGCTCTGCTGCTTGAGCTGACAGGGTGTCTATACAATTTGTCTCAATGACTTCAGTTTCTGTCGTGACTGCGTAGGCGGCCACTAATTCTCCTGTACTTGTTCTCATGCATGAACCATCCACATAAAGTGTCAGGTCTGGATCTGGTAATGGAGTGTCTGTCAAGTCTTGTCTGGGTTTCGTCGTAATAGTGATGACTTCGATACAATCATGTGCCAATGGATCTGTCCCATTTAATGGCAAAAGTGTAGCAGGATTTAATGTGTTGCAACGTCTGATTTCTATGTGTGGCTTAAACAATGTCAATTCATAACCTGTCAGTCGTGCTATTGTCAAGTGCTGGGTCTGTGTTCGGTTTAAAAGAACTTCCACGGAGTGTGGAACTTGTACTGTCAACTGATGTCCTAACACTATGGAATCACTCTGTCTAATTGCTAGAGCTGTTGCTGCTACTGATTTCAAGCACGCAGGCAGAGCCTGGGCTACTGGGTCTAATGTGCTAGAAAAATAAGCACACGGTTTGTGTGATCCTGCTTGTTCTTGCGTCAGCACTGACAATGCAGTACCTTCGCGTTCTGTGACAAAAAGTGTAAAAGGCTTGCTGTAACATGGAGTCGCTAAAACTGGTGCTTGACATAAGGCTTTCTTTAAGTCGTCAAAAGCTTGTGTATGTTCCTGAGTCCAAGGGAGGGCAGTCGAAGACGCTGCCTCCTGGGTTGTCAATTGAATGAGTGGTTTTGCTAGAAATGCGTATTGGGGAATCCATTGTCTGCAGTAAGAAGTGAGGCCTATGAAGGCCCGTACCTCCTTTTGTGTTTTCGGTGGTGACATGTTTACAATTAACTGAATGCGGTCAGGTGTGAGCTGTCTCCCCCTTTGGACAGCAAGTGGCCTAGGTAAACAACTTGCTGAACACAGAATTGCAGCTTCGAAGGGGATACCTTGTGTCCCTTGTCAGCCAGGAAATGCAAAACCGTCAGTGATGCTTGTTCACATTCAGGTTCGCTACGGGCGGTGATCAACAGATTATCGACGTACTGTAACAGGGCAGTGTTATCAGGCATGTGTATACTGTCTAGCTGTCTTTTCAGTGCTTGGCTATAGATGCTGGGGCTTTCTGTGAATCCTTGAGGTGCGCGTGCAAATTTGAAGCTTCGTCCATTTAAACAGAATCCGAAAAGGTATTGGCTTTCCGGGTCAATGGGGACACTAAAGAAGGCATTCTTCAGGTCAATCACAGTAAAGAACGTTGCTTCAGGATCAATGGCAGTCAATAGAGACGAGATATCTGGGACCACGGGGTATTGTGGTACAATGCATTTATTCAATTCGCGCAAATCGATAACTAATCGATAAACAGGAGGTGCATTTGGATCAGTACGTTTAAGAATTGGAATAATGGGAGAATTACATACATTGGAGTCGGTTTCTACAACCACTCCTTGTGCAATGAGCTCGTCAATGATTTTCAGTAAAGCCGCTACAGCATCTGGAGGTAACTTGTATTGTCGAATTCGTGGCAAGACTACTCCTTGTCTGAGTGTGACTCGATATGGTGTAATGTGCATACAACCTACATCAGTGGGGCCTTGTGCCCATAAATGTGCAGGAACATTCTGTAATCTGGGATCAATATCCCTCAACACATAGTGACCTTTAAAGTCGCGTAGGAACAGTCTTACTCCCTCTGGAGAACAGCAAATGACAGCTTCTAGAGCTTTCAATGTCTTTATACCTAACAAGTTTTCTGGACATGATTTCGTTAGCAATAAATCTGTAGTACGTGTCAATGGACCAACTGCAAGGGGAAGTGGTTGCGATACTTCATTAATAATAGGCTTTCCTGAAAATCCAAGGGAAACATTCTGTGAGCCTGAGAGGGGTGCCCCTGGAACCTCATCGTGACTGATAGTTGTCCTGCTTGCCCCTGTATCAATTAAAAACTTTCTGTCTTTCCCTAATACTTGACTATGTACATAAGGACCTTCTTGATCTACAGGAACCTCAATAAGAGGCAAGCCAACTTCCCTCTCTAGGCTGTTTCATGTGTAACGCTGATAGTCGGGATAATCATTTTGTGCATACTGGTACATCTGCTGTGTCGTGTTTTGTGTTGCGGCAATAGGTTGTGGCTGTGGAACTGCTACGGTCTGTTGTGTCTGTTGAGATGCTTGCATAGGTGGAATATTCTGTGGTACTTGTTGTTGGACCTGGTCCTGTCTAGGAGGACGCGGTCTCTCTTTAGTTTTACCTGTAGAGATATTGTGTTTCAAAACTGCGCAATCGTTTATATAGTGACCTGGCTGTTTACAATAGTTGCATATCCCTTTAACAGGAGCTGTTGAATTATGGGACTGTGTCTGACCCTTTTTCTGACCGTCAGCTGGAACTGACTGAGCAACTAACATTTTCATTTTCGTGTCTTTCATACGTCTTTGTTCGTGTTCTTGTTCCTCTCTAATTCTGTTCTGGTGGTACTGTAACATTTGTAACATTTGTGAAGGGGTATTAGCTTGCCATGTGCTCTCGACTTTCAGAACACGATTCTTAACCTGGGACAGTGAATTTTCGACCAATTTAGATACAAAAAGATGTGGATATGACTCGCTACTTGGTTTCAAGCCACTATTAATAACAAAACATTTCTCAAAACGGGAATAAAAATCACTAGTGTCTTCATCGTGTTTCTGTTTGCAGGCTGAGATTGCATCCCAGTCTTCCTTTTTCGTTGCTAACAGACGTGGTAATACTTGTACTAACAATCCTGGTAATGCTTTAGTTTTGTCCCCGAGCCCTAGGCCTGGGGTTCTAGTATTTTCTTCGTCCTCTAATGCAGCCCAATCAATCTTTGCCTCTCCCACCTCCCATTCTTTTTCCTTGAGTTTCTCGTAAATACCGGCAGGCAATAATACTTTTAATATTTTCATGATGTCGAGATAGGTGTAATCACCCATGAGTAACATGTCTTTTATTTCACGGTGAAAACCTGCTGGATCCTTGTCATGGCAGGGCACTAATTTCTTCATTTCTAATAGTTCCATCTTTGTTATGGGCGTGTACACAAACACGCGTCTAAAGGTATTATCATCATTCTTGACTGGATGTACTTCTCGCAAGGGATTCTGTCTGTCTATGTAATACATTTTTCTGTCTACGGGTGGAGCTGAATCAAACTGCGGACACAGGAAGGCACTATATCTGTGCCGATGTTCTAGAATTATTTTGATTAAGTCGGTACCTAGACCTCTCCATTTATTCATGAGTAATTCTATCAATATATCAGGTAGGGGACCTGGATCAGAATGTTGGTTTTTATACAATATAAGAAGATGCTGAATCATGTATATTCCGGCTAATTTCTGTTCATCAGGAGAAAGATTTAAAAAGGTTTGTGCTAATGCGTCATCATTATATTTATCAGAACTGTCAGCCCATTGTACTGCTGACCTGGCTAATTCTTGTTCATCCATAGAATTGAGTACATGGTACCCCATTCGTTCTTGCAGTATTTTATCGGTAGCCTGAAATAAGTGTTCAGGCGTCTTCGGGTTTGACATGGCAGCTTGAAAAAGTCTCTTACTTTCTGGACGTACCGGACGCATTGAATTATTAAAGGGTCTCCCCTTACCTACATAAGCTATCATTTCTCTAGCTGGTAATTGTAACTGTCCTGTTGTCGTTTCTTGTTGTTCCTCCTCCTCCGAGGATTCAGTCTTGTCTGCATCTCTTTCTCTTTCAGGCTGTTCTCTTTCATGTATCTCTTCCACTACTTTTCGGATCCTTCGGTACATATTTTCTATACAACTCTGTTTATCATGTTTTCCGTCTGCTATATTCTGACCCCATTTATTGAGTGCTTTCATTTCTTCCTGGTCTGCACCAGGCCTATCTCTGTTTCTTATCAAGCAGTTTATAAAGAAACGTAACAATAGTTTTTGAGTGTCAACTTTCTGGTATGCCATGGCTTCGCCAATGCTTTCAGGACCTTGCCCTGTTTGGACAAAGTGATATATTTTGTCTAGATGATCAGTCATTCTTGGTAATATCATTAAATAGTTCGCAACTCGTCGTAGACGTACTGATGATAGCATCATTCTGTCGTCTTTACCGGGTACTGGATCATATCTACAGTCTGTAAGAGGCTCATTGAGTATGTCGTAATTCGCTGTTTGGGGTGTACGTTGGTGTGCTAAGTCCCTATAAGTCAATCGATGTGCTGGTGGTGGCGTTTGAAAACCTCCTATGGCACCTCCTGAGGTGCCAGATCCAAATGGATTTGTTGGGTGTAAGGTAGGGAGAATAGGTGCAGGAAGGAGTGGAGGAACGGGCGGAAGGGTTGGAGCGGGAGGAGGAGTATGTCGTTGTAGAGGTGGCGGTAGATTATCTCGGGTGGAGTGCCGTCAACAGGTGGTGTGCGTGGCGGTGGAACATTAACATATTCGGGGGCTACATCGTCTAAATAGGAAGAAAGGAAAATGTCCTTTGCGGTCTTGTGGTGTAATTTTGTCGGGAGTAATGGAGGTGGCAAGTCTTTTGGTACTTCCGGGGTGGCCTTAGGTAAACCCTCGGCCAGAAGAGGATACATACCATTCATAAGAGTGTTTCGTTGTCTGTCTACTTGTTCTGTCTTTACTTGTATACCTTCCTCAACTAATACGTTTTCTCTGGCTTTTTCTGAATCCTCTCTACTTTTTTCTTCTTTTCGAAGTGCTTTCTCTGTGTGTCTATGCGATTCTTTACGCCATAATTCAATGGCATCTTTCTGTGACTGTCTGGCTTTCTTTTTCCATAGTGCTTCTTCTACTCTCATGATGCAATCTGCATCCCATGTCCCAGCAGCGGGCCATCTCTGATTCTCTGCTAAATCTTTGGTGTAGTCCACCCACAAATCGAGATATAATACGGCATCTAGGCCATGCTTATGGTACATGAAGTACCCTGGAGTGTCCCTAGGTGGAATAGGAACAGCTTCCTCTAGAACCCCTTTTCTAGTTTTTATCTGTCTTAGTTTCGAGAATAACCGCATCTTGAACCTTACTACTCGATATTTACTTGGATGTGGACTCAATTAATACAATAACCACGATAATGCAGATCGAACAATCATTCATACCACAACATTAAAACACATTTGACACATTTAAGAACGAACAATAATAATTAAAATAAAACTAACTGCCTTCATACTAGATATACTGCTAAACAGTACAGATACACCGCTAAAACAGTGCAGACCGGATATACTGCTAAACAGTACAGATACACCGCTAAAACAGTGCAGACCGGGTCTGTGTACCCAAACCCGTCTTGACCGGCACAAATTAATGCGCTCGTCTAGATGCGTCCCCAGCAACGGTACTCACCGGGAAGCACGGAACAGAAGGCCTCGGAAACTCGACACTGGACTGGACTCGACTGAACTGGACTCGTGACGTAGGTACTTCGGAACCTGGTGGGCCTCTGAATACCTCGGACTTTGTTCTCTCAGCTAGGCTCTGGTCGGGATCCTCCGCACTCCTCACCGCCTCGTCTGGGTGTCGATCGCAGCCTCAGTCACCTCCGTTGGCCTGAGGGAGATACAGGAAATCCTGCGGGTACGCGTAGTTGTCCGTCCGGCTGTGGCAGGGCACCGGGCCTGCAACGCACCTCCGGCGCGTGGGGTGGGGGAGGGGTCCCTATTCGGGCGCCAATTATGTGGTAAATTTAAATTACCTATGCGGAATTTATGCGGTAAAATACAATAAGAATAACTCAGTCAAAAATAAGAGTCAGAATCCGTGGTATTTGAGGTTTTAAAAGGGAGTTTATTCCTTAAAAAGGAATTGGTTTAAACCAGGCAATCATGTTCCGTCACCACGAAGGTTCAGGAAGGGATAGACAATACTTTATTGACAGGTTATCATATATATAGTCAATGCATTACATTAAGACATATGCAGGAGGCGTAACAGCTGAGAGAAACGAGATAAAACATATGTACGTAACAGAAGGCGTGCATGAAGGAGGGCATGAAGGCGTGTGCTAGACAACGTCACATGAAACGTATTACAAGTGGGTGGATCCATAAGTGAATCCTGCAGTGTCAGCAGAAAATATGTGGCAGAGATGCGCGCGCAGCAGCATGACGTATGTTTGACGTGGAACTGGAGGGTGAAGGGGACTTGACATTTAGCCCTACATGAGGAGACAGAAGTCTGGGGTGTCAGAACAACCTAATCCCAAATCATATCTAGTATCTGGTGTTTGAGGAACTGTATTATCTGGAAGGAAAGGTCTCTCGGACAGAGGCTATACTGTACTGACTGCTAGTGCGTGCATATGTGCCTACGTGTCTACGTGAGATGTGAGGGGCCATGGGCCTACCATGGTAACGGAAGCTATGAATTGCTTGCATGGAGACAGTGAGGCCGGGCCCTTTGCTCTGCAGCTGGGAAGGATGTTTTCGTAAACTACTAGACAGGAATGTATTTTCGAGGAGCGGAGCAGATAACTTGAAGGTTGAATACAGTCTTGGCAGGCAAGGCAGGCCGAGCCTGGCACAGCTCGACGCGCAGGGAGTAAGTCAAGGGTCAGGAAGCAGCAGGCTGCGGCTTTCAGAGACAGAAGGCAGAAAGAGGCTCGATGGCAGAAATCAGGGCCTAACTTGCCTGAGCTAGAAATCATGAAAGTGCACCACATAAAGACGTTGGCAAGGTACACTTAGGAACGGAATATCTGACCCATTCATGGTGGATCTGAAAGAGGACATGTTAACGTTGGACGCAAATGTATTTGCGTCTTCATAGCTGGAAGTGGAGGGAACATACATGTACTTGAAGCACGTACATGGAGCCAGTGGGGTCTACGATAGGGGACACAACTGACCATAAAATTCACATTACCTCACGATGGGATGTGATATTAGTGTTTTGGATAAAGGGGGCCAGAGCCTCATTTGTAAAATTCCTGAAGCTTCTTTTGGAACATTTTTTGCCAGTGCCCAAGTCAGCCTCAGAACAAGGGATGTCTAAGGACAGTGGGACTGCTAGATGGTCGGACCAAGTTATCGGTACCGGCATGCCGACAGTTAGTCTAGAGTCGTTGGAGAAAATCCCATCAAGGGTGTGACCAGCCTTGTGGGTCGGGTGGAGAACCCTTTGGACAAAGTCGCAAGCCTCCAGGGAGTTGAGCAGGGAGGAGGTGTCTTTCGAGGCCCTATCCTCTAGGTGAAAATTGATATCACCCAAGATGGTTAAATGAGATCTACCAAAGTAAGGTTCCAAAATTCTAAAGAGCTCTGGGCAGAAATTAGCTCTGGAGCCAGGAGGTCTGTATAAGAGAATTCCAGTGAAGGAACTCGATGGGGCATGCACAATACAAAAATATAGGGCCTCAAATGGGTCCGTGGGAACCGATAAAGATTTTATAGTGCAAGAGAGTGTGGATTTAAAGAGAATCGCCAATCCACCACCTCTACAACGTACTCTATCTAACCTCTGGAATGCATATCCTTCAGGTATGGCCAGAAGAAGGTCATGACCAGAGGAGTCAGAGGCCCATGTCTCGGTGACAAAGACCCAGTCAGGTTGCCTCATACTTACAAAGTCATGAAATTCTATCCCATGTTTGGTCAGGGAACGTGCATTGATCAAAAAGCCCTGTTTGGGTTGCGAGATGGGCCTACCAGAAAGAGGGGGAGCAGGACTGCTAGTAGCCTGAGTGGAAAAGTTAAAAGATGATTTACAAGAGGGGCATGTCCGCGCCTGATGTAGTACCTCCGGAAGGAGCCGATGATGACAGAGGTGCATAGGGGGTCTAAGAGACAACAAGTTGCGTAACAAATCGTCCCTGGTAGAAGAAGAGGACAGGTCGGGAGTCCCAGGGTCCAGCCCGTCCTGCAGCGCGTCCTCAGCGCGGACGGGCGCAGACGGGCTGAACTCTGGCGTAACTCCGGCGTCAATCTGGCGTCCCCGCAGCGCGTATCCGCTGCGCGTCAGCATGACTCAGTTAAGTACCCGCCTAGCGTCCTACTGACGACTAGAGCGTTAAGCCTGCCTGTTAGCGCTGAGAATCGGCACCATCTACTACCAAGATGGCGCTACTATGAGGAGCTACGCCGGGAAGCAGACCCGCCCAACAGCGGTGTGTTTCCCAGGAGTTAAGGTGCAAGTGAGGGCCAGGCGCTATTAAAAACAGGGAAAAATAACAGAACACTTAAATGAAATAGAAAACAAGGTAAGCTTTAAAACGAGCAGCAGCTCGAATCCTGAAGCGCACAGAGCGCATGCACCGGTCAACTGGCAGCTAGGAAGGGAGAGCCAGCGATTTACCTCAGTTAAGTACCCGCCTAGCGTCCTACTGACGACTAGAGCGTTAAGCCTGCCTGTTAGCGCTGAGAATCGGCACCATCTACTACCAAGATGGCGCTACTACGAGGAGCTACGCCGGGAAGCGGACCCGCCCAACAGCGGTGTGTTTCCCAGAAGTTAAGGTGCAAGTGAGGGCCAGGCGCTATTAAAAACAGGGAAAAATAACAGAACACTTAAATGAAATAGAAAACAAGGTAAGCTTTAAAACGAGCAGCAGCTCGAATCCTGAAGCGCACAGAGCGCATGCACCGGTCAACTGGCAGCTAGGAAGGGAGAGCCAGCGATTTACCTCAGTTAAGTACCCGCCTACCGTTCTACTGACGACTAGAGCGTTAAGCCTGCCTGTTAGCACTGAGAATCGGCACCATCTACTACCAAGATGGCGCTACTACGAGGAGCTACGCCGGGAAGCGGACCCGCCCAACAGCGGTGTGTTTCCCAGAAGTTAAGGTGCAAGTGAGGGCCAGGCGCTATTAAAAACAGGGAAAAATAACAGAACACTTAAATGAAATAGAAAACAAGGTAAGCTTTAAAACGAGCAGCAGCTCGAATCCTGAAGCGCACAGAGCGCATGCACCGGTCAACTGGCAGCTAGGAAGCCAGTTGGAAACAAGGGGTAAGAGCACAGGTGTAGGAAGAGGGCCAATTGCAAACAATAAAATTGGTGCAAGGAATCAGAGAATGACCAATGAATGGTAGACTGAACTGGAACTTGGAAAGTGGAAAGTGGAAGACGAGAAAACCAAGCTCCACAAGTTACAAAATAGGAAAGCCATGATGGCGGGCAAATCAGATCCAAGAGAGAAAGGTCCATAATGCAGATATAAAAGGATCAGGATGACCATAATGTGCAGGAACCATGCTTGTGTACGGAAATCCACCACAGGTAAGTGACCTGGGAAGGGTCGGATGATAGAGGGAACTACAAATTACCATGATGCATCAGGAAAGTGGGACAGAAATCTGGAAGGGAAGATGAAGAAAAACTAAGTATGCTAAGTGGAGATGTGTATGTTTTTTACACTATTAAAGGCTGGTCATAAATGGCTGACATGAGTCATATCTAATGCCATGATGGTAGAATCCTGACAGCAGATTAATCCATGGTTGGAATGTATTAATTTATTGCCCTTCTTTAAAATTTGTTTGAGAATTGCATCCCAAAGTGAATCAGGAGCAACTCACTTAAACAGAGGCTCATTTAAACAAGTATTTGTATTGCAATCGGTCTCGCCTTTGGGACCTTATATGTATTTAGATATGCAGCACATTAGCCTGGGTACTGAAACATCTACTGTTCTTTAACATGGAGGGAAAGTAAGCACCAAACTGTGTGACGCGCCAGGTATGGAAAACACTTGGGGAGAAATATTGCCTTTCAGCGGGAAAGAGTATAGTCCAAAGCTGTGTTTTTAATATAAAAGCAGGGCCTTCGGTGGTCTTTTCACTAAAAATACAAGATTTGGAAAAATATTATTGTCTAAACGTGCTCGTGGAAGAAAATTTCTATGGATTGGAATCTAGCGAATGCTAAAGTAATTCTGGTATATTACTGTCCTCTGCTGGTCATTTTCAATCAAGATAGTTACATAGAGGCGGTTGAACAGAAAAGAAAGTCTGTAAGCGGAAGCAGACAAGTCCTAGGGCTGATCTCAAGAGCCCACAAAGTACATACACATGTAAGTATATACTAAAGTGTATATACTAAAGTATATACAAGAGGTCTCGAATTCTTGGCCTACAAAAGGGCTTAAAATAGAGGCTCAGCTGATAGCATCAGAGTTGAAAAGAATAGCAGGTAGGGAAGTCTGGGCCACCTTCTTGAGATCCTTATGAATCATCAACTATTTTTGCTATGGGGCCCACCTCCAATAATTCAAGGAGCCCGGTTTCAGCCACTAGATGCTTCCTTCTGCCATGTACAGTGTTATTTCAGGATTTGTTTTATATAACTCCTGGATATAGCCTTTCCCATTTTCTTCTAGTTTAACACTCTTGTACATCACCTGGGAGGCTTCAATTTTTCTATTTGCTGGAGCCCAAAAATTCCTTGAGTTTCCCGCTTCAAACACAGACAGTATCTCCTTCCAATGGGCTTTAAAATGATCATTTTATTATTATGGAGGAGGCTTCTGTACTTGTTTTTTAACTGTTTCAGGGCCAGAGGAAAAGAAGCACTGTCATCATTTTGTTTACCTTTGGCAAATCTGGCTAAGGCTCTTTCCAGCTTTCTGACAGAGGGCATCAAACCATTCTTAAACATGCATTTGTTTGACTGAGTAATATTCTTATTAAAGCACTCTGTGACATATTCAATAAATTCTGCACACCACAAAACATTCAGATAACTTAAATACCTACATTGCCATTTTTTTTATTATGAGGGCCTTATTTATCAGGCCCTAACAGGACTGTTGCGCCGCCAGAACATCACTTTTTTTACATTCCAGTAGCGCAAAGTGGCACGGCCTATTAATACGGCCACGTAAAGCCACTTTACATGGCTTTTCATGGCCTTATAAATATGTGTCCCTTTCATGCAGAAAAATGGGTGCTGCTTTGGATGTTCCCACGCAACACCCATGGAACCTGACACATTCCCAGATTTACGAGAAATCGTACACCTGGGAATGCGTCAGAACCTAACGCCACCCCAGGGCTGCAAGGGTGCCTGATTTGGTGCACGGCAGCCCATTGTGCACCAGCGCTGGGGAAAAGGACAGGAATGCGCCGTGCCACATGGATACAGCGTATTCCTGCCCTTTTGCTTTGACATAGGGCATTTATACTTCCATAATTGGGTGCAGAAACTTAAACAGGTAGGGGATATTGACCAGGAAGAGCTCTGTGAAAACGGTCTACAACAATGTTGTGTTCTTGCCTCTCTTTTGTTCACTCTATTTAAATTAAAACTACCCATTTGTTTTCACCTAAGAATGGCAATTACCATGTTGTAAGCGTAATATATGTTGACAATCTAATTTTGTTTGATTACACCATGGTTGGTCTGCAAAGAAAGATCTTAGTTTTGGTGGATTATTGCACACAGAACAAGTTGGCTAGTATAAATGTGAATAATACTAAATGTTGATCTTTTCCTAGTTCAAGTGGTATTTAAACAATCAACCACTTGAACATTCTTATAAGTATCTGGGACTCAATATTAATTCTAAGCTAACCGGGCAACCCATTTTTCTCTATTGAGAAGTTCCTTAAAGGGAACTGTTCAGGCCTTAAGAAGATTTGATGCTCCTTATAGAAGTTACTATCTCGTACCGCTCTTAGGAGCAGTTTGGGTGAAATTAATACCCCTAGCCCTATATGGAGCAGAATTGTTTGCATTTGACCAGAGGTATGACTGGGGACTTCTTGAAGGTTTGTGTATAAAAAGACTACTAGCAATGTCTTCAAGCCTCATGATCTAAGGCATCTGGCTAAAATGCAACCTTGGTGTATGGAAATTATAAGCTAATGCGCAAGCTGTTCAGTGTTCGTTTGAACTGGAACGTACCCCAAATAAAGCTAAGCTATCTCATCTAGCTTAGGAGTTGCTAATACGGAGTAAAAGGGTTAAATCAACAGCAACACTATGTTCACTGGATTTTAGACTTAACATGGATTCCCCTTTAACAGATCTGTATAACCTACCCAGTTTACTTAAACTGAAAAATCACTAAAAGAGAAGTGCTAAGCATGGTACTGCCTGCTTACCTACTAAGAGCTCTGCAATAGAAGTATACAGTGGATAGGGGCAAAAGATAAATAACCCTACCTATCTGCGGTCTCAGATAGGCAGATTAAAGACTTGATTCTTAGATTGCGTGGTGGAGTGGGCTTTTCATGCCATATGGGATATGTTTGCCTTAAAATTGCTTCAAAGAGGGTTAATTTCCATGTAACTTAAATGTCAAACACTCCATGATTCAACTACTGCTTGATTCTATTTTCCTCTTGGAAGAGATGGAGAGGATACTGTACCCTATTTTTCTGAAAAGCGGTTGCTAGGACTGTGACATGGCTTTAAATGTAATCTTTATACTTCCTTCTGCCGAAATACCATTCAACATTGGTCAATTTTTTAAAGGTGTCCAGTAAGAAATTGTCCTCAACTAATGTTAACGTTGTCCTAGGACATTTACTTCGCGTTTGCCCTCTAATGTTATTTATTCAACATGAATTGTTTGTAAAGACTTTTATTCAAGATGAATGTTGTTGTCAGCAGATGTGATTGTATGGTCACAATTGACTTCTATACATTAGGGTGACAGAAATACAGTTATTCTCTTAATCCTTCACTACGTATACACTTTAATGCATTTGCCCTCAATATTTATCATTGCTGATGTATGTATTGCACCGGATCGTCTTTTTTATGTGAATGTAACATTGCAGATTTTAACAGTGTAATCCCTAATGCCAATGATATTGTTTCTTTGTGATACTTGAACTAGATGGTGGTAAATTATTCTAAATATCATGGGTTATGTAAATTAATTCTACGAGATTTTTATCTTAGAAATTACCAAATTAATGTATATCAGAATCTGAAAAGGAAATGGAATCATCTTGAAAATGAAAATATATTTGGAACAGGATGTATCTGAACCTTCAGAAGTAGATTTCCAGAATTCCACTTAACAAAATGTCTTTGTGACATCTTTAGGGGATTCAGTTGGGGCTGTGCTCAGCTCTGTTTTTCCTGGTTCACCCGATGCCCTACCATCACAGTTGCTGAATGTACTGGGAGGTGACATGAGAAAATAAACAGAAACTGCACCTTGACACATACATTAATTCATCCAACCATTTTTCACTGCAAAGCAGTGTTGTTTGCTTAAAATGATTACGTGTAACTTTGTATGTAAGTGTATATCTATAGGAATATATACATATGAAAACATATATGCACGCCTACATACGAAGTCAGAATAATGACATTGAGGCTAAAGTATATTATTTGTAGGTGGCCCACAATTCTTTTTCTGGCCTCCATAAATTCAATCCTAGTGATACCATTGGGTGACATTACACTATCACTAAATAACCACATTTTTGTTATAACCCATGTTTACATCTTAAACATTTGCTTTGTAGGGGTGAGATTTAATGTGTGGATTAGGGTTAAGTGTTGGAGTTAGAGATGGGCTTATGTAAAGTTTAGGGTAGGACTAGGAGTTACAATTAGACCAAGTGAAAGGGACTTGAGTTGCTTTTAGGGTTAGGGTAAAAAATTATAGTTAGGGTTAGCTAATGATGGGAAATCAAGACAATGTGATTGTTCCGGTGTGAACACAAAGCACATGCAAAGGATGCATAGACGATTAAGGGGTATGAAGGTGTATAAGAGGGACGATATTAATGTGAAGGTTCTAGAGTGAATCTTAACAATGTAATGGTTGTAGATTTAGTGGAATAGGGTCCTTAAAAACATATAACAAGGGACAGTGAACAAAATATAAAACTAGCAAGATGATACCAGACCAGACATGACTAATATTCTAACATTATAAAAAAACTGAATTATGCACTATGTTTCATTGGAATTCTTGTTGTTCGTGATAATTTACTATAACAGTATTCAACGTGCAGTGATCCTGGAACAATTACAGAGTAGGGGTACTCTACTAAATATTCTCCCTCATAGTCTATCAATACTTTACATTAAGACGTAGTTCTTCTCAATTATTAGTATGTAAACACAACAGTGACTTAAGCTGAAAGATTTTCATTATCTTTATTTTCTCACATAGTTTCATTATTTCATTTCTTTCTTTTTTCTTTTTCTTTTTACTATATAATGCCTTTTTTTTATTTACAAGTACATAAGATAAATACAATCATTACAATCAATATTATTTAAACAAGCCTATAAAAAATCAAATACAACACTATCCCTGGACTGTATTCAATAAATACACACATATCATACCCATTCATACTTTTACAGCTGTGTTACGCAGAGGTTCCGTTGGTCATCTGTAAACATCGACCATGTACAGATGCAAGGTGTATGAAGTTTTGCAAGTGTGTGGATGTGTATGAATGGGTATGATATGTGTGTATTTATTGAATACAGTCCAGGGATAGTGTTGTATTTGATTTTGTATAGGCTTCTTTAAATAGTATATTGATTATAATGATTGTATTTATCTTTTGTACTTGTAAAAAAATTTTGACTTGGAAATACCAAAAAAAAGAGACAATATATAGTAAAAATAAAAATAAAAAAGAAAGAAATTAAATTAAAAGAAATGAAATAATAAACTGTGAGAAGTTGGCCTGGTACATGATGCTCACTAGTTCTAGTGATCACCTTTTACCATGCCAGGCAACCCTTATGATGATTGGTTGTAAGTCAACCTTATAGACCAGCTATCCTAGAGGTAGCGTGGACAAAGCAGTCTTAGGCTAAACTCTGTAAAGGCATGTGAAGCAAGCTGTTTTACCATATACAACCCCCTTGAATACCAAATGAAAGGACACCACACAGATGTATATTGAAAATAAATATATATTTATTTACTACAAGTATCCCCTATACTCTTTATGGGCACAGAAGCAAATGTGTTAAAACAAAACACTGTTTAAATATACAAAAGTTGCACAATATGGATAGGCCCTAGGGGCCACCTAAACCATATACTAAAATAGTGGTATAAGTATCACTAATCGAAAAGGAAGTAGGCCTAGGGCCTTGGGAATCGCTGGAGCTGTTTGGGACTAGCAGTGACTAAGTCGGGAAAGGCCCGCGGGACTCGGGTGCAGCGCTTAAAGCACACACATGCACCAATGTAAAGTCAATGGTGCGTAAAAAGTACAAGGTTACTGAAAAGGGAACCTTCCGGATGACCTAGAACTTAGCAACTTTGAACATAGACACTAGAGGTGTATTGCTACACAGGAGCACTGGAGTGCCAGGGTTACCTCACCCACAGGAAGCGGGTGCATATGTCTCAAAGTGTGGCCGGTTTCGTTGCGCTGGTCTATGGAGCCTGTAGATGAAGATGCTGCAGGCGGGTCGTCGAGGAGAGTTCCGGTGCATCCAAGGGTGGATCTGAAGAGGTGAAGACCTGAAGGCAGAGGGGACAATGTTCAAAGCCACTAGCCAGTGACTACCGTGGAACCAGGAGGGAGCCAGGCGATGTCGGGTGGAAACAGGTGAATAAGGGAAGATTGTCTTGCAGCCACGTGGACACGAAGAGGTCGAGGACGTCCAGGCGTTGATCACGAGCTGTCCCACAAAGGCTCTAGCTGATGGCAGTGTCGGCTTCTTGATTGGAGCAAACAGGCCTTGGCTAATGCAAGCCACGCAGGAAACGATGCAAGCTTCTCACTCGGACCAGCAAGGTCAGAGGGGCTGCTCCTTTTTACAGGAGCGAGGGCCAGTCTGCAGCAACCAGACCAGTGGTGTTGATTTTGGATTTCGTCGCCAAGATGGCCACTAGCCAACGGGCCAGTAACCGGGATGACGCATCGAGCGGCAAAATGCAAAAGGGCCCCACGCAGATCGTGGAGATGCTGTGGGGCTTATCTTTGGTGCAGATGCTGCCCGGTGGTGGGGCTTCTCAAACACCAAAGCACAGCATCGAGGGTGCCTCGGGTGCTGCACAGTCAGCTTCTTGTGAATCTCCCAAGATGGCTGGTTCCACATCTCTCGGTACCTCCACGGGTCTCTCTGTTTTCAGGGACTGTGGATCGGGCTCTGAGATGTCTGGGAATCCGGGTCTTGTTGGGCTCTGGGCTCGGGCTCCAGCGGGAGGCGGCGGCAAAGCAGATGTTGGGTTGCTTGATGGTGCCTGTATTCACAGGGTGGTCACTCCTTGGCCACAAGGGAGATTCTCTTCAGTCTTCTGTGCAGCAAAATGTCAAAGTCCAGTTTTCTTCTTAGTTTCAAGTCGAGTTCAGGATGACCTGAAGTCTTGGGACACAGCTCCTACTCTTATTCCAAATCTAGGGGCCGGACCACCTGCTAGGTCCCTCCTCTGGGTGGGACCAGGAAGGGGGGTGGTTACACCCCCTTTCCTTTGTCCAGCTCCGGGCCAGGACTGGGGCTGGAAAGCCCCAGCACCGGTTTGGACTGGCTTATGCACAGGGACACCTTGTGTGCCCCAGGCATGTCTCATTCTATTCAGCCCTGTCCTACCCAATACACAAAATCCTGTCTGGGGTGGTGCTCGCACCTCCCAAGGCAGGAAACCCTTTGTCCAAGCCTCCCTCGCTGGAAGGACTCCCAGCAGCAGGAGGCCAGACTTGTGTCTGCGGTGGCAGCATCCATTTTGTGATGCTGAGGCTCGAGTTAACTTTAACCGGGGTTCAGGTTATGTACATGTCGTGTCCCTCTAGAAGGGTGGAATGCTACCCCCGTCGCCAGAATTGGCGAGGGGGTAGTATTCCAATTTGTATGACACCTTACTCGACATGTTTCGATAAAGCCAAACCAAAGTTAGTAAGTAACCGTGAGGATTATAATGCACTTAAGAGTATATGGTATTGCAATATCCAGGAACAGCTAAGGAAGTTGTTCCTGACAGCTGCAGACAGGCTCAGCTCGTGCTAGAGCACCATCTCACATGAAACCAAGCACACTGCCTCCAGGATTGTCGAGGCCTTCCATAGGATCGGCTTATAGGTTAACATGTGTCCAGATATGTTAGATATAGGTATACTATATCTAAGAAAGAGGTGATTACACCAACTTACCCCAACTGATTGATCAGCCAGTTGTGTCAAATATGGAGGCCAGTCCAGGGGTGGCATAATACATGCTGCAGCTCCTGGTAGGCCTTGGATACACCTATGCCCTGGGTACCTGGGGTAAACTGTTACAGGGGCCTATAAGGTGAACCAGATCCAATTCGTAATGCACCTAGAGTGCATTGGCATTAATTTAGAGAGAGAACAGCAGGTTGTGGGTCTGATTAGCAGGCCCACAGCCACATTAAGTCATAAACCAGTGAAGCAAAAAGCAAAAATTTGGGGTGACCATAGGATGGCAGACCCTACTCTCCTACATAAACTATGTGAGAAAATAAAGATAATGAAAAATCTTTCTGCTTAAGTCACTGTTGTGAGTGTTTACATACTAATAATTGAGGAGAACTACGTCTTAATTTAAAGTATTGATAGAATATGAGGGAGGATATTTAGTAGTGTGTTTTTCTTTCCCCTTTTCTCCGTAGTCTTTAAGTATTTCCAATAAAGGTGGTCCTCTATTTTGTGCAGCAGAGTAGGGGTACTGCCATCAATGTTATATCTCGGAAGTCATAGGTAAAGTGAAGAAATCCAAGCGTCACACTAACAACAAGTATTTTTTTTTACTTTATTTTTATTTTCCAAGACGACATACCAAACAAGATAAGACATCCAGTTATATGTCACGTATCAAAGACCCATGACTATACCTATCGTTTACAGAGAATTTGTAGCGATCAAAAAGTAAAATATTGCCGGTGCGTCACAACATTGATCTATATAAAGATATCCGTGGACAGAGCGAGCTGGGGTGGTAGATAACTGTGTGAAGGAAGAGAAGGGACACCAACTCAGCTGGACAACATGAGCTCACAGGACGTCATCGATTGGTGCTTAGTCTGTACATCAGTCAGTTTTATTTTCAGAGCCAGCTGTTTCTAAAATGAGCAGATAGTTACGCAGGGGTTGCCAAATGCCCATGGGCCTGGAGGTGGGGGGCTGCAGTGTGGCATATATCTCACTAGTGGTATTACAATATATCATATCTTTTAACCAGCTTTTCATGGTGGGAGATTGATTGTTACCCAACACATGGCGGTTCTGTGTTTATCTAGGAGCAAATCTATGGCTACGAAATGCCTGGTCAAGTTCCAGTTGGAGTTTCTTCATGTTAGATCTGAAGGCCAAGACTTTGAGCCAACAGGCTTGGATAGTAGTGCAGGTCCATATGAGATGAAGAAAACCCGCATTGGCGGATTCACATTTCGGGCAGTGTTGTGATCATGTGGGGTCAGTTTTCGCCAATCCCTTCCAGGGTGGTGTAAATACAGTGAAGGAATTTGTAGTGCAAGTAATTTATGCTGATGGTTGGGCGATACAAGTTTATTTTGTGCACAGCAAAAAATACATGTCTTGTTTGGGAATGGAAGGCCTAAGTCGCATTCCCATGCTGCCCGGGCATTCACCTCTTTGGATTTCAAAGTTATGCAAGTTTGATAGAGCCTAGAGACCAGGCGAGACCTCTCAGTGGTGGAAATTATTAGAGACAGGCATTAATGGATACAAGCATACTCTGTCACGCAAGGTATTATGTAGTAGCTGTAGAAGAAAGTGGTCTATAGTGGTGGGAACACCAGTATTAGTAAGTGTATAATGTATGATAAGATGCCTGTCTGAAAAGAGATCAGCCACAGTATGTCGGCAATGTTTTTGTAACACATGTTGTACCACCTTTTCTTCGGTCAATGGAAGCCAAGGGTTGTCTGCCAAGGATATGGCTGGGGAGTACAGGAGTCCATCACCCAAATACCTGTGTAATTGTGCCCAAGAAATAAAAAGAGGGGGGAATTAGATGCTAGGTTCACACTCCTAATCTAGTATATGAGAAACAAAAATGCGGAATGCCGGATAGAGAACCTAGCTAGTAGAGCAGATTACTATCAGTGATAGATGTAATCTTAAAAAGGAAAAAATATCCTTTTTCTTGAGTCCCCTCACTCACAGAAGTTTCCTCACGGTGACATGCTTCATCATTGGGGCCCTCCCAGCCCGCTACGGGTTGAGGCATCCTGTGACTTGTGAAATACGTACAAGCACTTAAAGTGAGGAACTATGTGTGGTGCAGTGATGAGTGTTGGTGGAGTGGTGTGGGTTAAAAATACCTAACTAGTGGGCAGAATTGCTTTATTCTTGCTCCTAGTTGATATATTAAAAACGGGGTGGGTCTCTAGGTATTCCTGGTAATTCAATGAGTCAGGAGCCCTAGTAGAGTGCCAACATGTTTCGCGCTGTACTCCTAAGCTCTTCTTCAGGATACCACAGGGACCAGCCCTGTGAGTACCACTCCAAACTGTAATGTGCACAAATCTCTAACAATGAGCATTTAGATTGAGTAAAATCATATACATACGACACAACAGTATTCAGTCGTTATCTGTAAATGAAAAAAGAAGAACAAAGTTAGAGTGTGGTGCCTGCCTTCTGCAGGATCGTCTCTTTCCCTCGTGTTTACCTAAAAAACAAGAGCGACTGTGCGGTGCTTTAATTCTCTGAAAATGCATGAATGATATATCTTTTTTCAGGATGCTGTCATGCTATTGTGCCTAGATCTGGACAAATAACAAATAAATGCACCAAAAATGTTACCATATATGCCCTCGTGAAACCGCATGCAACTGTGGTGCTAAAAGGGAAGGACATTAGATTGTTGTGCATGGCATTTCTAGAATTTAAAAAGACCCAGGGTAGTGACAGTGACACACATAGACAAAATCATAAGACAACATACAAAACAAAAAACACGTAATAATAAACATACTTTTTGTTAGGCTGTGGTGAGCCTTATGATCAGATCGGGGGATAGGAGACCCGCGGATTAATCTAAAAAACGAAAAGAAAGCGTAATTACTTTTCCGCGGATGGCGAATAAACCGCATCAGGATGCCAAGGCTGACTGTGTGTGTTAAACACAGTGGAAGCCCTCGGTCTGTTGCTTCTGTACCGAAATGGACTTACTTGTCACGATTCTCTCCTTGCCGGTGTACCTACTCGGTGTTCCTCGAAACCGGATGAATCCGTCTCACTGCCGGGAGCCACTAGTTAAAGGAAGTGTTCCCGCCTAGTCCTGAGTACAAGACTAGAGCGGGGACTTCTCAAAATGGCCCTCAGCTAACGGGCCAAGGGTGTATCCATGTTGAATTTCTCGCTATGAAAGCTATAGACAAACACACACGGTGAGATAAAACATGGTCAAACCAAAAGGGGTCCTGAAAATGATGTTGATTAATATTGTCGAGTCTGTCAGTCAAAACTTTATGTGGCTATCAACAATATATCAAAAAATTTATATCTCGAGTTTTTTCTGTTAATGTGAAACAGTATCTCATATTTTAGAATTGCAGAGGATTAATGGAAAGTGGATGCTGTAAAAATATGCAACTATATGAGGAAAAAGTTTTTACCTCTTAGTTACTTCATGTATGTAACTTAGAAGGTACCGGGGTGACTTTTGGTAATAATGAGGTTAAAATAAAAATGCTCTTGTAGGCATGATGCCAGTAAGTTGTTGGTTTTCTTAAAAACAAATCGTTTTTTAAGGATTTTTAAAGAACGGACTCGCAGGTACAGAAAAGTTCAAAAAGGAAGTTCATCTGGACAACTGTCCCCATGGAATAGCGTCATTTAGGCCGTTACTGTCTGTGTGTAATTTGTACAGCCATATTTGCTCTTTCTGTAACAGGCGTTGTTCAAGGTTATCATTGTTTTCAAGATGCTCTAGAATTACCCATTTCATATCGTTGGGTGTATGGTGTTTTTCATTGAAGTGCGATGTCATTTTTGTGGTGTTTCTTTTACACCTGATGTCGCTACAGTGCTCAACTATTCTTCTGCTCGTTTTCCTGGTAGTCATTCCAATGTAATGTAGATTACAGAAGCAAGTGATCATATATACAATGCCTGAATTGTTACAAATGGTGAAATTACGGATTTCCAATGTTATTTTGTTGTTAAATTGTACCTTCTTCGTCGCACTTGTCAAGTGGCAGACACTGCAGTTGCTGCATGGGTAGTGTCCAGTGGGCAAAGTTCTGAGGGTGCTTTGTTTACTTCCCTTGTTTTCAGCTTTTGGACGTGTGTGGACTAAGTAGTCTCTTAGATGTTTGCCTTTTTTGTGACTGAACATTGGTTTGGGGATATTGAGATTGCCGCAGTTCAGGGTGCGCCAATGTTTCTTAATGATTTTAGTTACTTTATCAGAAGCGATATTGTATGTGGTGATACAGATGGGTCTTTGATCATCCGTCGTCTCTTGTCTGATTTTTGGTTCCAGGAGGGCCTGTTATTTTTTGCAGCTCTTTTCTTTGCTTTGGTGACTCGATGTTGCAGATAATGTCGGATGGCGAGTTTTTCAGTTAGGTCTTTTGCTTATTTGTTAAAATCCTTTTTCTCAGTACAATTGCGTCTCAATCTTAAAAATTGGCCAAAAGGCAGATTCTCTTTCAGCTGTCTGGGGTGGAAGCTATCGAAGACCAAAAGACAGTTCCATGCGGTAGGTTTGAAATGAGTAGTGGTGATCAGGGTGTCTGCAGTTGTAATGATGTTCAGGTCTATAAACACCAGCTGTGACCTACTCATGGTGTGAGTGAATTTTAGAAAAGGGTCCTGGTGATTAAGCCAATCAATGAAGGCAGTTGCTTCAGGTTCAGTCCCTTCCCATATCAGTAAAACATCGTCGATGTATCTTTTCCCGAGGCCTAGATGTTTCCTGTAGGGGTTGGGGTCATTGATGATCTTTTGTTTCTCCAGGTGGTGCACACAGAGGTCCGCTACACTTGGCGCAAACGTGCTGCCCATGCTGGTACCATGTATCTGACGAAATAGGGTGTCCTCAAATCTGAATTTTTTTCAGTCAGGGCAAGACAACAGCAATCCAATATAACGTGTCTTGGTGTCTGATATATCCATATATTTTCAAAAAGGACATCTTCCAATATCTGTAATGTTTCTGTGTGGGGGAGGCCTATATTTAGACTTTCACATCTAATCTAATTAGAATGTTCTTGGTAGGGTCAAAATAAAGGTCTTGGAGTAGGAAGAGTACTGATTTTGTGTCCTGAAGGTATGTGTCAGTGTTCTGACTAATCGGTCTCAAAAATGTGTCCGCAAATTTGGACAGTGGTTCAAGGATTGAGCCAATACCAGACACTATGGGTCTGCCTGGCGGTTTTGTAACTGATTTATTAATTTTTGGTACATAAGGGACTGTAGGGCTAGTGTTCTCTAAGAAGTCAGCTTCCTTTTTTGTCATCCAATTATTTGCTGTTGACTCTTCTATTAGGAAGGCGATTTCTTTCTTGAGTCGTTCAGTAGGATCTTCTGTGATCTTAACATAGTTCCTCTCATCTGCCAGGAGATTTAGGCATACTTCTCTGTAGGAGCTAGTATTTTGTAATACTATAGCGCCTCCTTTGTCCGCCGGTTTTATCGTGATTTCCTTCCCTGCTGCCAAGATTTTCAAAGCCTCACTTTCATTTTTTCTGAGATTGTGGAAGACCTTAATTGATTTTGGGTTAATCGCGCCGATTTCCTTCATCACAGCTTTTTCAAAAGCCAATAGCTCTACTGGGAGATTTGCGTTTGGTGGTGTGAAGTTAGATTTTTTGTGAAGCCCGTATCACCAGTGTTTTCTGTGATGGGTGGTTTGTCTTTAAAAAGGACTTGGAGTTTGATCTTTCTTATGAATTCATTGAGTTCGCGGGCTAATAGAAATTTGTCCATATTTGGGGTTGGTACAAAACCCAAGCCCTTTTCTAAGACTTTTTGTTGAATGTCAGTGATGGGGATGTTAGAGAGATTTACCACTAAGCTGGTGGTTTGCTAGTTGTTCTACTGGGCCCATGCTCCAGGTATGGCTCCTTGATACTTCCAGTGGTTGTGCCCATTGCACCTGTTGTCCTCTCCTTGATTTCGCCCTCTGTGCTCCTCTTCCTCACCCTAAAAAAGAAGAACTCTGTTGTTCGTGTGTCTGAGATTGATCCCAAAAGGTGTTGGGTTGTTGCTGGTATTGTTGGTGTTGGACTACTGGAGGGCCGTAGAAGAAAGGCGGTGGTCCGCCATATGGTGGTGGCCCGTAGTATCCAGGCAAGTTGAAATTATGCCTTCCTCTGTTCCTGAAGCATCCTCCTCTTTAGCGTCTTGGGCGAATTCGAGTGTTGTTCTGGCTACCATCGGAGTGGTCTGAACTTGTGTCTGACCCTTCAGAGTCGGTGTTATATCCTGGGTTTCCACCAGAAGAGACATAATCTTCTCTTGTGTATGGATATATCTTCTCATGTGAGAAGTTTTTTAAGTCTTTTTTTAACTTAGTGTATTTTGTATCTTTAAGGCTTATTTCAGAGTCAGTCATCTGTTTGTTTAGTTCTTCTAGACGTTTTTTTAAATCTGTTACATTCTGGAAGCTCTTGAGACGTTCTTCCAAATTGAGTGGCCTCGACTTTCATTTCTTCACATAACCGTCCTGCTGTTTTAATAATTAACATGAGGCAGTCCCTGGTGCAATACCAGGAAATGAAAGACCAATCTGTTAAACTGAAACTATCCTTTTTTCCAGACCCTTTTTTTAAGTGACACATTAAAACATGGCTGAAGTTACAGGCCCCACCTTTTCAGAGGAAGAGGTGGAAAGAATTATAGCATCCATGCTCCCCCTTACAGATATAACACACCGGGACTCAGATGGGTCAAACCAATGTTGGGATGAATTATCAGAACTAAAAAAGAACCAAGTCAAAACCCTGGTAAATGGCATTATGATGGCCGAATATCTGCGATCAAACACCCCTCCACGTGGGTTCATCGTAAGAAATGAACCATTTATTTTTCAACAGGATAACAATTTTAAAAAAGATTGGTCTCTCATTTCCTGGCATTGCACCAGGGACTGGCTCGTGTTAATTATTAAAACAGCAGGACGGTTATGTGAAGAAATGAAAGTCGAGGCACTCAAATTGGAAGTACGTCTCAAGAGCTTCCAGAATGTAACAGATTTTTTAAAAATACGTCTAGAAGAATTAAACAAACAGATGACTGACTTTGAAATTAGCCTTAAAGATACAAAATACACTAAGTTCAAAAAAGACGTAAATAGCTTCTCACATGAGAAGATATATCCATACACAAGAGAAGATTATGTCTCTTCTGGTAGAAACCCAGGATATAACACCGACTCTGAAGGGTCAGACATAAGTTCAGACCACTCCGATGGTAGCCAGAACAACACCCGAAATAGACCAAGACGCTCAAGAGTAGGACGCTTCAGGAACAGAGGAGGGCATAATTTCAACTGGCCTGGATACTACGGGCCACCACCATATGGCGGACCACCGCCTTTCTTCTACGGCCCTCCAGTATTCCAACAACAACAATTCCAGCAACAACCCAACACCTTTTGGGATCAATCTCACTCAGACACACGAACAACAGAGTTCTTTTTATTTAAGGGCGAGGCAGAGGACCACAGAGGGTGAAATCAAGGAAAGGACAACAGGTGCAATGGGCACAACCACTGGAAGTATCAAGGAGCCATACCAGGAGCATGGGCCCAGTAGAACAACCAACAACCAGCAAACCACCAACTTAGTGGTAAATCTCTCTAACATCCCCATCACTGACATCCAACAAAAAGTCCTAGAAAAGGGCTTGGGTTTTTTACCAACCTCAAATATGGACACATTTCTATTAGCCCGCGAACTTAATGAGTTCATAAGAAAGATCAAACTCCAAGTCTTTTTTTAAGACACACCACCCATCACAGAAAACACTGGTGATACAGGCCTTCACAAAAAATCTAACTTTACACCACCAAACGCAAATCTCCCAGTAGAGCTATTGGCTTTTGAAAAAGCTGTGATGAAGGAAATCAGCGAGATTGACCCAAAATCAATTAGGTCTTCCACAATCTCATAAAAAATGAAAGTAAGGCTTTGAAAAACTTGGCAGCAGTGAAGGAAATTACGATAAAACCGGCGGACAAAGGAGGCGCTATAGTATTACAAAATACTGGCTCCAACAGAGAAGTATGCCTAAATCTCCTGGCAGATGAGAGGAACTATGTTAAGATCACAGAAGATCCTACTGACCGTCTCAAGAAAGAAATCGCCTTCCTAGTAGAAGAGTCAACAGCAAATAATTGGATGACAAAAAAGGAAGCTGACTTCTTAGAGAACACTAGCACTACAGTCCCTTATTTCTACACAATGCCAAAAATTCATAAATCAATTACAAAACCGCCAGGCAGACCCATAGTGTCTGGTATTGGCTCAATCCTTGAACCACTGTCCAAATTTGCGGATGCATTTTTGAGACCGATCATTCAGAACACTGACACATACCTTCAGGACACAAAATCAGTACTCTGCCTACTCCAAGACCTCCATTTTGACCCTACTAAGAACATCCTAATTGGATTAGACATGGAAAGTCCATTTACGAGCCTCCCCCACACAGAAACATTACAGATATTCAAGATGTCCTTTTTGAAAATATATGGATATATCAGACACCAAGACACGTTATATTGGAATGCTGTCATCTTGCCCTGACTGATAATTCTTTCAGATTTGAGGACACCCTATTTCGCCAGATACATGGTACAGCATGGGCAGCACTTTTGCGCCGAGTGTCGCGGGAATCTATGTGCACCACCTGGAGAAACAAAAGATCATCAATCACTCTAACCCCTACAGGAAACATCCAGGCCTCTGGAAAAGATACATCGACGATGTTTTACTGATATGGGAAGGGACTGAAACTGAAGCAACTGCCTTCATTGATTGGCTTAATCACCAGGACCCTTTTCTAAAAATCACTCACACCATGAGTAGGTCATAGCTGGTGTTTTTAGACCTGAACATCATTACAACTGCAGACACCCTGATCACCACTACTCATTTCAAACCTACCGCAAGGAACTGTCTTTTGGTCTACGATAACTTCAACCCCAGACAGCTGAAAGAGAATCTGCCTTCCAGCCAATTTTTAAGATTGAGACGCAATTGTACTGAGAAAAAGGATTTCAACAAACAAGCAAAGAACTCACTGAAAAACTCGTCAACCGACATTATCCGCAACATCTAGTCACCAAAGCAAAGAAAAGAGCTGCAAATAATAACAGAGAGGCACTCCTGGAACCAAAAATCAGACAAGAGATGAAGGGTGATCAAAGACCCATCTGTATCACCACATACAATATCGCTTCTGATAAAATAACTAAAATCATTAAGAAACATTGGTGTACCCTGAACTTCTGCAATCTCAATATCCCCAAACCAATATTCAGTCACAAAAAAGGCAAAAATCTAAGAGACTACTTAGTCCACACACGTCCAAAAGCTGAAAACAAAGGGAAGTAAACAAAGCACCCTCAGAACTTTGCCCACTGGGACACTACCCATGGAGCAACTGCAGTTTCTGCCACTTGACAAGTGCGACGAAGAAGGTACAATTTAACAACAAAATGACTTGGGAAATCCCTAATTTCACCAATTGTCACACTTCAGGCGCTGTATATATGATCACCTGCATCTGTAATCTACATTACATTGGAAGGACTACCAGGAAAGCGAGCACAAGAATAGTTGAGCACCGTAGCAATATCAGGTGTAAAAGAAACACCACAAAAATGACATCACACTTCATTGAAAAACACCATACACTCAACGATATGAAATGGGTGATTCTAGAGCATCTTGAAAACAATGTTAACCTTGAACAACACCTGTTATAGAAAGAGCAACAATGGGTGTACAAATTACACACAGACACTAACGGCCTAAATGATGCCATTCCATGGGGACAGTTGTCCAGATGAACTTCCTCTTTGAACTTTTCTGTACCTGCGAGTCTGTTCTTTAAAAATCCTTAAAAACTATTAGTTTTTAAGAAAACCAACAACTTACTGGTATCATGCCTACAAGAGCATTTTCTTTTAACCTCATTATTGCCAAAAGGCACCCTGCTACTTTCTAAGATACATACACGAAATAACTAAGAGGTAAAAACGTTTTCCTCATATATTTACATATTTTTACATCATCCACTTTCCATTTATCCTCTGCAATACTAAAATCTGAGATACTGTTTCACATTAACAGAAATAAATCGAGATATACATTTTTTGATATATTGTTGATAGCCACATAAAGTTTAGACTTACAGACTCGACAATATTAATCAACATCATTTACAGGACCCTTTTGGTTTGACCATGTTTTGTCTCATGGTGTGTTTGTCTATAGCTTTCATAGCGAGAAATCCAACATGGATACACCCTTGGCCCGTTAGCTGGCCACCATTTTGAGAAGTCCCCGCTCTAGTCTTGTACTCAGGACTAGGCGGGAACACTTCCTTTAACTACTGGCTCCCGGCAGTGAGGCGGAATCATCCGGTCATGAGGGACACCGAGTAGGTACACCGGCACGGAGTGAATTGTGACAAGTAAGTCCATTTTGTTACAGAAGCAACAGAACGAGGGCTTCCACTGTGTTTAACACACACAGTCAGCCCTGGCATCCCGATGCGGTTTATCCGCGGAAAAGTGATTACGCTTTCTTTTCCGTTTTTTAGATTAATTTGTAGGTCTCCTATCCCCCTATCTGACCATGAGGCTCAGCACAGCCTAACAAAAAGTTTGGTTAATATTACATGTTTTTTGTTTTGTATGTTGTCTTACGATTGTATCTATGTGTGTCACTGTTACTACCATGGGTCTTTTTAAATTCTAGAAACACCATGCACAACAATCTAATGTCCTTCCCTTCTAGGAGCACAGATTTATGCGGTTTCACAAGGGCATATACGGTTACATTTTTGGTACATTTATTTGTTATTTTTCCAGATCTAGGTACAATCGCATGACAGAATCCTGAAAAAAGATATATCATTCATGCATTTTCAGAGAATTAAAGCACCGCACAGTCGCTCTTGTTTTTTAGGTAAACACGAAGGAAAGAGAAGATCCTGCAAAAGGCAGGGCGCCACACCCTAACTTTGTTCTTCTTTTTCCATTTACACATATTGACTGAATACTCTTGTGCCGTATGTATATGATTTTACTCGATCTAAATGCTCATTGTTAGGCATTTGCCCACATTACACTTTGGAGTGGTACTCATAGGGCTGGTCCCTGTGGTGTCCTGAAGAAGAGCTTAGGGGTACAGCTCGAAACATGTTGGCACTCTACTAGGGCTCCTGACTCATTGAATTACCAGGAATACCTAGAGACCCACCCCGTTTTTAATATATCAACTAGGAGCAAGAATAAAGCAATTCCGCCCACTAGTTAGGTATTTTTAACCCACACCACTCCACCAACATTCATCACTGCACCACACATAGTTCCTCACTTTAAGTGCTCCTACGTACTTCGCAAGTCGCAGCACGCCTCAACCTGCAGCGGGTTGGGAGGGCCCCAATGATGAAGCATGTCACAGTGACGAAACTCTGGTGAATGAGGGGACTCAAGGAAAAGGATATTTTTTCCTTTTTAAGATTACATCTATCACTGATAGTAATCTGCTCTACTAGCTAGGTTCTCTATCTGGCATTCTGGATTTTTGTTTCTCATAATTTTGCCCAAGCCCAGCTCATAGTTGATAGCGTGTGTATATCATCATTTTCACTCAGGAGGCCCAGGGACAATATAGAGGAGACCAGAAGCTGACCAGCCTGGTCTCTTTCTGGTATTCAATATGGTAAGCGAGCATCAGGATGGTACCAATAATTCAAGAAGTGACACTGTGAAGCTAAAAAATATAGATGTAGATCTGGCACCCTACCCGAACCCCCATTTATGTTGGTGCATGAGCACTTCCTATTTGATTCTGGAGCAGCAACCGGCCATATCAGGCAAAGCAAAAGACTTTGTAGCGTCGTGAAGCAGTGACATAACAAAACTTGAGGAGCCCTTTGCAAGGTGCATGCAGGTCAGCCCACACACTCAAGACCCAATCTGAAGTGCTCTAGCCAGGGGCCGGCCAGTATCAGAGGGGCCCCCAAAGCTTGGGCCCTCCCATCCCCACATTTGGGGCTTTTGTTACGCCATTGTTGTGAAGAAGTTGCGACTCAGGTGGATCAGAATATTTGTGAATAAGTATAAAAAACATGGGAGTACCATGACCTCAATTATAGCTATTTGTCCTGCAATGGATAATGGTAATTGAATCCATCGGTCAGCTTGCGTGGCGAGTCTGTCAATCACTGGCCCATAATTAATCCGGACCACCATCTCTTTTTTTCCAATGTAGGACTATACCAAGGTGTTTGTTTGAGTCGTCAAACCAGGTACTGGGGTATTCCAGTGTGCTATGGTCTGTGGCATCCATGAGTGGAAATAATTCCAATTTATTCCAGTTCATGGAGAGGCCTTAGAGGCACCCAAAGTTGAGGAATTTGCAGATAAGTGGAGTGAGATTAGCAGCGGAGTCACAAACAAACAATAGTATGTCATCAGCATACATGGAGCCCAGGAGAGGCCCGTTTTGAAGCCAGAGGACACGGCATAGACTTTTCTCCTGCAGGTGTCTAAACTAGGGGTATCAAGTGCAATTATGAAGAATAGGGGCGACAAGGTGCAGCCCTGCCGAGTCCCCCTAGATACTGGGAACATGTTGGTGAGGAGCTCGTTAAGTAATATCCAGGCTACAGGACCAGAGTATATGATCAAATGAATAACTACCCCATGTGAGACCCAGTTTGGCCAACGTCGCCTTCAGAAAGGGCCACTTGAGGGAATTAAATCCCTTTTTGGTGTCTAGGAGGACGACTGCTGCAAGGAGGTCAGGTGAGATATGATTCAACACCACAAAAATAGAGTTTAAGGGTGGTGGATCTCTGTGGAACAAAGCTGGTTTGTCTCAGTGAAATAATATGCTCCACTAATAGCACAAGGCACATGGCTATCACTATGGCAAGGATCTTATTCTCATGGTTAAGGAGGAAGAGCGTCCTGTAAGATGTACAGAGGTGGGGGGCTTGCCGGGTTTGAGTAGCAGTGTTTTTACAGCATCTCTTAGGGTGGGGGGAGAGACCTCCAGAAGGTGGGGGCAAGAACTTGTTTGTAATCCTTGTAGAAGCTACCATTTAGCCCATCAAGGGCCGGACCTATAGAGCTATCTAGCACATCTATCGCTTTGAAAATGTCCTCACAGTTGAAGGACACAGCCAGAAAGTGTTGTTGCCACTCCACCAGCCAGACCATTGACACCTCCGACAGGTATTCTGCAATATTTGAGTCATCATCTAATGTGCAGGTTGTGTATAGTCGCTGATCGTAGAGCCACAATTCCCCAATGATGCTATCATTTTCAACCAGTGTAGTACCTTCAGCGGTCAGGAGTTCAGTGACATGGTTATTGTGTGGATTGGGACGTAGCAGGTACAGTAAGTAATTTCTTATGCTTTTAAGTAATACTGGACTATTGGCTATGCAGACACTGCGTATATATGCCTTAAAGGCCTCCCAGAGAGTAGCATGTTTGTCAACAGAGCCTGAGTTGAGGGTGAAGTATTCCATTATGGAATCTCGTAGCTCCAAGTGAAAGACCACATCGTGGAGTGCGTTTCCAGGGAACCTCCACTGTTGTGACAGCCCACCCCATTTGGGATATTCAAGACCATCTTAACTGGCGCATGATCGGACAGGGTGTGAAGAAGATGTGAGACATTCAATAGCCATAGTGTCACATTCTTAGACACAAACCAATAGTCACCATGAGTCCAAACAGCATGGACTCATGTAGGTGTAGGTGAAGGCAACGCTATTACCTAACTTCCATGTGTCGATCAATTGGAATGTGTCAACTATGTCTTGAAAGGCACATAGGGTGCAGGGTTTGCCGCTAACATTTGAGCCTGTGGAGTCTAATGTGGGGTTGTAGGCTATATTTAAGTCAGCCCCTAAGATTACCAGATCCACCTCAGTACACCCCTTAAGTGCTTAGAGCTCATGGAAGAAGGAAGGGGAGTCCAGGTTGGAAGCATAGATATTATTTAAAAGGAGAGATTTGCCTGCCAGTATACAACTACATACCCCCCTTATCTGTTGATAAAGGTATTGTGGTGTGTAAAGGGGATACATTTATGGATCAAGGTACAAACTCCATGGGAGTATGAACTGTAGTAAGCAAAATAACGGTTATCCCCAAGTGAAGTCGTAGGTGTTTGAGTCCGTGGGGAAGAGATGAGTCTCCTGAAAGAAAGTCAGTTTAACTCCATGTCTGTTCAAATAGGAAAACACTTGTTTACCTTTCTTATTGTTAATTAGATTTCGAATGCTCCAGTACAAGCAGGCCAGTTCTGCCATAGCAGTCTCTCTAGGTTGCTACCACATCAGGCTAGTGGGAAGCAGCTGACATATGCAAATAATGGCTCAAGGGTGACATGTGTAAGAAAGATAAGATTAAGCATGGGCGAATTTTGCGAATTCGCGATCCGCGAATTTGCGGATATGCAAATTCGCGATTCGCGAATTTGTGCGAATTTTTGTTTTTTTGCGTGTTCGCGGGGTTTTTTGCGTGTTTGCGGGGTTTTTTGCGTGTTCGCGAGGATTTTTGCGTCTTCGCGAGCCGCTTGCATAGCGAAGTTACCCATGCAGTCGTTTATGGGAGAGGGAGAGAGATAGATAGATAGATAGATAGATAGATAGATAGATAGATAGATAGATAGATAGATAGATAGATAGATAGATAGATAGATAGATAGATAGATAGATAGATAGATAGATAGATAGATAGATAGATAGATAGAAAGAGAGAGAAAGAGAGGGAAAGAGAGAGGGAGAGAGAGAACGAGAGAAAGAAAGAGAGGCCGGATCTCTGAAGGGCCAGATTCCTGAGTTGCCCCTACAGAACATACAGCTTTTTATTTTTAGCAAAATGCATATGAAAATTGTGCTGTAAAGGTCTCTTTTAGTTTAACCCCTCCTGACAACTCAAAATGGGTGTATTTGCCATCCTCTCCCTTCTTCCTGTTTTTTATATCTGTAAGTGCTTCCTGATGAGGTTTAATTCCTTGGACAGGTGCCTCGTTGCCTACTTGTAACTATTCTCTGACCCTGCTTCAAGGGTCAGAGCAGGGTCAGAGAATAGTTGCAAGTAGGCAAGGAGGCGCCAGGAAGCAATTAGCAGCAGGTGTCCAAGTTGAAGTTAATTTGTTTGTAACCCTTTTGTAAAAGGTTACAAAGAAATTAGGTTCAACTTTTGCACCTGCTGCTGTAACCCTTGCTTGGCTGAAAATTCGTCCCCGCTGATTCGCGGATTTTACCGCGATTTCGCGAAATTCGCGGATTGCGAAATCACGGAAAATCCGCAAATTCGCCCGCGAAACGGATTTTACGCCCACCCTTAGATAAGATACAAACAGGTAGGAAAAACAAAACTTAAAAACACCCACACCAGAGTTAAGAAACATCTGGGCAATACCGAAAAAGCAAAAAATCCCAAGGTTAATCAAATAGGTATAGTCCACAGAGGGGTGGCAACACTATGGCAGGCAGTGCCCTCATGAACAATGGTATGGACATATGAGAAAGAGTCGGTTACTGTATACAAAATGCTAAGGAGTCATGATAGATATGTGAGAAAACAATGAGCAATGGGCTGTATTCCTTTCCGATCCATTGCAAGAGACACAGTCAAATTCGGAGGGTCGCGTAAGGCCTCTGAGACATGGGTGATAGGAGAGCAGTCGGGCCTGGAACGGTCAACCCACCCAGTCCCGGTGTCACGCTGCTTACAAAATGTGAAGGCTATATCCCGCATGGCAAAAATACGATATTGACCATTGACTTCAACATGCAGCAGAACCGGGTAGAGCATACTGTATTTAGGTCCTTGCTTCCATAACGTTTTCATGAAATTGGAGAACTTTCGCCTCACTTCCTGCATGGCAATATTATGATGAGGAAACAGGAATATGGTAGAGCCTTGATATGGTCATGGTCCAAATGTGTGTGTCCGGTGCAACGCCATGTCATTATCCCTTTAGTAAAGTAAGTAGGCTATAAGTAGGCTGGGTGGTGCTCTTGGTTGAGGTTTTGGGCCAAAGGGACCTGTGGGCCCTCTAAAGGATAAATATGCAGGTTAAGTCTTGCCTGGTAAAAAAAAGTTCTGTGAGGACGTATTCAACAAAGGTGTCGGGACAGCTCATGTTTGCTGATTCAGGGACCGCCAAGATTCTTACGATGGGACCTTGCTTCAAGGTCTTTGCTCATGACCACTGTCAACTTGAGCAGTCTCTCAACATTTTCCAGGTGTTTTGTTACATTTGTGGCCCGTCCTCCTTTTCCCTGCACCGTCGAGCCTGACTGAATAGCTGTCTATTCATTCACCCATTCGATCCAACCGACTAGTAAGGGTGTCAAACCGGGCGTCAATGGACTTGAACCCAGCCCAGAGCTCAGCCATGATGGCCGCAGTGCAATCCAAGGGTGCTGTCATACTGTCCTCAGATGGGGACTCCTTGGATTCAGAAGGCGAGTAGTGTTGTCGGTAACAAAAGAGAGCTTCTTTTGCTTGGGATTGCAAAGCCCCATTTTGAATATGAAGTGTGTGCCAGGTGAGGTGCTTGCAAGGGGAGGGCATAGGTGGTGGGTAGCCTGGCCACCAGCTGCAAAAGGAGAGGTGTAGAGGGGTGCTAATAATCCTGGTGCAATGGGCTTGCTGTAAAGGGATGCAGGCAGAAGGTGCAGGGTGTCACTGTCTGCGAGGTAGCCCACTGAAGGGAAGAGTGAAACTGTAGCAGAGCAGAATACCTGTAGGAGAGAAGGACCTAGGTTAGCCAGGGAGCGAAGGGTGGCCTCAGCTGAGATCAGGCAAGAGGAGAGCTACAGCCAAACAGCAGGCCTGGCGTCTTGTGGAGCTGTGTGGAGTTGTGGTGCAGCCCTAGGAGCGCCGATGTTGGGTGAGGATACTGCTGCTCTGCAGGCAATCGGGAGGGGCGGCATGCTGAAGTCACTGCCCGTCTGACTGCAGTTTCGCAGCAGTAATACAGGCCGATGGGAGGGCCTTGCCACTCAGAAGAACTGCTGGAGGATCGGTCAGTGGCAGGCCAGGCAAATCGAGGGGGCAGGTATTAAGGCTGGATGGGCTTGCATACCCATGGTGTTAGCGGCAGGCCCTGCATCTATTGGAGATTTCCCCTACTTTGGTGGCACAATGTGGAAGGCTAATGAGAGCGGGAGTGGAGAGTTGGGTACTGGCAGGGCAGGCAAATGACCCAGTAGGGCTCCATAGCCGTTGGTCCTCAGGCTCACCCTTGGCCCCTGTCACCACAGGTCCGACTCCTCAAAGGACTGCTCTAGGACGCAGTGCGCAATCCGCAACTTACCTCATAAATCAGACACCCATCGGCTGGATCTTAGAGTAGTCTACTTCTGTAGTGATTACGATGTCACAGGCATCACAGAGGTGAGTGGATGTCATCAGTTGCGTGTAATAAACCAGCTTGATTGGGCGATCGGCTCTGGAGCTTCACTGCCGCGTGGCCATCTTGGATGTCGTATGGCCATACCCCCCACTAAGAACACGTTTAACAAATGAGCCACACCTATTTAGCAAAAGAGTAAGTAGAGTATGGTATGTAGCCGTTAGTGAAATTTAGAGGACTCTGTCACAAATATTTTACAAAAGCATGTTGTGGTAGCTCACTGTTATTTGCACACAGCATATTTTCCATTGAAAATGCTATAAAATTCATACTGGTACAAAAGGGGGTGGTGATGGACGGAACATCTGAACCAATCAAACATTCACACCCAGTCAACAGATCTGGGTTTAATCCATCACAGTTGTTTAGCCCACTCTGCTACCCCAGTTCAGACATGGCCATATGCAAATCAGTCTGACCCTGTGCCTCATGGGAACAGTCCAGCCCGAACTGCCCAGCCATGCCTTCCCTGGAATGGAAACAAGCTTCCTAGGACCGGTTTCTAACATTACAGCCGTCTTCAGCCAGGCTTGCTTAAATCCAGTGGCAAACTGAGCAAGGGACTCACATCTGAGCATACCCTGACAACGTATGGCGAACAAAGTGGTACAAAAGGGGGTGGTGATGGATGGAGCATCTGAACCAATCAAACACTCACACCCAGTCAACAGATCTGGGTTTAATCCATCACCGTTCTTTAGCCCACTCTGCCACCCCAGTTCAGACATGGCCATATGCAAATCAGTCTGACCCTGTGCCTCATGGGAACAGTCCAGTCCGAACTGCCAAGCCATGCCTTCCCTGGACCGGGAACAACCTTCCTAGGACCGGTTTCTGGCATTACAGCCATCTTCAGCCAGTCTTGCTTGAATCCAGTGGCAAAGTGAGCAAGGGACTCACTTCTGAGCATACCCTGCCAACTTATGGCAAACAAAGCGGTACAAAAGGGGGTGGTGATGGACGGAGCATCTGAAGCAATCAAACACTCACACCCAGTTAACAGATCTAGGTTTAATCCATCACCGTTCTTTAGCCCACTCTGCCACCCCAGGTCAGACATGGCCATATGCAAATCAGTCTGACCTGTGCCTCATGGGAACAGTCCAGCCCGAACTGCCAAGCCATGCCTTCCCTGGGCAGGAAACAATCTTCCTAGGACCGGTTTCTGGCATTACAGCCGTCTTCAGCCCACTCTGCCACCCCAGTCCATCATCTTGTGTGTTTTGCTGTTCACCCTATGTGGGAAGGTTATGCCCAGACGTGGGTCCCTTGCTCACTAAGCCACTGGAGTAAAGCTAACCTGGCTGAAGACGGCTGATAGCCAGAAACCGGTCCTTGGATGCTTGATTCCGGTCCAGGAAAGACATGGCTTGGCAGTTCGGGCTGGACTGTTACCATGAGGCACAGGGTCAAGACTGATTTGCATATTGCCATGTCTGAACTGGGGTGGCTTGGTGAGCAAAATAAGGATGGATTAAACCCAGATTTGTGACTAGGGGTGAATGTTTTGCCATTGTGCAACATTCCGTCCATCATCTTGTGTGTTTTGCTTATAAAATTCATACTGACATGTAGTTTTACTGATAAAACATTATAGCACACAAATAATATGTGCAAATCAGGTTTCTGCAAATATTTAACATTTGCACATCACCAAATGAAGTGCCTTGAATTATTTTATCCTTTTTACAACAGTCTTTCTATCTCATCTTCAAATTTCAGAAATGTGCTTCATTTGTGCTTCCCAAGTGCTGATATAATTTGAAATATTTGTACAGTTAATTTCAAAGTTTTTACATTTTGTTGCGTGCTAGAAAACAATTAACATCCAACAGTCTTTCCTTTTACACTTATTGTTCCCCAGCAAGAATATCAGATAGTGAGCTTCACAAAATCATGTAACTGCTACGTAAAGTAAACACCAATCTCCTTGTTAAAAGAAAAAGCAGCAATTTGTCAGAAGAAATAGCCTAACATTTAACCTCTATCTCTGAGCGCACAGCAAATGTAATAAGATAAAAGCTAGATTTAAAGGCCTCTTTATTACTCATTCACCTTCTGAACACCAGCACGGTTAATCAGGGGTGCTGCAGCACCCACCCACAACCCCTACTTCCAGGGCTGATGTCAACATCAATGCATTTCATGCATTCTATCAATGCTGAGGAAAAGGAGCCAGAATTTGGAGAAAAAGTTGTTGCGATATTGGCTCCAGACTTCTTTCTTGACAGCATAATGTAATAATGTGGTCTTTACTAGCGATGGAAAGGGGCCAGAACACCTGCCTGAATTACACACCAAATCAATCATTACCACGAGCAGGGCAAATCCAATCTCTTTCGAGACAGCCGGTTATGAGTTCAACCCATCTGTCAAAAAACGATATCCTCTTCTTAAGGATCATCCAAACAGGTTCATCATTTAGTGCATTTCTAGCAGAATACATTCAATGTTCTCATTCCATTTAGCCTACTTCAAGGAGGAGGGTGGTAGTGATATAAATGGGACCTTCGTGCTTTTTAATCAGTACTTGATACAGGTTGTAAGCCTGTTTTTTTTTACCTCAAAATATTTTAGGATACATGGAATGGGACACACGTAGATAAAGGGATCTGCCCAGGATCACACAAGTGCAAAAGCCGACATCAGACTTTAGGATTTCTGATTCCATTGATAGTATTCCAACCATAACTACATTTCTTGCAATGCTCTTCTGGGTTTTTGTTAAATAGTCTGGTCTCCTTTGACAAAGGTTTTTCAATTGTCATATAACTAAATTAGAAAAAGAGTCTGCCTATAGCCTTGTGATGTAGAAATAGGAGCTGGGAATAAAAGCGAGAAGGTATATTTCGCTAAAATACAGCACAAAATGAGAGATTAGCATTTTGCATAATTACATTTATTTTAACTTTGTTTTGCAGACATTTTGCATGATTAGCGAATGCATTAAAAAAAATTCACACACCCTAGTTACAATGACAATGCATAGAAAAATAATCACAAAGTTTCTTTAGTGTGATTTTATCTTGGTACATGATGCACAATCCTTTACATCCTGGTTTGGGGTAAATACCTTTATTTAGAATAAAAACACCTGAAAAAAGTCATATATGTAGATGAACACACTGCATTATGATTAGTGCTCCCGGTTTTATGGTATTTATTTTTGTGACCTTTCTGTCTGTATTTAACCACATTTATGTTATGCTAATTTTATCTGTATTTATCCATATTTATTTTGGGTTTTGTGGAAAAATGAAGCTGAAATTTGTATATTTCCACATTTATTTAACGGGTAAATATGCACTTGTGCTTGAATGCCTATTAGGGTTTAATGGTGTAAACACTCACAGAAGATAAATCAATTCACTTATAAGAACCTATGCATTTTTTAGTATCAACCTTGTGCATATTAACTGCTGAGAAAGCCTCCTTACTAAAATTCCTTTCTTTTTTAGCCCCCTTACCTATCAATCCACACAGCTATTGGCCTGGCAGTCATGACAGACAGTATTTAGAATACTCAAAAAGTAACCCAATTTCCGTTTTTAGCCACATTTAAAAATAAATACATACAAGAAAATACATGTTTTCTTTCTGTATATACCTGAAAAAAATCAGTAAAAATGGAAAACAAGGAGCCTTAATCATGATGTTTAGTCCCATTGTTGCGAGGATGGGCATCATGAATCACTTGAGGCTTTGTCTCTTACGACACACATACAATGTAATTCTATCTCACTATGGGCACAACAAATGATGTTATCACCTAAATACACTACCGGGTGATTTGCCACGCTTTATAAATCCTAATTGATTGATTAACATTGTGAATGATGCACCTATGGTACAGTGTGATCTTGGTTGGTGTATGTGTTGTAATTGCAAGAAGGTTGAAATCACAATAGTTAGTACAAATGGACTGCCTCCTAGAAAAATTTAAAAAGTGGTAAAAAAAAGTTTTATTTTTAATAGAGCTGTGCTTCTTTCGGAAAGCTTGGAAAATGGGGCTCCAAGCAAAACAAACCCTTCATAGATATCATTTTTGGGAGAAAAAAAACCAAACTTTCTTGTGCAGCACTTTTATTCCATTTAAAAGAAATTCTCTATATTCTGACTATTTTCTTCATCCCCCTGCAGCGGAAACCACAAAACCTGGGTACTGTTAGAATCCTCACGATGTGGTAAAAAAAGGATATGAATTTGGCATGAATACCTAATGTGGGAAATATTTATGAAGAGCAACAAAATGGCATAGCATTTGATGTGAAAACCTCGTATTTATTGTTATGACTATGACTTTCATACATTCATAAGCCTATCATTTGGTTTACAAGTTATGAATTGCAGGGCAGGTGTGCGAGCTATGGTTCATGTAGCTAAATGGCTCATTTTAAAGGGTATTCAGTTTTAGATTGTTGTCCCCCCAGCACTTCAACTGTGATTTTTTAAATTTAGTTTCAGAGTTTTGTGAGTGATCTTTTATGATGATTTACCAAATTCAACTTCTTTAAAAACAACCAGCTTTACTCTAGGCTTTATAGCTAAAAAACAGTGCATAATGAAATTAATGTGAAGGTGTAGCTATCCAAAGAATCACTTTGAAAATTTTACTTGACATTTTAAAAATCAACTAATCAACAATTCACATTATCACATTATAAAAAAATGTATAATGCAGGGAAATGGCTACGAAAGGATTAGAAATACAATGATGTAAGAAGGAGAGAAGAATGGAAAGGACATGTGGTATTAGTATCATGTTTTGCTGCTCTTTCATTATATCATTGAACCTTGTTTGATGAGGGGTTCCTCAGAGTTGACATCGTGAGTGTTAGACCTGGGGTGAGCTTCGTACAATATTCTATCGGGGTCCTAACCATATATGTTCCTGTGCTATTGACTGCTTTCTCAATAAAGTCTCCTGACAACATGCATGTTTCAGGAAAGCATGTTCTGCAGAATCGAGGCAGTATCTTTCACTTGATGTCCACTCAACTCCACTCCCAATACTTCTGTCCTGCACCCTTAGTGTCAGGTTCGCAGCATGCCCCATTACTCTCTGGACAACATGTGCTCCTCAAAGTGTGTACAGAAAAAGGAGCGTATAACATGACTGCTCCTTTGAAACAAAGACAGTAGAAACAGGCACTCGTGCAAAAAGTGCATTTTTAATGTGAGTTGCTTCATATGGATCCCTGTTCACTGAGAACATGGTGCCACTCACATAAATAAACATACTTTTTGTACCAGAGGGCCTGTGTGTGTCTACAGCCTGTGTTGACAGGAGTGGGCACATAAATAAAGTAATTAATTTAAATATTACACAAACACACACATATATACATAAATATACCTATATATACACTTACATAAATAAATATATATATATATATATATATATATATATATATATATATATATATATATATATATATATATATATATATATATATATATATATAAGAGCATAGAAAGATTACTGTGCAAGCCTTAATAGGCTCCAGACTGGACTATGCCAACGTCCTATATTTAGGGCTTCCGGACTATCTTGTTCAGCGGCTGCAGGTTGTGCAGAACTCTGCGGCTCGCGTCATCTTCAGCCTCCATAGGCGAGCTAGAGCATCCGGGTTGGTGCAGTCGCTTCACTGGCTGCCTATCCGGAAGCGGATTATGTTTAAAGCTCTGACTCTGGCTCACAAAGCACTTTTTGGCTCGGGAGCAAGGTGCTTACAGCGAAGGCTCGTCTTTTATCGTCCGGTTCGATCTCTTCGGTCGGAATCTCTGTTCTTGGCCGTGGTCCCTCGAGTGAGGAAGGCCTGCACCGGGGGTCACTCCTTTGGTCTTAGGGCCCCTCAGTTGTGGAACACCTTACCTCTGGCCTTGCGGCGTACTCCTAATCTGCTTTTGGTTAGGAAGAGCCTCAAGACCTGGCTTTTTAACCTTTAGGACGTCTTTCTTTCCCTTATCTGTCTCTGTTTTATGGTGTTACGTTTTTTCACACTGAGATGCCTATATAAAACACCGGGACACTCTTACTGAGTAGCCGTGCGCTATAGAAATAAAATTATAACATAACATAACATAACATATATATAGTGTATAAAAAATATATATATATATTTATGTAACTGTTAAAACCTAATGGTTACAGGAAGGTTATAGTTAAGTAAAAGCAACTGTTTGTACTAAATTACAATTTTAAAATAACACTGAAATTCACAGTTATAGTTTACTCAGCTAAATATAACTCCCACCCTCTGCCATGCACTGTTTTTGCCCTCACATATTACATCACTAATGACATGTTCAATTACATCATTATTGACATCTCCTAAAAATGAAAAGATTTCATTACTGCCTTTGGAAAGCTGCCAAGGTCCTTGTGTTCAGTGCAAATAGTGACCATGACACAAAGGCTTGCTTCAGAGACAGTATACAAACTCTTCACCCAAGTGTTTTTGGAAGGCGTTGGGACAAATTTGCAGAGAGAAGCTTGCAATTGATTTGTGGGTTCGACACTTTTGTGTAGGGGTAGAAGAAAAACACCTGAGTAAATTGAGTGCACCTTTGGAACTTTATGGATTCTTATCTGAGATTGAAAGTCACCTGAACATCTTTCGAAAAAGCATTGAAAGCAAATATTCTACTTTTTGAAATCATAAAAAGCTTCCCGTTGAAGATTTCCATGGGTTCTCCAGGAAAGAGTGTATTTTTTATTTTGGGTCGGTGAAGACTATAAATACACACTTCTATTTCCACACGAGAAAGTTAGCAATTCAGAATCAAATGCATTTTCCACTTTTTGTATTTTTCTTCATGGGGAGACCCCTTCTCTTGTATTCCAACTAATTTTAGTTGTGTTCCTTTCTCCCACTCATCCTGAAAAGGGATTTCCTCCTTCCTTTGGGAAGCAAATCTCCACCCTTTTCCAAATTTGGAAATGATCCGGGAGAATTTGTTGAAAACCCACACACATGTATGGTGTTCTGATACCCAGATCGCATTTCTGTCCTATACCGCCTACCCCCGTACTGCGCAAACGTAGATTTAGTCACAAAAATATTTTTGTGTAAGTAAATCCGTTTCCGAGTGAAAGTGGGACCAACTTTTCTGAAAAGGAAAGTAGTTTTGCCCTCACAATTGAAGCTAATTCAATTACTAGGCCAGACGGAAATGCGCAAAAAGCTTTGAGAATCGGACCCCGGTTCTTACAATTGCATCAACATTGTCAGGAGGGAAGCGAAACGGCGGCAGCCTACAGTAGCGTTTCCAGGCCTATCCTGTGCGTTCATTATAGTAATGAATGTGTCCTGTGGTAATTATCCGAAGGGGAACATTCCAAATCTCATCTTGTTCGCGCCTAATTAATTAATAGTTTAAATGTCAACATGATGGGACGTAGTCATCAGAACCAGACCCCGCTGCCATGATTTACAACTTTGCCTGCCACAGCTGCCTGGCACCGGCACCCCGGGGTTGCATTTAATTCAAAATCCTAGCCACTCGCTCTGCGGCAGCCATGCCTGCCCTGGAAATCCCCTGTTGGGAAAGTGGTGGGAAGAACGAGCGGGAGCGGGTGGTGGGGGGCAGGCGAGGGGGGAGAGAATGCTTGCTTTCCCCCTGATTTTCCCGTCATTAGTTTGAAACTGAAAGATTACATTAAAATTACCCATTTGACAACTTGTTCTGGGTTTGTTACAGATGATGGTGTTACAGCCTGCTCAGTGTGTTGCCAAGGGGGTCTGACCTAAAACGGGGGGCTTTGCTCTCACTAAGTACCTATGCCATTACTAAGGAACCTTGAAAAGTCTAACCGTTTAAACTATTAAAATGCTATTGGTTAATCATTTCATTATTAACACAGTAACTAACTTCTACCCCACGTGTCCATTTTAGTTGTCAGCTCGCTTTAGTAAACCACAAAAACAAACTCTTAGAAGTATAAAATGCATTACATTACTTTACAATGCTACTTTACGTTACTATCATACTAGCTTTCTTAGCATTTTTTTCACGGCTCAATGTTTACACATTTGGTAATTTGTTTCTTCGTAGACACTTTTTATTTGTACATTCGGTTTTACAATGTCCCATATTTTCTCACTAATCTGTTTTCAATGCGTGGTGCAACTTTTTAAGGGTAAGACTGTACTAATTGGGTTGAGTTTATATTTTATGTGGTTAGGCAGTGGGGGAGCTGAGATTTCAAACAACCTCAGTCCCATACTTTGGTTAACCAAAATGTCCACACATTTTCCAATTTCAGGTTTGTAGATCTCGGCTAGACAGCGCGCATGCACTGTCTTGTAAAGACGTGTTTATTCTGTGGGCCTCAGCCCACCCACAGGCTTCCTATTTGCTTGCTCCATTGTCTGTTTCATATTCTTTGTCACTCTGGCATGCATAGTCTTGCCTATCATTGTGTTTAGCACTCTTCCCAGAGCATGGACCAAGGGGCAGATTTATGAGGCCCTTGCGCCACGTTTACGCCGCTGTTGCGTCACGCAAGACGGCGTAAACGTGACGCATCCCTACGAACGATTTACAACGTGACGCATCTAGGCAGATGCGTCACGTTGTAAAGCCCTGCGCCGCTTGTGGGCGTTCCGGCGCAGGGTGGGCGTTCCGGGGCAGGTGCGCCTCGCAAAAGTGGCTGAGTGATATCTATGAGATTTCACTCAGTCACTTTTATGCCAATGCTGCGTCAAAAGCCTGCGCCTGCTTTAAGCATGCGTAGGTCTTGACGCAGCATTGTTAAAATGGGGCACCCCCGAGCCTTGCTGGAGCTGCGTCGCGCTTGCGACGCAACTCCAGCAATGCGCCACATTTCCGGCACAGATGCGTCACGCATCTGTGCCGTTTTTGCACCATGGTGCGCCGCATTATAAATGCGGCGCACCATGGCTGGCGGAGCTGTGGCGCACTGTGGCGCATGTTAACTGGCGCATCCCTGGGGATGCGCCATTTAACATAAATCTGCCCCCAAGTACTTATAAACATCCATTGCTCCCGGTCTTATGACCACTTTAGGACTTACTTTTTTCTTTCTTTTTCAGCACTCTACACAGTGCTCGTACTTTTACCACCTCTGTCTCCTCCCACCCACTCTCTTGCCTCATCAACAGATCACCCCCTCCCCATCACTGCTTTTCCCTTCATTGCTGCTTTTTATTTCCCCTCAAGTCCTCCCTTTCGTCTCCGCTTGCTCTCTATCACCTCCCGGTGAATGTCCCATCCACATATCCCCCCTCCCCTGACCCCATCAGTGCCTTAAACCTGCATTGTAGTCTGTTTTGTTCTAGTTAGTGATGGTGTTCGGCCTTTTGATGTTCTGTTGCTGTATAGCTGATATGCTGATTGTAGCATGTGTGCTCGGCTGTTATTACTTGGCACACATGTAGTCTCTGTTTATTTTCCACATGTGTAGGTGTGTTTACACCATATGTGGTCGTTCGGTCATGGTGTTTATAGCTGGAAAATCAGACCCCAATTGAATCAGGTAGGCCATATCACAGGGCACGTCAGAGCTTCTAAAGTACCTGTGTTTTCTGCTGTAATTGCATAGTCATGTTTTCCTGTGCGAAATGATTGAACTGTTTGTATCTCCCCTTGTTGCTTCTCATTTCATAGAGTGGGACTCTATTTCTTCAAATTTCTCCTGTTGGGATTCTTTCTTACTTTTTCTGCATTCACAGGTAAAGTGTTTCCATGTGCCATTGTTCCTCAACTTGAATTCTCTTGAAAGGAGCCAGGCTGAGTCTTGATGTTATCAAGGTCTGCCTGCCCCTCAGTATCCATGCAAAAAGCATTCTTTTTAAAGGATTTGCCGATGCAATGTATTTCTTCATGTTGACTAGTGTAAACAAACCTCACACTGTGATTCTTTCAGTTTTTGTGTGCAGTTTTATATAGCCCCAACACCACCCCAAGGCAGTGAAGCGTTTTACAGTAGCACCAGTTACTTTTTTGTGAAGTTTTATATAGCACTAAAACCACCTGAAGGTATTGGAGTACTTTGCATCGGTACCGATTCCTTTACAAAAGGACACAATCATTTTTGTAGGCACAGGGAGATTAAGTGATTTGCCCAAAATCAAGGATGTGAAGCCGGTGCTGAAACGCAAACCTGGTCTCCTAGCTCCATAGTCAACAACTTTGGCCCTTAGACCACATCCTCTCCCAAGAGGATGCCGCATCATCTACCTAGCCTCGGCCTCAGTTCCACATTTTGTGATTATGGGTGTGAGAAAGTACCTCTTTTGACATGGTCATCCCCCCACTTTTTACCTGTAAATTGATGTGATTTCTATTGTAATGGACAGAGTCCCTGCCAATCAGACCCCCTGTGCCAGTGCTTCTTCCCTAAAACTATTCCACAATTGGCCATTCAGCCCCCCTGTAAGTCCTCAGCAAATGGTACCTGGGTACCTGGGGCATTGGGAGGGAAGAGGGTCCCCTAGGTACCCCTCACCTAGGCCATGAAGACTGCCACTGCAGCATGGATGGCCTGTAACGGACAAAACGACAAAGTCGACATGGCACACTGCCTGTGTGCCATGTGAGCTAGCACTGCCGAAGGGATAGGTATGTCACCCCTCTAGCAGGCCTTACAGCCCTAAGGCAGGGTGCACTATAGCACAGATGTGGGCATATCTGCCTGAACAAATGTGCCCCTGAAATATTTTAGTCTATGTAAGTGCCATGGAAGCCATAGAGAGTACATGGGCTGGAAACTCGACACCTCGAGTTCCCCAGCACCATGATGGCTTATCTGAACACATGAGTGTTTGGAATTAAACTACTCCTCTCATTGAACCCACACTAATGCCAGTGCTGGATTTATTGAAACATGTACTCAGAGGGCACCTCAGAGGTTCTCCCTGAAAACCTACTAACCCTTGTGTGGTCACAGACTGGCTTTAGGCAGCCTGCCACCAGGCATATTTCTGAACCCCTGGATCGAGAGCCCCCGCTCTCTGGGACCAGGAACAAAGCGTATCCTGGGCGGAGGTGTCACACCTTCTCCCACAGGATGGTCACAGTGCTCGAGAGATAAGCTTCAAAGGCCTGCCACATTTGTAATGCAACCCCTGGCCTCTGCTTCTAGCAGAAGTTTTCACCCCTGGTCTACATCCCCACTTTGAGCGGGAAAACTGACGGGAAAAGCTAGGAGGAATAGAAGGTGTGCTCACCTGTGCCAACTCCACTCCTAAGGTGAAGGAGGTGAGGTGAATCACATCCTTCGGTCCCCACCATCTTGAAGATGGGGGACCCCTCCAATCGGGGCTAGGATTATGCCCCCTCTGGAAGAAGGGTGGCATAATTGTGGGTGTAGATACCCCAGGTAAGGTGCCCATTGGGTCTACCTGTCACTCCCTTATAATACCATTCCATATAGTATTTAAGTGGCTGCCCCAGACCCTGAAAATAGTTGCTGCTGACCTAAGAAGGAGGACTAAGAAGACGCCGTAAAGAGAAGACTGTTGATGCCCACTGACTTGCCCCAGCCCTACCGGCTTATCTGCAACCCTTGAAGATCCTACAAAGAAACAACACCTGTCCTGCAACCAGCAACCTCTTCAGCCCCTGGAAGGACTGCGTAGGAATGCCTGCTTTTGAAGAAGACCAGAACTCCGGAGGACATCAGCTCTGTCCACAAAAAAGCAACAAAAAGGACTTTGGTGCCCGCTGGATCTGCGATCCTCGACCACACTGCACCTGATGCCTCTGGCCTGTGTCCAAGTGGCCCACTGACTCTCTGCATGGTATAACCACCTAGTAGTATACCATGTAAAGAGCCAGCATCCTACAATAGGCAAATCACTTAATATCGCTGTGGCTGCCCGCATTTGCTGTTGGTTGCCTGTTCACCTCCTGCCCATCGCTGCTTCCATCTGCTGAACTTGTTGCGCAGATCACCTCCTCCACCGACTCTGTTTTTCACATTTTTTTCTACAGTTTTATGTAGCACCAACCCCATCCTAAAGTACTGGAATGCTTTACATAAGCACCAGTTACTTTTTTGTGTGCAGTGCTATATAGCGCTAACACCACCAGAAGGTATTGGAGCAGTTTACATTAGAAACTGCTACTTTACACAAGGTCACATTAATTTTTGTAGACACAGCGAGATTAAGTGATTTGCATAAAATCAAGGATCTTAAGCCGACGCCGAAACCCGAACCAGGTTTGCCAGCTCCATAGTTGGCAGCTCTGGCCCTTACACCACATCCTCTCCCGAAAGGACGCCATATCATCTCCCTAGCCTCAGCCTCAGTTCCACATTTTGTGATTATGGATAAATCCCTTAATCTCCTCGTTTCTAAACACAACAAGCATTGGCATAGCAAGTAGATTTCGCCTGTGTAAAATCTATTGTTTTTGGTCTCAGCTAGACAGTGCACGTGCTGTCTGAAAGAGATGTGTTGTGTTGTATATGTAGGCTTATAGGCTGCCCATCTCCTACCATTGGTAAGCTTCAGCATCGCTCTCATTTTCTTTGATGCCACTCATCATGGCATGCAGGTGTAATGCCCTCTTTTTGTGTTTGGCCCTCTCCCATAGCACATGGACAAAGCACATATCTCCTTATACTGCTCCTGGTTTTTGCAGCTACTTTTTCCTTTGTTTTTCAGAACTCCATAGGAGTACTTGTGCTTTCAGGATGTCTCCCTTTTACACATACTCATATACCACTAAAATGCATGCACATGTAAATAAAGAAATGCATTCCTTAAAAAGTTGTTCTGCACAAACAACACTTATTATTTTTTTTTTGCATGATCCAACGTTATTGTAGCACTCGTGCCATCCTCTGTCTTACCATATTGCAAACACAAGCAGATGGTATTGAAGCTTTTTAAGTGCTCACCAGATACATTCCACAATGACACATTCATTTTTGTTGCTGATCCTGCTTCAATTATGGCATTTTTAGCCATTTATACTTGCTTCCTCCCGCCCTCTCCTTCCGTTGCTTGCCAATCTCCCCATCCCCTCCTGTTTCACTGTTTAAATCGTCCACCATTACCTCCCTTGTCGCTGCTGCTTTTATTTAAAATGTTTTTGTATGATGTGATGGTATTGTTCCATCCTCCGTTATGCCACAGTCACCCTTGTACACATGCATACTACTGAAATGCATGTATGTGTACATAAACTAGTACATTTCTTAAAAAGTTGTTAAACCATGCTTTGCTTGCCCGTCTCCTGTTTGACATGTCCCCCCACTACTTCACTCACTGGTAAGTATGGGTGAATTTTGCGGTTCTGCAGTCCGCAAATTCCCGCAAAATTGCAAAAAAATCTGCGAATTCGCAGATTTTTTTGCGATTTGCACCATATTTAACTGGAGTACTTTCTATTGGCTAATCAGTAAGTGCTACCTCGTTGGGTAAATGTTTAGTGCTTTTTCTACACTGCAGCTGCGTAAAGAGCCAGATGATTTGTCCCCAGTGACCATGTGTGCCTGTAAGTTTGCAACCGCGCCAAAAGGCGCAGAGGTCCCTTGAGTGAGCCGCCCATCATAGTTGGGAAAGGGCGGGAAAAACGTTTGATACTGCTAGTTTGTGGTGCGGGGCTTCTATGCATGTGCACATGCCTCTTGTGTAAAGGGTCAGAAAGCGAGCAGGGCAGCAGGTGAGGAGAAATCAGCCTCCTGGCCACAGGAACTACAAGGGGATCGCGCTCGAGAAACTCATGGATGCAAAGACCTCCCTCGAGTATTACAGCTAATTTACAACGGCAGATATGGGGTTGAAGCACACTTGCCCAGCCTCGACCGTGCTCACTAATGTTTTGGGCTGATTAAAAACGTTACTGAATTTGAACTTCAACTCGGGCACCAGCTATATCTGAAAGTGCTTCCTGTTGAGGTTTAATTTTTGTGACAGGAGCCTCGTGCCAGAATGAATCCTGCCCTGCATAGTTATCCATGAAGATGCCACCGTTTTGTGCAATACCTCTACTCAACTGGAGTACTGGCTAATCAGCAAGTGCTACCTCGTTGTGTAAATGTTTAGTGCTTTTTCTACACTGCAGCTTCGTAAAGGGCCAGAAGATTTGTCTCCACTGACCATGTGTGCCTGTAAGTTTGCCACCGTGCCAAAAGGCACCGAGGTCCCTTGAGTGAGCTGTCCATCATAGTTGTGAAAGGGCGGGTAAAATGTTTGATACTGTTAGTGAGTGGTGTGGGGCTTCTTTCCGTGTGCACATGCCTCTTGTGTAAAGGGTCAGAGAGCGAGCAGGGCCGCAGGTGAGGAGAAAGCAGCCTCCTGACCAAAGGAACTACAAGGGGATCGCGCTCGAGAAACTCATGGATGCAAAGACCTCCCTCGAGTATTACAGCTAATTTCCGATGGCAGGGATGGGGTTAAAAGCACACTTGCCCAGCCTTGACCGTGCTCACTAATGTTTTGGGCTGATTAAAACGTTACTGAATTTGAGCTTCAACTCGGGCACCTGCTTTATTTATATCTGTAAGTGCTTCCTGTTGCGGTTTAATTTTTGTGACAGGAGCCTCATGCCATACTTGTAACTATTCTCTGACCCTGCTTCGAGGGTCAGAACAGGGTCAGAGAATAGTTACAAGTTGGAAACGAGGCACCGCTCAGGAAGCACAGCGTTACAGCAGGTGCCCAAGTTGAAGTTAATTGTAAATGGTTACAAAGAAATTAGCTTCAACTTGGGCACCTGCTGTAACCCTGTAAGTGCTTCCTGGAAAAAATTGGTCCAGGTCGCGGATTCGCAGATTTTTCCTCAATTTCACGAGATTCGCGGATCGCAAAATTGCAGAAAATCTGCAAATTCCGCGAGCGGAACGAATTTTCGGTCCATAGTTAATTACTGGTAGCTTCTGCTTGGTGTTTTTTTCCGCCCGATTTTGAGTGCTTGTTCCATTCTCCACCTTGCCATAGAGCTAGCACCAGCCAATGGTATTGGAGCACTTTAAGTGCTCACCATTTACATCACACAGTTACACATTCATTGTTGTACACAGGGAGAAGCGTTAGTATGATTTGTCCAGAATCAAAAACTGTTCAGCAGACTCCGAGATGCAAACCTGGTTCCCCAGTTACCCTGTTGGCAGCTCCAGCCGTTATGCCACAACCTTGCTTCACTTCAAAACTCATCCATTGTTTCTCACTATCACTTCTACTTTTGTTCAGCAAGACCCCATCAACATTGAACAAGCATTGGCAAAGCCAGTAGATCTCGGCAATGCCTGAGCTATTGGCCTTGTCATTGTGAATGTCTTTTAGCCATGCTGTCCAGCAGCATATCTGCTCTTCATCATGGCTGAAAGTCAGTAAAAAAAGTGCTATAATGCGGCTAGCGCAGACCACATCATCGCGCTTTTTTGTGCTAGAATGGTCAGGACAATAAGTTCATCATGGGGGCTGAGAGACTCGGTGTCAGCTCAACATCCTGTGATTCTGGGCTCTCAGTGACTTTCAGTGACTTTCAGCCATGCTACATAGCAGATGTGCTGCTAGACAACATGGCTAGTATACATTTACATTGACAAAGACAATAGCTCAGGCATTGCAAAGACCTATTGGTTTTTCCAATGTTTGTTTGTTACTATTCATGTATATGTCCATAAAATAAACCAATGGTATCCAACATAGGTCCAGGAAGACTAAATCCATGCTAGATTTTCAGTGTTACCACTAAGGATGTGTTCAATTAGATTCATTTTAGGCATAATTTATGTGGATGGCTGAACATCTGCCTGACATGCAGCCAAGGTAAATAGCCCTGTAATATACTTCTGCATCTTCTTGGTGAGGAGAGTGGTCACATTCATATTATGTGCAGTAAAATAGAGGGGAACTTAAGTCTTGGGGCCCAACTGGGCAATATGGGTGTTTCAGAGACTACAACCGGCAACCTGGCTGGTTGCTTGAAATGGCAATGGAACTCAATATTAGCTCTTGAGCACTTCTTTTTTTGTGTCACCCTGAACCTCCCTCCTACCCTCTCAACCCAATCAATCCTGACCCAAATATCTGGATACCGCCTCAAGCAGCCAGGCATCTTCCCCAAGAAGTTCTTCTGTCTATGTTCCAAGGTTGCTGGTTTTGATCTAAAATCCCCACCACCTCATGCTGCGACGACTTCAACTCCAGAAATTGGGAAATTATGTGTCAATAGAGAAATGGAGAAACATTATGGCAACATTATCCTCTGAATTATTTTGTGCAGAAGGCTGACTTACACAGGGCTTTAAGTGGGATGCAAAAAGCAGAGGGTCTCTAAAGAGGGCTTTGTATTTGCGTGTAATGGTGTGGCTTAAACACAAACTAAATTTTTTGTGATTCATACTGTGCTATCCGACCAGTATTTTGGTGCAAGAGTAAGTAAAACGTCAAATATAAACAGAAACTAAATCACTTACATGGAATACCTTAACATTTTTTACATTAATCATTTAGAAACCAATCATTGTTAATTGCCAGTATAGAAAAGGACATGAATATAGGTCCAGATAGGAACCCGTTTCAATGTCTGTTTTTAACTACTAATGGGTGCGAGACCCAGAGTGTCCTGGCCCAATTAAAGCCCTGGACTTACAGCAATCAGAGAGGTGGTGTACATCAGTTGGCTATCAACTACCAACTACTTATTGATATCAACAGGGGCCCTGTTACACAGAGGGAGCACTTTTCCTGTATGCGCCATGGCGCACCTTAAAACAGGTGCGCTGTGCATTGAATTTGATTCCCCAAGGGCAGCAGTGAAGCTGTGCTGCACTCGGGGCATTGCATTCAAGTGAAAAACAGAGCGGGTTTGAAGCAGCCATTCTGTGTTTCACTGTGCAGTCGACAACCTGCCTGTAATTTTAAGAGGGTAGAGAATCCTCTTGCAGGTGGGTGCACCTGCCTGCAAGGGGATGTATGGGTGTCCATCGGACAACCTTTCCTCCCTTCAGAGGGCTGCCATCAAGTGGCACTGATGGTGCGCCACCTTTTAGGAGGTGCACTGTCAGTGTGCTTCCTGACAGCTTCTTTGCCTATGCGCCCATATCTATAATACGGCGCAGGCACAGAGGAAAAGGGATTCCCTCAACTGCGTGGGGCCACACCCCCAAGCAAATAAAGGAATAGCCACTGGTGATAGCGCTGGTGTTATATGTGTCCCAATGCTATCCCTATTAAAGAAAAGGCCAGAAAAGCCTCTGCAGCCCTTTCTGTAATACCAAAGTCTCCCATGGGCACAGAAAGTGGGCACACATGTGCCTGTTTCGCCCTGTGACACTTTCCATAATACGGCCCCAGAAGGCTTTTTGTTCAGAGTAGGTGGCATTCTAGCCATCTCCAGTGGCTCTGATAGGCTAAATAGGAATCTTTAGAAGCCTCTTGATTTCATGGTGGTTCATTACTAACTCATATAATACCCCAGAATTTGCAGTACATGCGTTAAGGCTACTGTTACCACTGATTTTGTTTGATGACAGGTGAGGAGTCATGATCATCTGTGAATGGAGGTAATAAAAAAACTCTTGGTGTACTTTTAAAAAAATTACTTTATTACATCCTGGTCATCCAGTGCCTGAGATATTGCCAAGCAGTTAAATAACCATGTAGCTATGGGCGAACTCTGTACTGTAAATGACTCTCTCACCACTACGTGCTGTAAAAGAGCAGACCTATTACAAATCGGCAAATACTTCGACTGAGATAAAGGCATAAGAAAATTCTTTCATTGTACTACAGAAGCTGCTATACAAGAAGTTGAAATTTACTAGTATCTTTCCAAGGGGCCACAAGTACAAAGCAGTTTTACCTTTGTAAACACATCTGTTCAGAGTTTGAGACCGCAAATATGCTTTGTCTAACACATCAATTCCATTTTAGAAGTCAGTAAATTGCTTTTGACTCCTAAAATGCGATTGTGACACAATACCAATTCAGTATTTGGAAGGGGCATGTTGTAGACATCCCTTTCAAATACTGTATGAGATGTATCAATTTTTTGCAACCTGAATCAGGCAGCAAAACATTGAAAAGTTGGTGATTCCTGAGCTGGTGTGGTAACCCATTCGTTAAAGGGTAGGTGTTCCACTGGCACCCTGTCCTGTTTGTGAATTTGAAAAAAAAGTTTGTTGGGGAGTAGCCAGTGATCCAGAGACCACTGCCAACTCTCAGACAAAATTTGCCAAAAACTGATTTTTTTTAAAGAAACCTAGTGATGCTTACCTTAAGGAAAACATGTTTCATTATTTAATACTTTATTTAAAGGCGGTCATTGTCATGGTGGTCTGGTGACCCAAAAAGGCACCATCCCTGTAATGGCCACCAATTGGAGTGAGTCACTATTTGCGACTACCTCATTAATATTCATGAGGTAGGTCAGATTCCGACCCACTCCGCATCAGTATTTTATGGTTTTACGAATGGGCCTGTTAGTTCAAAGGTTAGTACATAAAATTCTATCTCGATTGCAAGAATGCTGGCTGCAACTTTTAACAGAATCTTGAGGTCAGTGGGTAATTATATGCTGGTGTCCCAAAGAGTACCAGGACATTGGTAAGAGTGCATCTTTCCGGTCATTGCGTATAGTTGGTGGAATTCCATTCTGGAAGCACTTTAAGTATACACAATAGCTTCTCCCCATCATGACAACAGTGGAGGTTGACCACTTTGAGCAATTTCCTAACTTGAATCAGTCCTTAGTTGCTATGTGGGTTATGACACTTTAAAAATATGGTGATTGATTGAATAATAGATTGTTGAAACTCAAATACATCAGCAATCCAAAGCAATCAGAGCATTAATATGTGAGAACATGCACTTGATCCTTACTAGGGGTATCCATGTATGGTAGATTTCATAGAGGCCATTGTTGGATGCTGGCTGGCCAATCAGGGTGAGCAGGCTTGCAGTTCTCTAGTTGTAAAAAAGGGAGGAAGAGAGGGTGTGAGGTAGTATCAGGAAGGCAGGCAAGGACTGAAGAGATGGGGTGTGGACATTAAATGACTTTATTCTTGCTTCAATGTGTTTATGCCAACGGGAAGTGATAAGTAAATGTGGAAGCGGTACCATTCCACCAGTGGGTACATATGCACTACATATTATGTATTTCACAGTTTATGCAGCGCTACTCGCCACACATATCACCCCGAACACTGGTTTATTAAAGGAACAATGTTGAATCAAATATGTTGAGGACACAACAGGTTCCTGCAGGGGTGCTAGACTAGGGGCAGCTCCCTCAGGAAAACCTTGCAGGAGTTCAAAAGAAGAATGGACAATGAAGAGGTCTATCAGTTTTGTTTTTGTCTTGTAGCATTAGCTTTGCATTAAAAGAGAGAAATCAAATGCCAGGGAATGCCTTCTGAAAAATTGCTTCTTATTCTATTTGTTTACTTTTCCCTTTTCTTACTTCAAAGTGAGTTAATTTTGCAACAAAGTGACACTCCTCTTGGGGAACAAAGGGCCACATGTATTAAACAGTTTTACCCATTCTGTGTCTATGGGAAAATGTGTTCATATGTCTGGCCCAAAGAGTGTGAAAGTAGAAGGCTGCAGTTTGTGAAATATTTTCTAACATACAACCAAAGTAAAATACTTTTAATGTACTTTACAAATATTTCAACATTTGTCAGCAGCAAGTAGAGAGTATATAAGGTATCATTTTTTTCAAATTTTGAAGTGTGATGGATGCAAAGATTTTAATAGAATCAAAACAAACCAAAACACTTTACTTGTGTGATAAATATGCATAGGAATCAAATTTACCAAAATTTTTGTTTGAGCACCACATATGCTTTGCAGGAAAGACGCATGAAATATTGCAAATCTAATGCCCGTTTCAAGAGGACATTTCAATGGAAAATGTGCTCCCTGTACATGACAGTACCCTACCACTCCATGATTTACTCCTAGATACGGGATACTGTGCTACAAAATTCACCACTGGACACATACTATAACTCCATTAAACTCCTCCTGAATGGACGTGGCTCATTTGCTACATTTGACCTTTCTGTAGTGGTTTGATTTTTCACAATCCCTGTGACTTCGGTAATGTAACATTGATAGCAACAACCCCACTCTGAAAATTCTTCATGCACCAGTGGGTTCATAGCCAAGACAGTTGTTCAATTATGCTTTGTGCATAATGCACAGGGTTCTGTACTGTACCCTAAAAAATCCTCCAGGAGCTAATGGAGAGCTTTTAGGGCTAACTTTATGTAATCCCATTTTGTAAGTGCAGGCACGTTCTGGCTGTTTGCTATAGCCTGGTGTTTGTGTTTTTGACCAGTGGCCTGTTGAAGGGGTGGATGTGTTATTCAGAAGAAGAGTTTAGAATGAGTTCCCTTGTGCATTGTTTTGATTTTTTTTAGTGAAAGTAAGCTTTGAGTTCCGAACTAAAGCAACAGGATAGACGGCAGCACAGATTTGGGAGCCAGTTGAAAGCAGGTGCCTACAAGCCCTTTCCTCTTAAGAGTGGGGATTTCCCCTTTGATGGATTCTGACTCAGGTAACATTCCTTCATCCAAAACCAGACATGGTTCTGATGCGCCACAATGCTTGTGTGCTTATCCACTTTTTTCCCTACAAGAAAATGTATCTGTGTACATTTGGAATAATATACAATATAGCATCACGACTGTGAATATCACAAAAGGAGATACAATCAAGAATAAATGTATTTTAATGCTCTTACGTTCTCTACCCACTACAATGAAGTATTAATGACATATTCTCTCTGTTTTACTCCTGTAATACTCTTTTTGTATTCACTGCAAATTCTCCTGCCAGACATAAGGCCTAGTTCTTCTTCATCATCATATGCTGGTGAACAGACTCCATCCTGTGGGAATAACATACAATGTGCGATGCGTGAGCCCATACAATCAGATCAAAGCTCAGGATTAAAGGAGTAAACCCTAGCTTGTGTTCAGAGTTTCTTTCAATCCACGTAAGTCAAATGCAAGGGGAACACTTTGTAATGTGTGAAGCTTGACAATACACGTATTTTTGTCAGATAGTTCAGACAGGGGCACTTGAATTCATTGTCATTTCTGTTGTTGCTACAAATGGTTATCCATGGAGCAGAGAACATACAAAATAAGGGAGCTGTAACACCACACTCATTTGTGTGGGCTGCATAGCAGTGTGCTTGTCATTATGTGGTTCTCGCTAGGACTTCGATGTGCAGATACCAGACCAAGAGACGTAGCGACCCAAAACCCAAAGGAAAACTGCAATTCTTCGACAAGCCTGGTCACCTATGTTAAATTTCATGCCCACTCACCACACACATTTAAACTGATATCACGCCTGCTTCTGGTGGATACACTTCTCATAGCTAAGAACTATAAGTTCCCAGCCCTACCTCCAATGAACCTTTCGTTGACTCAGGACCTGGCTTGGAGTTTGACGGATGAGGTACTCCATCACAAACGTGAAGGATATCCTGCCTGCCTTAGTACAGGTACCTTATATTTTATGGCTCTTGTAATAAGGTGGATGGTATATCTGTGACATGTGTGACAGGGTAACCCATCCATCACATGTGTGACAGGGTAACCCATGCATCACATGTGTGACAGGGTAACCCATGCATCACATGTGTGACAGGGTAACCCATGCATCACATGAGTGACAGGGTAACCCATGCATCACATGTGTGACAGGGTAACCCATCCACCAAACTCTAAATCAGCCTTAATTATTGGAGCATTTTAGCCATGGAGAAGCTGACGGTTCTGGTCCATGATCATCTAAATACATTTACACCTCTTTGGACCTAATTTAGAGTTTGACCGACAAGTCCTGAATAATAAATGTGGTGGATATATCCGGTTCGCCTTATTGCAAATGCTGCAGTACATTATGCACTTCTAATGTGAGATCTGTCACCCGTCAGCCAAACTTTAGATCTGGCCCTTGGTCACCTTTCTGCTCTTATGTCAACAGGGATCCCAAAACTGGAACAACAATGTTAGCTATTTCCAAGGTGACTAGAAAATCAGGGGGTGGCCAGGATGTCATCAGCTCTTCAGACATGATCTTATGAATTTCCTTGGTTTGCCTACTGGAGTTATTGACTTATTTATGATGGTAACTAACTCTATGGAATTTACTGGGATGCCGAGGCTATATGTGAATTGTTATATAGTGAAACTGGTTCCGTTGTTTTCTGCTGGTGGAAAAATGTAATGTGTTATGATTATTTTACCGCTCTGTACCAAAAAAAAAAAAGTTTGGGAAAAAAGACTATGTTTAATCTTGCTGACCACTTTATAGATATTTAAATCACTATTTTCTTAAGGATATACTTCTTAATAATTGAAGTGGATTCAGCCCGTCAAATGTCCAGGTACTGGTGCCACTGCACCTGCTCCACCAATTGTATCTGTGTCCCTGACACAAGTCAGGCTCTCTCCTTATTTTTTCTCTCTCTCTCTAACACACAGTTACACTCTTACTTGCTCTCAAGCACACATACTCCTCTCTCTGTCTCACTTTGTGTGACACACATACACGCACACACACACACACACTTCCTCCGAGTGCCATGGGATCTTATATAAGCCACAAGAATGGCTTCCAGCTGGCCAGTAAAAAACTGCTATAATTTGTGTTGACCCAAACCTCTGGGCCCCGGTGTCACTGCACCTGGTGCGCAAAGCATAGCTTCATCCCTGACACACACTGGCTCACCCTCTGTCCGCTCTCTCTTACACACAAACGCGCGCGCCCACACACACACTCGCACACTCTCTTTTAGAGACACACTCTCATATACATAGATACAAAATATTTCTCCTTTCTTTCTCTTAACACCCTCACACACACTCCCCCCCTCTTGTACGCACGCACACACACACACACGCCCCCCGACTCCCTCCTCACACATACATCTCTCTTTTTCCCCTACGGGCTTCGTTTTCCCTCTGTAAAAAAATCAATCTTATCTCGGGCACTTGGAATACTAAAATACCTAATTGTTTGTTAAATAAACAATTGACTGCTTTCCAGATCCAGATTAGCTAACTACTTCACACTGGGCTCAAATCTTAATAATTGAATAAACAAAACAATGGCATTATACCTCGAGTAGTGCCAAGTTCTGCCTCCCCCGCCCTCCCCCCGCACGAGCCCACTTGCTATTTTCCGAGGGCGCATAAAAAGCTTGGCAAAAAAGAGGGAGAACCTGATTCATGTCATTGTATTGCCTTATTGTCGGCATTAACCTTCCCCATGGTTACTTGTTCCGCGTAATGTTACACTTGTCTTGCTGCAACACTTGAATACCCGAGCCAATTTCGGCATGCAAATGAATGCCGCCGGATTGTAAATTGTGCGGCCAGGATTGGTTTATCGGGCCCGGGCTCGCGCACCCAGCTGATGTCTGCCATTTATGACCAGAGGGGAGCGTTTTACAGGTGATCCCGAACGGCCATTCCAAGCAGCGCTTTTGCTAAAAGGGGGGCGTGTGGGGGCGTTTTAGATCTTTTTGGGCTATGCTTCCAGCATTTATTTTCTTTTTATGACTCAGTTATACAATCAAAATATGCACTTTCCATTAAAAAGTGTCAACATAAATATTACTCTCGTGAATTCAGTTTACGAAAGGCAGACAATCCAGTTGCTTAAATGTAGCAAAAAGCCCGAGTTACAACTTCATTTGTTCTCAGCATTTTTGACAATACAAAGGCTGCCTATTATAGATTCCACCTTACCCCTCTTTCTTTCGCAACCCTACAGTTCTTGTCTCTTTATCCCACCCTTGCAGATTCTCTTTACTTCCTGCTTTCGCCCTCTGTTACTGTTTTTCCTCTTTCTCTCCTTCCTCCTTTTTTCATTGACTGCCTTCCTCTGTCTTGCTCTGGGTCAAAATCTAATGATAAAATACACAAGCCCGGCAGTGCTTAATTTGTAAAATAATTAGTGCCATTGCCCTGACCAGGTGGCCGCTGCAAGTTGCACCACCCACTGCCAATGACCGTACCAAACCAAGTACTAACCATCTCTCTCGCCTGCAAGTGCCACAGTTCAGATTATTCCATGTTCCCAAAGCTGAAGGAATGACTGGGGAGGCAGGTAATAATATGTATAAATGTATATTGTATTCATAAAATACACTTGTTCTGCTAATCTCTAAATTATAAGAGCAGCACCACCATGTGGTAGATTGTCATAGGTGCGGTGTTGACGATTAAGCACTGAAAACTAAGTGCCAGTGCCGAGCACCGGAAACCACTGGCTCAAACTAAGCAATGAGCTTAGTACATGGGCGTAATACAGGCCCCCGCAGCCCTTGTGGTGCGGGGGGCTGCAAGCTCAAGGGGGCCCCTTCAGATAGCACTTGGCTGCAGAGCTCCTGATTGAGCCCGGAGGGGTCCCCTTTACATGCCTTGCAGGGAGGCCCCCTCGAGTTTCGTTACGCCAGTCGCTTAGTTTGAGCCAGTGGTTTTAATTATGCATGCCGCTTTACACTGCTGTGCTTATAAATAAAGGGTAGACCCAAATAAGTCACTGGGACCTGGTTATGAAACAGTATAGTTAGAAAAGGTCCCAGTGTGCAATTACTAGGAACACTACATTTTTTTAACCAAATTAAACAAAATAACACTAATGCATTGAAGAATATTTTGTTCAATGCCATTTAATCACATTGAACAATTCTAAGTGCGGGTCAGTCAGCATACAATTCAAAACGTTTTACACAAGTGCCCCACCGCAGTGGGAGAAAGGAAAGGTAAAGGTGCATAAAGTGAGGGAAAGGTGGTGACATCATCACAAAATTACATGCAGTGGAAGTGGCTTGTTTTACCGCAGAATATCGTGATCATTTTTAACATTGCCATGATAGAAAATATAGTATCACAGTTACAAATCACTGTTAATAGTGGCTGGCCTAGAGCAGCAACACAGTCGACATTTCAACCCCCAATAAAGTGTAGGCTATTAGGATCCTTACGGCGGGGTCTTCCTCAGGACTAGGACAAAGGGGCACCGGCGGCAGATTCTTCTCCCACCTCGATGCCAAGACCTAGAACACCCTCCCACTGATCCTAAGACAGACCCAAGACCTGCTGACCTTCAGGAGGCTACTCAAGACCGGGCTGTTTGACCAGTAGCTCCCCCCTTTTTTTCCCCAAATGCCTTGAGACCCTCACGGGTATGGAGTGCGCTCTACAAGTTCTTGATTGATTGATTGAATGAAAAATGTGCTAAGTCTTAAATAAGTGAATCTTAGTTAAAAACATTAGGAAGGGGGAAGGTAAAAATGACACAAAGAAATTACCATAAGCCACCCTTGACTGAGGGTGGTAGAGTTGAGATGGGGCTCGTAGGCTCACCTGGACAGAAAGCGGAGGGGTTGGCAACCACAATAAAAATTGAGCGCCATCAGAATATATCACACGAATTGGATTCTTAGAGGAACTAAAGATGTGAAAACAATCAAACCTACTATAAATTAGGTAGAAGCTGCAAAGGATTGTTGAATTGTAATCGGCATGGACACAAAGGTTCACATATTGTAGTGGAATAGTCTGAAACACAAAAGAAAGAGGACCCATTATCACAACCTGGCCCTGAGTGAAAGCGGAGGGCTGTTATTATCAGAACAGCGGTAGCGCATACCCGACTAAGGGGCTGATTAGGATTGAGGATTTTCTGCATCCTCCGGGCCGGCGGAAGCCACCACCGGCCTGGAGGATGCGGAAAATCCACTGCGGACCCACCAAGACCCACTGCCACATTAGGATGGCTGGTGGGTCCTGGTTTCCGTCCGCAGCTGTTCCTCTGCGGTTGGCTTACAACCATGGCGGAAAAGCACTAATATGGTGACGGTGTCTCTCAGACACCGTCAGCCAGATTAGGATGTGCTTGGAAACATGCTTTTCCGCGGCGGCTTTTCTGCAGTGGAAAAGCATGTGTAACTTCACTGCGGGGGCCTGTTGCGGGCCCCCTAGGTGAAGGGGGGGTGGGGGGTGCACATGGGGGGTACCTATGGTACCCCCCTGCATTTGTATGCAGTAAGCGGCAGGCACCGCGCAGTGCCTGCCACTTTCTACATACAAATGCAATGCGTGCATTTTTAACATTGCTGCGGGTGCAGCTTGAAGCTCCACCCGCCGCAATGTTAAAAATAGAGGATGTGACCGCCACCCTCGCGTTCACTGAAGCTAGTGCATGCTGCTTATTATCTACGATCTGCCTTGACAGTGTTTAAAAATGCGGAAAGAAGGGCAGTACCCAAAGGAAAATGGGAACACAAAGTTAAAATGGGGGAAAAAGAGAAGTGTTAGGTGCTTTCAAGCCTAGGGATAACTTAGAATTTGGGCAGTTCCTGCGCATCCGTCGGAACTGCTCGAGGAAGGAGGACTTCATGGTGGAATCAGAAGAACTATGTACACGGCTAACGGCTAATGCAAAGAGGCTACCCAAAGCGACTGGTTAAGAGAGCACGTAAAAAGGGCATAGTTCTGCCCTAGAGAAACGTTCTTGACACCAAGTGAACAGGAACGCAACTCCAAACAGAGGTTGATCGGTGTCACCATTTTTTCCACTTAAAGCATTGCGATCAAAAAGGTGGTCAACAAACATTGGAATTTAATAACTGACGACGTGTAACAACCAGACCTTCCCCAGCATTCCTTTAAAAAGGCTAAGAACGTGAAGGATCATGTTGTACATTCACGTTAGATCTACCAAAGGAACCTTCCCGTCAGTCGCTATGGAGTCTACCCCCTACCCGTGGCACCTACAAGTGCAGGCACAGTAAAGTCTGTAAAATGACAATTCAGACTTTAGTTCCTCTAAGAATCCAATTTGTGTGATATATTCTGATGGCACTCAATTTTTATTGTGGGTGCCAACCCTTTGCTCTCTGCCACGGTGAGCCTACTGGCCCATCTCAATTCTACCACCCTCAGTCAAGGGTGGCTTATGGTAATTTCTTTGTGTCATTTTTACCTTCCCCCTCCCTAATTTTTGAACTAAGATTCACTTATTTAAGACTTAGCACTTTCTTTATTCAGCCCTTGTGCCCCTTTGTCCTAGTCCTGAGGAAGACCCAGCCGTAATGATCCTAATAGCCTACACTTTATTGGGGGTCAAAATGTCGACTCTATTGCTGCTCTATGCCAGCCACTATCAACAGTGATTTGTAACTGTGATACTGTATTTTCTAATATGGCAATGTTAAAAATTATCACGATAATCTGTGGGTAAAACAAGCCACTTCCCCTGCAATTAATTTTGTGATGATGACGATGTCACCACCTTTCCCTCACACCTTTACAACCCTCACTTAATGCACCTTTACCTTCCCTTTCCTTTCTCCCACTGCGATGGGGCACTTATGTATAGCGTTTTTAATTGTATGCTGAATGACCAGCAGTTAGAATTGTTCAATGTGACTAAATAACATTGAACAAAATATTCTTCAATGCATTAGTGTTATTTTGTTTAATTTGGTTAAAATGTTTTAGTGTTCCTAGTAATTGCACACTGGGACCTTTTCTCATTGTACTGCTTCACACTGTCGGCACAGATTAAGCACTGGCCATCCAGTACACAATATGAGCCGGTGCTTTCCTGTGCTCTGCTAGCTGCACTGAATTCTCACCAACTGCTCCTATGACAGTCTGCCACATGGCCATGCTGTTGTCTAATTTTGAGATGAGCACAACAACAGGTGTTTGACTATTAAAAATTAATATGACCTGCCGCTCACACCATTCTTATACCTTTTGGTCCCTGGGATAGTTTGAATTGTCACATTTTCAGGAGTGTGATGATTAGTAGTTGTGTTGGTACTGTCATTGGCAGTGGTGACAGGACAACAGAATGGTGCAAGATGCAGTGGCCTCCTTAGAAAGGTCCTGACACTTACTTTTTTTATAAATAAAGCAGTGTGGCAGTCAGCCAATGTGGTAAAGTGGGAAAGCCTGAATTAGAGCTCACAGTGAGCAACTTTGCCACTAAGTACGATTTCTCAGTTAATGCAACTGGAAGGCTTGAGTTATCAAGTAAAGGTAAAACTCTTTACAAAACACTTCAGGAATAGCATGACCCAGCATCCTGTACCTCAATGTGCACTTTTCAGAAGACAGCTATACTATAGCCATAAAGCCCGCTGTGAGGGCCATAGAGTTATAGGCTCAAGCCACAGGCTTGTTGTATGCCAGAGCTGCTGATGTTCTGAATTTTAACTTTAGAATCCAAATACATAAATATTGGAATGTTGGTGCAGTGGGCATATACCAGCTATTATGAGCCCTGACCCACTTCATTATATCCAGTGGAAATTCCAACATTCCAATGTTCTAATATATGGAATATCGTGCCAACCCCAAAAAAAAGGGAACACCAATAAAACAGTCTTAACATTAACACTTTCGGATTCTCACCGAGATATACACTTCTGTAATGCCCTCATGCCACGAGAAACCACGGCATGTAAACATAAGAAATCAAGATGCCTGGATTTCTCTTTCTGTAGACCAGGACGTTGTTACCTGATTTTTTTTTTGCTAGCTTTAGCTCCTGAGGCACAGCCGGGAGCAGGGACAAACAGCTAATTTTACTTGTATCTAATACTGTTGTGAATTGTTTTTACAATCGCCGATTCTGTTGATCCCTCGCCACTCAGCTGATTGCTTGCTGACGTGGACAAGGTCTTACCAGCTGCCGCGACGTGATTGGCCTGTTGCCAGGACACGCCCACTAGCGAAGCCACGCCCCCTTTCACACAAAACGCGCGCTGACTACGAGCGCAGCGTTTTGCTAGCTTTAGCTCCTGAGGCACAGCCGGGAGCAGGGACAAACAGCTAATTTTACTTGTATCTAATACTGTTGTGAATTGTTTTTACAATCGCCGATTCTGTTGATCCCTCGCCACTCAGCTGATTGCTTGCTGACGTGGACAAGGTCTTACCAGCTGCCGCGACGTGATTGGCCTGTTGCCAGGACACGCCCACTAGCGAAGCCACGCCCCCTTTCACACAAAACGCGCGCTGACTACGAGCGCAGCGTTTTGCTAGCTTTAGCTCCTGAGGCACAGCCGGGAGCAGGGACAAACAGCTAATTTTACTTGTATCTAATACTGTTGTGAATTGTTTTCAAAATCGCCGATTCTGTTGATCCCTCGCCACTCAGCTGATTGCTTGCTGACGTGGACAAGGTCTTACCAGCTGCCGCGACGTGATTGGCCTGTTGCCAGGACACGCCCACTAGCGAAGCCACGCCCCCTTTCACACAAAACGCGCGCTGACTACGAGCGCAGCGTTTTGCTAGCTTTAGCTGATGGAGCTGGGATTCGCATGTAAGCGCCCTGCTCTCATACAAAACCCTTGCCTAAACCGTATAATCACATTAACACATTTATTAAGTGTTTTCCCAAGCACGCGGGTGTCCCCAGGATGCTTGCTTGTATGTCTTTTCTCATACTAACGAAGCTTGCACTAAACACGGCTGCTTCGCTGAAATTCAGTCTGCGCATGTGTCGGTCATACCCATGTGATGTGACGCACTCGCATTCTGGAGGGAATTTGTGCTCATGCGCACTGTTGCAAACATGGCCGCTTGTCTCTCACCACGCTCTCCGCTTGCTACCGCTGCTTCAGCCTATCTGTCTTTTCGCACTAAACAGTAATGCTATAGTCATTATAAAATAAGGGATGTTTAGAATTTCATCATGGTATACAGTGTGATCATTTTTATGTGTGATATTAATTTGTTCTCGCTTACCTTTCATGTACCGCGTCTTTGTGGGCTGGGGCATACATGAGCGACGCCATGCTGAGGCTCCTCTGAACCCTATCATGTGACCTGGGAAAATCCTCACTCCGCAGAAGCTAAAACTAGCCAGCTGGCTCCTGAAGCTCGATGCGCCTGAGAACCCATCCCGAAGATGCAGTATTGCACCTTGAACTGTCATACACTGTTGCTATATGCTGTACACTTGTATTGTATTCTGTATTCCTATGCCTGGGAACGTGAACCCGAGGGGCGGGTGTGCAAAATTGAATAATAATGATGGGAAAGCCGAACTCTAGGAGGTGGTAATGACCGCACCACCTCTCCTGACCAATCATAATGTGGGAAACTGTCATTCGCAACATTAGTGGGTGGTCTGAGGGACCCCAAAACAGTATAACTGCCCTAGTTTAGCTTAGGAAAATGGTCCGACTTGTCCGAGAAGCAGACCTGTCACTGACCCTACGAACTCTATAGGTGCTCAATCTGAAGTGCTGCGGAGCACTCTGTCCATACTTTCCACAAACTCCTAAGGGGTGGAAATAATCCTAAGTGCTAGCGAAGCACTTTGCTGGGGAATTCGAAAACCCAATCGGGGTTACTGGCGGATTACTTGCAGAGAGGGGTAACGCTGGCGTTGCTTCTGAAGCTGTGGGTGTTGGTCGTACCTTGGTGAGCCCAGTCCTGAGCCCAAAATCCTGAGGGGTATCCTGTCCTTACTGTCCGTGAGCTGTACCTGCTCGCATTCTGGCATTCCTTCCTGAGGGTCCTTGTCCCCGTCCTTTCAACTGACCCGTGGCCAGGGTTAGTCTTCATTCTGAACTAGGTAATTATCAGTCCGTGGGTTTGCGTCTCTCTCTCTCTCTCTCTTTCTCGTCTTCCCTCTCTATTTTCTTAATAAAGCACTCTTGCCTGTGATATTGCTCTATCACCTTGAGAACAAGTTATATGCAATTGTTTTTAGAATTGTTCCACTTCTCTCCCCTCCCTTAGAGAATTACCAAACTGTTATATTGTATTAGTATGTTCCAATTTTTCCCTTTCCTTTAGCATGATTGCGGTGAATTTAGTAAGAATAGTTTAAAGCACTTAGGTTAAGTACATGTTCTAGGTCCCATCCACATCCTATGTTCTAGTATAAAGTTGCAGTGACTAGTTTTGTTCTAAAATTCCTACCTTTTAGTCTTCCCATATACTCAAATGGTTTTAGCATTAATCTATAGCTATTTTATGGTGTTGATTTTGATGTTAGACGCATTATTCTGCCTATCACTTATTGCCTTGCCATATTCTCTTTAAACTTTTTATAAAGCTTTAAACATCCTCAGGTGTCTGTGGTCATTTTACAGAAATTGTGGATAAGTATTGTACTGATTATAAAGAGTATCTGATCTCAGGCCTGTCTGCTATTTCCCTGTTAGCTCCAGATCTGTCATAAGAATTGTGCCTGTGGTAAGTCAGGTGCATGGTAAGCAGAGGTGAAACCAAACCTTAATTGCTCATAGCAGCGTGCAGGAGGAGAACCCAAGTAATCCTCACCCGGTTCACCCAAATTATTAGTGTGGTATTGAAAATTTGCACGCCAGGGCCCAGTGCGTGTAAAGAATTGGTAACCTCGGTGACCTGGGAGGACTGCGTGCTCTATCAGTAATTTTCTGGTAACCAGAGGATGGTTAGGACTAGTTAGATTAGGTAGACAGGATAGGTCATAAACAAACCGTGAAAATAAAAAGTGCTGCTGATTTTCTATTGTATTGGTTCAAATATTTTGAAATGTTTTAAGGATTTATATGTAAATGTATATGATTTTTGCATTGCTGCTATAAATGTTATATTAACCATTGTTTGTGAATGTTCAGTGTAGTCCGAATCCCCGGGGAAGTATTTAGCTAACGGTGAGCAGAATCCGGTTAGCTGTTGAAGTCACTAGGTTTGAGGTATTAGTGCAGGGTTGAGGATAACTGGAAGCACTAATTAGGACCTTTGTTTTCTGGAGTGAATGATAGCTACGAGTCCTTTATAAAACTTTCATTGCGATATCACCTAGTAAGGGTCGCATACGGAAGGAGTAGTAGGGTCTCCGAGGCTTGTCTGGTAAGTAAGATAGTTCGCTGGTGAAATCCTGGCTCAGTACATATCCCCGACTAAGGTGGATGAGTCAGAAGAATAACGGGTTCTATGTTACTAGTGTGAAGGGACAGGCAAAGAAGTCTATCCAGAGTGAATGAAAAGTAGACAGAAGTGGTTTACTAGTAGTGAAAGAAAATTCTTTTATCTCTTTAGAACACTCAGACATAGTGGCAAACGTTGTGTGTTGTTGACTAAGACTTGCATTTGCACTTTAGAGAGATTAAAAAGTTTCCGTTACCTTGTGAAGGAGGGAGTCAGTCGGAGAGCTGCTCTGACGTCACTCCGTGCCGCGCTGCTATTGGTCAAAACAGCGGGTGTGTAGTGGAGCTGAATTTGTAAAGGAGGGGTGAGTGCCGAAGCGTGAGACTCTGTCTTGCGAAAAGGCCGCGCACCCATTGGTTAAGGGTGTTTGTATTCTCTGACCTGATTGGGTAGTGCGAAATATAAGTCACGCTAGCATTGGAAGCACAAAGGTAAACAAAATTAATCAAGCCGAGTTAGAAGCGAGTCTGGAGAGTTGCATGTGGTATCCAGATTTCATACCGAATCCAAAGTACCTAGGATTTCATAAGGAGCAGCTTATACGAGGTAGACCGCACATGATGTATGGAGTAAAGAGGAAACTGTCATTCTCTGATAAAATAAAGAATTTTTTCAAAACTGACAAGCCCATTAGAACGAGGGAAGGCGTGCTCATTCCCCCGCCAAATACCCCTGCCTCCTTCATGCTGTTTGATAAAGGGTACCACACTTGTGTCTGGTTAGAAAATTGGGCAAAGTATACTGCAGATGACGGAGTCCTAGCATTTCCTGTTGAAGGTACATTTAATGGTCGGATTCTGTTTAACTTAAGGACCCGCATGAATGAATTACACCCTAGACCTAGGTTGACACAGTACGAAGCCCTGGAGGAATGGGAGATTGAGGCTGCAGAGCGAGATAAACCCCGGATGGATAAGGGAGTGAGTAAATGGTATCCGAGGGTTCAAGCGCAGACCAAAGAGCAGAAAATGAAACAGTGGAGGCAATCTATGTTGACTGAAGGACTATTTCCTATGATGGGGGTATTAGAAGAGAGAAAAGGAAAATGTAAAGAAAAGACCCATCACCTAATGCCTGTAGGGGACTCAGAAGATGAGCACCTGGAAGATTTGTTAATGAAAAATCCACCTCCCTATGTTGCAGAGTCAGAGCCTGTGCATTCTCCAAATCCCTTTGCAAAATATCCCAGATGTGGGAGGGATAGTGATACAGATGGAACGGGTACAGACAGTAAAACCAGTGAGGGGGATGGGTTTTGCAGACCTAGATCCACGGTCCCAAATTATCAGCCGTTCGGAGAAGGTCCACCCCGATTGGTCACTCCGACTGCCCCAAGTATTTATCCTCCCTTGATACCTCAGGTATTGCATGACAATTCTGCAGAAAGAGTGTTGCGGGAAAAAGAGAAAGAAGCCCTGGCTAGACAGCGAGAGGATTTAGTTCGAACCATTGCCCAGATACATCCCCATCCTGATTCCCTGACTATTCCAGTAACTATTGGTCCAGCTATTCCGCTGTATAGAAATGACCTGACTAGTCCCCATCCTCCTGTTATCACCCCAATACTGCCTACTCCTAGCATCCCGTCCCCGAGGAAGGAAGTATTCATAGATGAGGATCAAGAGAGTGAGTGTGAATCTGTGGTTCTGATGGATTTGCCCATTAGAGAGCCTAGAACTAGTACATCGGGGGCAAGAAGCCAGACAAGACCAAAGGAGGTGTTGATTGAAAGTGCATCTGGGGTTAGGAGTGCCACCGTAGTTTCCCCAGAAGAATTGGACAGATGGACAAAGGAGCTGGAGAAGGAGACCACTCCCCAACCTAAAGCATTGGAAATATATAAATTAAGAATAGAAATAGAAGAAATGATGGCTGGAAATGTAGGAGTTGAGCGCCTAAGTTCATATAATGAAGAAGAATTACTGTTTATCAGCAAAAATCTTACCCGGAGTGCTAGGTTGCTCCATGAAAGGATAATGGATACAGCCACAGAAATGGGAATTGATGTTAGTCGCTCCAAAATTCTTCAGAAACCCTACAGAGTAGATTTTTCAGACAAAGATTTAGAAAGCTTAAATGTGATGGGAAAACAGATCCAAGTAAAGGAATTATTGAAGCTTTTGCAGAAATGGGGCGAGGTGGGAAAATGGAGAACCCGGTGGGCAAAGAAAAAGGAAGACAGCAGGGCTAAATCACAGGCTTCAGAATTCGTGTTAAAGGAAGTAACACCAACAGAAAAATTGTGCCCCGTGAGAGAGGTCCCGGGAGGGAAGTATGTCCATGTCCCTTGGTCTCGACAGGATATTGTGTCATTTACAAATGACTTCCCGAAATTACGGGAAAAGCCTGTTGACTGGTACAGGCAGGTAGAGCGCTTCATAAAAGTTCAGAAGTGTCTGCTGAAAGACCTAGATGGGTTTTTCGACATTGTGGTCCCTGTAGACCTATGGACCGAATGTAAAATAGAAATTAATTGGCCCAATGATGAATATCCCAGAGATGAGAAAACCGGAGCTCCCTCACCTGAGGTAATGAGGAAGTATGATCAGGTCATACAATACCTCAAGAAAAAGGTGCCCGCAAAGGAGACAGATTGGACTAGAATAGATAGAACCACCCAGGAACGTGATGAAACGGTGCATTCATTTTATGAAAGGTTACTGCAGGTATTTAAAACTTACAGTGGTATTGATAACGTAGACATGAAAGACATGACCCATTTCAGTTACAGATTTGTGCTAGGATTAAGGCCTGAAATCTCACAATGGATTCGAGATAACAAAATCAGCTGGCAGGGAAAGCCCATAGATGATGTCCTGAAATATGCAAAATACTGCGAAGATGAAATCGAAAATAAAAAGAAAGCCCTCAAGGAGAAAGTAATGTGGGCACAGGTGAAATTAGCTGAACAGCAGGAAAAACAGTTAAGTAAATTGACTTCTAGTAATAATGCTCAGAATGCCACTGCTGGGGGAGGAGGCAAGCCCCGAGCTAAAATGAGTCGGGAAGAAGCCATGAAAAAGTTTCCGTGCCATGGGTGCGGCCAGATAGGGCATTGGCGAGACGAGTGTCCACACCTGCAGGCCGGTAATGCCCCTGTAAATGGTTTAAATCCACAGGTGCCGAAAGAGGGGACAAGAAAGAACCAGCAACAGGTAAAATTACCTCCCGTACCTCGCGCTCCTAGACAGAATTTTAAGAGTCAGGGTCAGCAGAATGAGAGGGCGGAAGTATGGGAAGTCGAGAGTGAAAGAAACGCAGTCATTCCACAGTATTTGTTAAATGATACTTTCCTCTGTGAAGATCAAGATTGACGGGGCCTGAGAGGGGAGGATGAGGAGTGCGTGCTTGGCGCCTCCTTACCGGTAGACCAGACTGGACCATACATTGAAGGAAAGGTTGAGGGAAAAGACGTCACCTTTCTGTTGGACACTGGTGCTACCAGATCTACTGTAAGAACAGTGGATGTTCCTAACCTACCCCTCTCGGGAGAAGCGATCCAAGTAGTGGGCGTCTCCAATCAAATAATAAGTACTCCAGTAACTGAACCAATGGAAGTTTCTATAGGAAATTTCAAAGAAATGCACAGATTTGTGGTCTGTGATTCCAGTCCTGTGAACCTGCTAGGACGTGATTTGTTGTGCAAGATGCATTGTACCATCTATTGCACACCAAAAGGCGTCGAAATTCAGACACCCGATGAAGATGGTTTGTACAAACTGATGTTGGTCAGACAAGATTCTGATATCAAACCTTTAACAGTTGAGGATTTACCTGAAGAGCTCCAGTTAAGAGTAGTTCCAGAGGTGTGGGATTTCACCGGAAAGGATGTAGGTTTAATGGCAAATGTGGACCCAGTTAAAATAGCAATAAAAACAAATGCTGTATACCCCAAAACCAGACAGTACAAAATGAGTGCAGAAGTAAAAGCTGGAGTAGCGACTGAAATTACCCGGCTACTCGAAGCAGAAATAATAGAGGAAGTGATGAGCAGTCCCTGTAATTCACCAATCATTGGGATCAAAAAGCCTAGTGGAAAGTACCGGGTGGTGCAAGATTTACGCAAGGTAAACCAAATTGTTGTGCCTTGCTGCCCTGTTGTGCCCAACCCTGCCGTGATACTATATCAGATTCCCTGGAATGCAGAATGGTTCACTGTCATCGACCTGTGCCATGCATTCTTTTCCATCCCATTGCATCCCGAAAGCAAGTTCCTTTTCAGTTTTGAATTCGACAGTCATATCTATGTCTGGAATCGTGTCCCTCAGGGGTACACCGAAAGTCCATCGATTTTCAACCAGATACTGAAAAAGTGCCTTGAAACCCTAGTATTGCCAAAAGAGTCTGTCTTGGTGCAGTACATAGATGACCTGTTGGTGGCATCCAGAACTCAGACTGACTGTGTCACTGACACCATTGCCTTGCTGAATCACCTAGGGAAAGGAGGACATAAAGTGTCACCTGACAAGTTACAATTTTGTAAGAACTCAGTGAAGTATCTGGGGCACCAGATAGAAAAAGGAATCAGGAAAGTTACTACAGAAAGAATAAAAACAATTAAAGCAATGGAACTGCCCAGAACTCAGAAAGAGGTGAGAATGTTCTTGGGAGTTGTAGGTTACTGCAGACAATGGATTGTAGGATTTGCGGCTCTAGCCAGACCCCTGATAAAAATGACAAAGAAAGGAGTAGAAGACCCCGTCAGTTGGGACAGTGAAAGCATGAACGCTTGGGTAACTTTGAGAAACTATCTATGTACAGCTCCTGCATTGGGTATGCCCGATTACACCAAGCCCTTTGAACTATTCTGTGACACGAGAGAGAATTGTGCTCTTTCAGTCCTGACCCAGGAGCACGGACTAGTTAGAAGACCAGTGGCCTATTTTTCGGCCACCCTAGATCCGGTGGCAGCTGGATTACCTGGGTGCTTGAAAGCAGTTGCTGCTACTTGCGTCAGTCTGGAACAGAGTGAGAACATTGTCATGGGACATCACGTCACTGGATATGTTCCTCATTCTGTTGTAATCCTACTGACTAGAACTAAGACCCAGTACCTCACACCTAGTCGGCTGACTAAGTATGAGAGAATTTTGATTGGTGCTGAAAATGTAACTATTTCCCGGTGCAATGTCCTAAACCCTGCGACCCTGTTGCCTATCCCTCTGGATGTAGAAATTGAAGAGGAAGGGGAACATAATTGCATCGATCTAACTGAGTTCAGTACAAAGCCCTGTCCGGACATCCGTGAAATAGCGTTACTTGATGGGGATAAAACAATGTTCGTGGATGGCTCGTGTTTAAGACATGAGAGTGGGAGTCTGAGTGCTGCCTATGCTGTGGTAACGTTGACAGAAACCATAGAAGCATCTTACCTGAGCGAGGTGAAATCTGCACAAGTGGCAGAGCTCATCGCGTTAACCAGAGCATGTAAGAGGGGTAAGAACAAGAAAATAACTGTTTACACAGACAGCCAGTACTGTTTCGGGGTTGTTCATGACTTCGGCCAGTTGTGGCTGCAAAGAGAATTCATGACGTCCTCAGGCACCCCTATCAGAAATGGAAAGGTGGTGTATAACTTACTGGAAGTTATCCAATTACCCAAAGAATTGGCTGTGGTCAAGTGTGCGGCTCACAAATCTGGAAATGATGATGTGACTGCCGGTAATAGGTACGCTGACCAAATTGCACAGTTTTGTGCCCGATACCATATGTCACTCTAAATTGCGTTGTGGGATGGAACCAGCTGCCAACTTATGTTGTTTGAGAATGTGTCAACATGGGAGGAATTAAAGGATTTGCAACAGGCAACAGACCGGCAGGAGGAAGGAAGGTGGGCAGCAGAGGGATGCAAATTGAGAGATGATGGTGTGGTGGTAAACTCGACTGAGGTGCCTGTACTGCCTGATAGCTTGATTGACCCCATGATCAGAATGATACATGAACCGACACATATGGGAAGAGACGCAATGTGTCAAAATTCAGGAACCAGGCGGAAAAGCTTTGCCAGAGGTGCCTAGTGTGTCAGCAATTCAATGCAGGGAAAAGGACTGTGGTAGAACAGAGTAATATCGGAAAGGCAATAGGTCCCTTTGTCAGAATGCAGGCAGACTTCATAACAATGCCTAAATGTAAAGGGTATAGATATATCCTAGTCATAGTTTGCCTATTCTCCAGGTGGGTGGAAGCATATCCAGCAAAGAAAAATGATGCTCTCACCACAGCCAAGTTATTGCTCAGGGAGTTGATACCTAGGTACGGAATTCCAGAGACAATCGAAACGGACCAAGGTGGGCATTTTGCCAACGATGTCCTATTGGAACTCTGTAAAGCATTCAAAATGAAGCAAAGACTGCATTGTGCCTACCATCCAGAGGCTTCTGGGGTAGTGGAACAAATAAATGGCACCCTGAAATCCAGATTGGCCAAAATGTGTGATTCCACAAAGATGAACTGGATAGAGGCTTTACCCCTTGTGCTGATGAGTTTGAGAAGTATCCCGAACAGAAAAACTGGCCTAAGTCCCCATGAAGTGTTGATGGGAAGAGTGATGCGACAGGCATGGGTACCCGGACACAAACTGCTAAGCATTTCTGATGATATGGTACTAGAATACTGCAAGCAGCTGGGTGACCAAGTGCGTTCTCTCTCTCAGCAGATTGGAGAGACTGAAGACGAGTGGCCAAAGACTCCGGCACATAAACTGCAACCAGGAGATTGGGTGGCGTTAAAGAAACACACCCAGAGCAGTTGCCTGAAACCAAGGTGGGGAAAGCCACGACAAGTGGTCCTCGTCACTACAACTGCTGTAAAGTGTGCTGGTGTACCGAAGTGGATCCACGCCAGCCACACAAAGCGGGTAACTGGAGAAAACGCGACTGGAGCTGAAGGCAGCGCAGCTGAAGAAGCTTCCGAGGAAGAGAGTCCGGAGCTAGCTGACATCGAACTGCCGAGCACAAGTCGAGACGTTGAATGGTACCCCGCCGACGACCAGGTTCATGACCCAATACGAACCAGGAAATATTCCTACTTAGACAGTGAGTGGGATAGTCCAGGTGAGTTAGAAATAGAGGAAGAAGGTCAGGTCAACGAAAATCACAACACACCTGATCAGGAAATAGGCCAAGTAGGGTCAGATCAAGACATCGAAACTCTTCCTGAAACTCCAGAAATTGGAGAGGGACAGTTAGAAATTAGAGCTGACGTTCATGCAGAAGAAAGCGAAGAGATCGAAGAGCATGAACAGGAACAGATAGAATTAGATCAAAGTGCTCAGACAACGAAAACAACAGTAACCAGAAGTAAAAAGAAAGTACGATTTGAAACTGAGCAGGGACAGATTAGGGACCAGGCAGAAGAAATAGATGAAAGACCTGGAACAAGTCAGACAGGCAGGGAAACAGAGGTGCCACATCAAAAAGTAAAAAGAGTGCACGAAGAAGGCCAAGTTTCCTCAACGACTGGGAGGCACGGAGGCAGAAGTGCACCCCGATACGTCAAGAGACTGAGGCTCAGACTAAAGACAGTCGAAGAAAAATTGAAAGACAGAAAAAGGGCTGAAAGTGAAAGAAAGGCAGCCCAAGGCAAATCGCTAAGAAAGAGCGACAGACTAAAGAAACAGAACCGACTGTATCGGAGCCCTGAGTGGACTTACTTTGTGTTGGAGGAAATAGACGAACCACACAACAGTGGCAACAGTGACGAAGAGTCCATTGCTGATCGGAGTTCTGACGAAGACCCTCCTTGAGAGAGCCCCGAAGTGAGCCTTTGGTGCAAAGAAACGAAGAGGGGTAGCAAAAGCCACCTGTAAGCTAAAAATGTCTGATCCGAATGTCTCTGGAAGATCCAGATGTGGGTGTCTTAAAACCTGTTGTAAAATATGCTTGTGTAGTATAGCAATGCTAATAGTCATGTGGATAGGACTAACCGTTTTTCTACCTTTTATGATAAGTAAAGATCCCAACTTGTCCCCTACTGAACCCGAAGCAGTAGACGTAGGGGTTGTAGAGACTGCAGAAACACCACGAAGCCTAGAAAGACGCGACAAACGAGTAGGACCGACACACACACAACCTCATTTAGAAGCATCAGATGAGGATGGACTACACTTTCACAAAATGAGAAACAAGACACATTTAAATGTTTTTGCTAACTTGTTAGTGCATTACGTAGAAGCTATGGAAATAGAGGACTGTTATGTCTGCATGAAGTTACCAACTTCAGTGGCTGAAGGCGTGACATATCACCATCTACCTTTAACCTATGGAATTTCCTGTAGTATATTAGCTAGCTTGTTTTATAGGAGCACTTTGCAGTACTATTATTCAAATGCTGACGTAGTATTTTCTGAGCTTCCTATTAGAGGACACCTGAACCGTGTACATATTAAAAGTGACGTGACCCGTTATATGGGAGAATATTTTCTGACAATAGGCAACATAGATTTAGACGAAGCAAGACAAGCTAATCTGACCTGTTCTCTACAAGAGCAGGAAAAGATGTTCATAAAAATGGCAGACAGAAGGAGAGAAAAGTTTCAGAAGAAAGCAAATGACGAAAAGGATAGAGTCCCTAGGTGGGCTGAGCACATGGATAACACCTCGCAAGGCGAAGCTAGTCCTGCCTTGTTGTTGGATTTTGAACGAAAGGGAAAACTTTGTATCCATAGGGAAAAGACAGAGTACTATAACAATGAATTCATCGGTTCCAGCGAGTGCGAACATAATTACAAGGTAATTGGAGGTTGGGGTTTCAAAAATGGGTCAGAACCTGTGTTTCCCGGAATATATTATATATGTGGGAACAAGACTTATTTCAAATTGCCGGATCACTGGTATGGAAGCTGCTACTTTGGCATTGTTTTCCCGAAAATATACCATGTGAATAATGCAGCTGGAAGCGATGAAGAGACTAATGGCTTAGTGCGTAGTAAACGTGAAAGTGTAGGTGAAATTATAGGTGATATTTTTAGTGCACTGATACCTGGAATGGGGGTAGTTCTGAACACACATAGAATCTGCAAATTGTCTACAGTAGTGGACCGGTTATCAACGGACACTGCTGCTGGATTCCTGATGGTCAATACCGAAATGGTTGCAATCAGATCAATGGTTTTGCAAAACCGTCTTGCCCTTGACACCCTATTAGCAAAAGAGGGCGGAGTCTGTAGAATGCTGAAAGCGCAACATTGTTGCACTTACATTCCTGATAAAAGTATCGAACTAAAACAATATGTGAAAAACATAACTAATTTGGAAAAAGAACTCAAACCATTGGAGGTTGACAGTGCCTGGACGAGACTGACTGGAGGTCTCTCCTCTATAGGTAGTTGGTTTACTAACCTAGGTAGAAATCTTTTGTGGAAAATACTGATGCCAATAGTTGTAATAGGTATAGTTGTATTGATCATTTTTATCTGCTGCAAATGCCAGAAATGCAAAAAGAAATATACTGTGAATCAGAGGGGGGTGAAAAGAAATATTGATGAACTAGAATTAGAAGAATTAAAGAGTGCAATTTACAAAAAGGCGAAAAATCACCACTCTCATAGGGAAGCTGAAAGAAAACTCAACAATAAATTTGTTGAAATTCAAATGAGTGATGTGGATGAATGAGAAAAGTTGGCATCTGTTTCCTTCTATGTGGTGATGATAGTAAATATCATCAAAGAGGGGATTGATGGAGCTGGGATTCGCATGTAAGCGCCCTGCTCTCATACAAAACCCTTGCCTAAACCGTATAATCACATTAACACTATTGTTCGTCATTTATTAAGTGTTTTCCCAAGCACGCGGGTGTCCCCAGGATGCTTGCTTGTATGTCTTTTCTCATACTAACGAAGCTTGCACTAAACACGGCTGCTTCGCTGAAATTCAGTCTGCGCATGTGTCGGTCATACCCATGTGATGTGACTAAGCATGGGCGGAAAATCCGTTTCGCTCGCGGATTTTGCGGATTTTCGGGAAATTCGCAATCCGCGAGATTCGTGAATCTCCCGCAAAATCCGCAAATCTGCGAGCAGCGGATTTTGCTCGCACTGCTCGCACTGTTCGCGTGAGTTCGCGGCTTCCCAGTACAACTTCGCGCCCCGCGAATAAGTGCTAAATTGCAGAAATACGATCTTAGCAAAACTGAAACTACTTACCAGGTTCAAAAGTTCAGGCTCATCATTAGTAGCCATTTCCTGTAGTGCTTCCTGAGGGGCCCCTCCAGAGTTCAGTTGCCAGTTGCAACTATTATGTGACCCTGCTCTGAACCTCAGAATAGTTACAGATATGCCACAAAGGTCCTGAATTACAGCTAAGGGAGACAAGCAGGAGCCAGGCTGGAAGTTAAAATCCATTAATCAGCCCCTAATTCATTATTGTCAGTTGGGGCAGGGCAGGTGTTGTAACTAATTTTGCAACAATGAAAGCACTTAGCAAGTGCAAAAGATCACTAATCAGGGCGCACTAAGGAAGCAGGTGCCAGCTAAAAAAATATTCTGTGACACATTAATCAGCCCCAAATTAATTCAGGTCACTTGAGGCAGGGAAGGTGTGCTTTGCTTTGCCGAAAATAATGTACACTGGACAACCAGAGGGTGTGGTGATGAAACAGAGGGTGGCATGGGTGGGCCAGAGGGTGGCATGAGTAGTCAGAGAGTGGCAGTGGTGACAGAGAGTGGCAGTGATGAAGAAGAGTGTCCCAAACAGGCTGGACACGTAGAAATAACAAGTTCGCAAAACTTGCGACCCGACAGGTAAGTTCGCAAATTGCGAAATTGTAAAAACCCTCGCGAACTGGCAGAAACACGGGCGAACACAAAAAAAAAAAATCCGCAAATTCGCGGGAATTCGCGGATTTTGCGGATTGCGAGTTCGCAAATCCGCAAAATTCGCGAACGGGAGATTCGCAAAATTCGCCCATGCTTAGATGTGACGCACTCGCATTCTGGAGGGAATTTGTGCACATGCGCACTGTTGCAAACATGGCCGCTTGTCTCTCACCACGCTCTCCGCTTGCTACCGCTGCTTCAGCCTATCTGTCTTTTCGCACTAAACAGTAATGCTATAGTCATTATAAAATAAGGGATGTTTAGAATTTCATCATGGTATACAGTGTGATCATTTTTATGTGTGATATTAATTTGTTCTCGCTTACCTTTCATGTACCGCGTCTTTGTGGGCTGGGGCATACATGAGCGACGCCATGCTGAGGCTCCTCTGAACCCTATCATGTGACCTGGGAAAATCCTCACTGCGCAGAAGCTAAAACTAGCCAGCTGGCTCCTGAAGCTCGATGCGCCTGAGAACCCATCCCGAAGATGCAGTATTGCACCTTGAACTGTCATACACTGTTGCTATATGCTGTACACTTGTATTGTATTCTGTATTCCTATGCCTGGGAACGTGAACCCGAGGGGCGGGTGTGCAAAATTGAATAATAATGATGGGAAAGCCGAACTCTAGGAGGTGGTAATGACCGCACCACCTCTCCTGACCAATCATAATGTGGGAAACTGTCACTTGCAACATTAGTGGTTGGTCTGAGGGACCCCAAAACAGTATAACTGCCCTAGTTTAGCTTAGGAAAATGGTCCGACTTGTCCGAGTAGCAGACCTGTCACTGACCCTACGAACTCTATAGGTGCTCAATCTGAAGTGCTGCGGAGCACTCTGTCCATACTTTCCACAAACTCCTAAGGGGTGGAAATAATTCTAAGTGCTAGCGAAGCACTTTGCTGGGGAATTCGAAAACCCAATCGGGGTTACTGGCGGATTACTTGCAGAGAGGGGTAACGCTGGCGTTGCTTCTGAAGCTGTGGGTGTTGGTCGTACCTTGGTGAGCCCAGTCCTGAGCCCAAAATCCTGAGGGGTATCCTGTCCTTACTGTCCGTGAGCTGTACCTGCTCGCATTCTGGCATTCCTTCCTGAGGGTCCTTGTCCCCGTCCTTTCAACTGACCCGTGGCCAGGGTTAGTCTTCATTCTGAACTAGGTAATTATCAGTCCGTGGGTTTGCGTCTCTCTCTCTCTCTCTCTTTCTCGTCTTCCCTCTCTATTTTCTTAATAAAGCACTCTTGCCTGTGATATTGCTCTATCACCTTGAGAACAAGTTATATGCAATTGTTTTTAGAATTGTTCCACTTCTCTCCCCTCCCTTAGAGAATTACCAAACTGTTATATTGTATTAGTATGTTCCAATTTTTCCCTTTCCTTTAGCATGATTGCGGTGAATTTAGTAAGAATAGTTTAAAGCACTTAGGTTAAGTACATGTTCTAGGTCCCATCCACATCCTATGTTCTAGTATAAAGTTGCAGTGACTAGTTTTGTTCTAAAATTCCTACCTTTTAGTCTTCCCATATACTCAAATGGTCTTAGCATTAATCTATAGCTATTTTATGGTGTTGATTTTGATGTTAGACGCATTATTCTGCCTATCACTTATTGCCTTGCCATATTCTCTTTGAACTTTTTATAAAGCTTTAAACATCCTCAGGTGTCTGTGGTCATTTTACAGAAATTGTGGATAAGTATTGTACTGATTATAAAGAGTATCTGATCTCAGGCCTGTCTGCTATTTCCCTGTTAGCTCCAGATCTGTCATAAGAATTGTGCCTGTGGTAAGTCAGGTGCATGGTAAGCAGAGGTGAAACCAAACCTTAATTGCTCATAGCAGCGTGCAGGAGGAGAACCCAAGTAATCCTCACCCGGTTCACCCAAATTATTAGTGTGGTATTGAAAATTTTCACGCCAGGGCCCAGTGCGTGTAAAGAATTGGTAACCTCGGTGACCCGGGAGGACTGCGCGCTCTATCATAGCTCCTGAGGCACAGCCGGGAGCAAGGACAAACAGCTAATTTTACTTGTATCTAATACTGTTGTGAATTGTTTTTAAAATCGCCGATTCTGTTGATCCCTTGCCACTCAGCTGATTGCTTGCTGACGTGGACAAGGTCTTACCAGCTGCTGCGACGTGATTGGCCTGTTGCCAGGACACGCCCACTAGCAAAGCCACGCCCCCTTTCACACAAAACGCGCGCTGACTACGAGCGCAGCGTTTTGCTAGCTTTAGCTCCTGAGGCACAGCCGGGAGCAGGGAGAAACAGCTAATTTTACTTGTATCTAATACTGTTGTGAATTGTTTTTAAAATCGCTGATTCTGTTGATCCCTCGCCACTCAGCTGATTGCTTGCTGACGTGGACATGGTCTTACCAGCTACCGCGACGTGATTGGCCTGTTGCTAGGACACGCCCACTAGCAAAGCCCCGCCCCTTTTAACCCCTCCCCTCCTCCGCCACAAAGCATGAGCCCCCACCGGAAGCGCAGCGGACGAGCGCAGCGGGCGCGACGATTGCGCGCCGAAGGCGCGCCTAAGGCAAGCCCGTCTGCGCCCGTCTGCGGCAGACCGGGGCACGGGGCCACTACCCCTGCTCATTTCTCCACAAATGCCTGCCCCAAAACCTCAATTGGGTACACTAGAGGCGACCTACTTGCCCTCCGCCCTAATACAGACACAAATTGTCATCATACGATGTTAATAGATTCTACCATGCCTCACTGTGGATCCTGTGGTTACTCCACTGGTGAGGGGAAGAAAGATGTAGGGAGTCTAACAAATATGAAGTGGATGTTGTTAAACTGTAGATCTCTCAAAAAACACAAACTAGAGATTTACGATCTGATATTAGAGGACAACCTTGATGTGCTCCTCTTAACGGAGACATGGTTAGATGAGGCCTCTACCCCTGAAACCCTTGAAGCCATTCCCGCAGGATATTGCCTGCTCAGAATTGATAGAGAAAGACAAATAGGGGGGGGATTGGCTATAATTTTTAAAAGTGACCTTCACTGCACCTTAGAAAAGACCACATTGCCCAACTGTGAAGGTGGCTTTTTCACGATAAAAGTCAACCCCAAATATACTATTAATGGACTCCTCTTATACCGGCCTCCTAGGAAGGCGTCACAGTTCTGTAACCTTTTAACAGAGCTGATAACTACGTATACTTTGCGGTATATGAAATTTCTTGTATTAGGAGATCTAAACTTACATTTTGAAAACCACGACTGTAAGGTGGCACAGGATGTGATAGTTGCAATGAAGGCTCGGTCACTTAAACTTCAATCTATGGCCCGTCTCATCAAGGTGGACACCTTTTAGATCCCATTTTTGCCAACTGGGAAGGAATTAAAACAGCCACGCCACTGCAAATTGCCTGGTCAGACCATTTTGCCATCCCGTTTGAAGTGGTAGTTGATCCTCAGGTTGACAGTGGGACTAAAACTCAGCCCGTGAAACATAGAAACTGGAAGAAGTTTACACCAGAAAATTTTAAATCTGCCCTACTTAAAGATCCACCGCCCTTCAGCGACACCCTGCTTAAAGCTTGGGATCACTATGAGAACTGGGTGTCTAGGGCTTTGGATACAATAGCTCCCTGGTCATCCAAACCTCCCGTTAGGAAAAATAAAAGTGCCCCCTGGTTTTCTACGGAACTTAGGGAAGCCAAAGCTAAGTGTAAAAATACTGAACGTCACTGGAGGAAAAATTATACTCCAGAAGATAAGTTGCTTTATAAGAAGGAATTAAAAACCTATTATAAACTAGTCAGAGCAGCCAAAGGCGCTCATTACAATGGACGCATTGAGTCGGCCAAAAATCCCACTAAAGAGCTCTTTTTGATCTATAAGGAGCTCACTATTTCAACTAGGCTTGAGACCCAGGATAACTACACTAATGAAATATGTGAAGACATCGCTGACTTCTTCATAAAAAAAGTGGATTCTTTACATGCCACTTTCACAGGAGGCATGTTGACCACTGACCCAGTCGTGGGAAGTGTCGGTGCTATAAAGGCCTCTCTGACCCAGTTCACTATTCCTGAGAGGGCAGACTTGCTAAATATCATCAATGGCATTCAATCTGGCTCCTCCCTTGATGCGATTGCCCCCAATCGCTGTAAGACAGTCATTGACTGTATGATTGAGCAACTGGAACACTTGATTACTCTATCCTTTCAGGAATGCCATGTGCCTGATACCTGGAAAATGGCACAAGTAATACCTCTGAAAAAAAAGGCCAATATACACATTTCTCAGCTACAAAATCTTCGTCCTATCTCTCTCCTCCCCTTTTGTGGGAAGGTTGTGGAGAAGATAGTAAACAGCCAACTTATGAAGTTTGTGGAAGAGAACTCGCTTCTCCACTTCACGCAATCAGGGTTCAGAGCAGGCCACTCTACTGAGTCGGCGGTTCTATTCTCCACAGAATGTTTAAGACAACTTGCAGATGAGGGGCAGACAGCAGCATTGATATTATTAGACTTGAGTGCAGCTTTTGACACCGTGCTGCACTCAACGCTGCTGTCTCGCCTCTCAGATCTGGGAGTAGATGGGCCAGCTCTGAAATGGATGGTATCCTTTCTAGAAAACCGAAGTTTCCAAGTACACTGCCCTCCATATAAATCATCTATCCACAAATTAAAACATGGGGTACCACAGGGCTCAAGCTTGAGCCCCACGCTTTTAAATCTTTATATGGAGCCACTAGCCCATATAGTGGAATCTTTTGGTGTGGATATCGTCACATACGCTGACGATACCCAATTGATAATTAAACTCACCCACAACCAACCAGAGGACGCCATCAATTTTTCCAATTGTATGCGTTCTCTGGCAGGGTGGATGCATAACAATTGCCTACGCCTTAATGGCGAGAAAACAGAGGTGTTGATAGTGGGCAAATCCCCTTCTGTCTGGTCGCAGGCTTGGTGGCCATCAGAGCTTGGCGCGCTTCCCCAACCCGCTAACCTGGTGAAAAACTTAGGAATATGGTTAGATGCGGAGCTTTCCTTTAAGCAACAAATCAGTAAAATTACGAGTAAATGTTTAGGTATTTTAAAAACTCTCTGGAAAGTCTTAGACCTTCTCCCCATTAGCGCCAGGAAGACACTCATCCATGCCCTGATTACTCCTCACCTGGATTACGGCAATGCCCTTTATTTAGGACTAAGCTGTAAATGTCTACATCAATTACAGTGTGTCCAAAATGCCGCGGCCCGCATGGTACTGAATCTCCCTCGCAGGGCCTCTGGTAAAACAGCACTACGAAAACTCCACTGGCTCCCTATTGAGGAACGTGTTAAGTTTAAAGCTCTATGCTTTACCCATCGTATTGCCCAGGGAAAAGGACCTAGTTACCTACGCAACCTGCTGACTATTCACCGCCCCACCAGGAACCTTAGATCCGCGGGAGCGATGCTGTTTAAGCTCCCTCGCGTACGTAAGACCAGGATGGGAGGTAGCTCCTTTCGCTTCCTGGCAAGCAAGCACTGGAACAATCTCCCACTAGATCTACGCATGGAGCCCTCTGAAACAAGATTCAGGCTCAAACTTAAAACACACCTTTTCCCAAAGTAATAATGGTCTTGCTACCCTGTTCCCGCGGGGGCTCCTGATCTCGGCCTCTTGATATACTGCAGCATTTCTTAGCGCGGGGACACACTGTCATAAGTGTAACCAAGCGCTTTATAAGTGTTTTTATTATTATTATTATTAGTAGAAGTTCACTAGACTCTTTCCATCCTGCTCTTCAGTAAGAGAGCTCTAGACCCTGTCCCATCTGCAACATCTCATCAAAGTGTAATTCTGTTCATCCTCCACCGACTCATTCCCCGCCACCACACCCACTCGCCCATGAATTCCCTTTCCACTCTTTTGTTTCAAAATCCACCTGATCTCATCGAGACCTATTTTAACTGATGATACCTCATCTTATTGTACAACACTCTGTTGCTATGCATCTAGGCTCACACTTCTAACTACACTATATACACATGTGGTGTGGTTAGCAAATTTTAGAGGTTAACCCAATAGACCCCAACTTTTTGATGTCCGAATTAACCCCGGGCGGAGAATTTGCTCCTCCCATGGAGTGTGCAGAGATTTGCCTTCTCCCTCGTTCCGCGGAGAACATGGAGAAGGCGAATCTCCGCACACTCCGCAGCGGAGTGGAATTGGCCAGCCTCCGCCTCCACCCACCCATTAACAAGTAATTCAACATTAATTAAAAGTAAATTTAAAACCACTCACCTCTGTACTGTGGCCATCCTCCTCTTCCTCGCCGTATCGGTAATCCTTGAGAAAACTGCGCATGCGCACGCGCGCGCATGCGCATTTCTTGCAAGAAAAAAGTAATTAATATTTATTTTAAATAATAATATTTATTAAATTGATAATTAAATGTGTTAAATCTGCTATTTTTTCTTAATTTCAATTTTAGGTGTGGGTTGTGGGTTTTGTAAGGGTATAAGGTGGGAAGTATATTTTATTCAAGTTATAATTAAGTTTTTTTAATCGATATTAATTATTAAATTGAAAATGAATTATGTTAATTGTGTAATTATTTTTTGTTTAGTTAAGTTTAATGAGTGTGTTTTGTGTTTTGTAGAGGTATATTGTGGGAAGTAAATTAATTATAATCAAGTCATAATAAATTTTTAATTAATGGCAATTTGTTTACTGATAAATATTTGTGGTAATGGTGTAAACAATTTGTTTTTAAAAGTTACGTTCTAGGTGCAGGTTGTGAGTTTTGTAGGTGTATAGTGTGGGAAGTAACTAAAATAAAATTATTGAATACATTTTTTTAAAATAATTAGTAATCTTTAAATAAAGACATATATTCAAATTACTTTAAAATTTTTTGATTATTATAATAATTGTAGTTATTTATGATATGTAGGTAACATTGTCACATGAATTTCTTTTTTATTTTATTTTAATTTAAAATATATGTGTATTTTATTTTGTCCATATTTTTATTTGTTTACTATGTTTTTGCAATTATTGTATTGTGTTGAAAAGAATTTGTTTGTTTCTAATGTTACACTGACTGAAGTGAGAATAGTAAATTTTACCCCTCTGTAATCCAACACTTTCCCTACTGTTGCACAGTGTGGAATGGAAATCGTACATTTCACCCCTCCGCAATCCAGCACTTTCCCTACTGTTGCACTGCCTGGAGTGGGAATAGTACATGTTACCCCTCCACAATCCAACACTTTCCCTGCTGTTGCACTCAATGAAGTGGGATTAGTAAAGTTTACCCCTCCGCAATCCAACACTTGCTATACTATGCCACTGACTGGAGTGGGAATATTCAATTTTACCCCTCCGCAAACCAACACTTTCCCCTACTGTTGAAGGTTTTGGAGTTGGAATAATAAGTTTTATCCCAGCACAATCCAGCACTTTCGCTACTGTTGCAGTGACTGGAGTAGGTACAGTACATTTTTCCCCTCCGCAATCCAACACTTTCCCTACTGTTGCACTGACTGGAGCGGGAATAATACATTTTATCCCACCGCAATCCAACACTTTCCCCACTGTTGCACTGACTGGAGTGGGAATAATACATTTGACCCATCTGCAATCCAACACTTTCCCTACTGTTGCACTGACTGGAGTGGGAATGATACATTTTACTCCTCTGCAATCCAACACTTTCCCTACTGTTGCACTGACCGGAGTGGAAATAATACATTTTACCCCTCTGCAATCCAACACTTTCCCTACTGTTGCAATCTTTGGAGTGTTAATAGTAAATTTGACCCTTCCGCAATCAAGCACTTTCCCTACTGTTACACCGATTGGAATATGAATAGTACATGTTACCGCTCTGTAATCCAACATTCACTGGAGTGGCAATGGAAAATTTGACCCCTCCGCAATCCAACATTTTCAGTAGTGTTGTACTGACTGGAGTTGACCTCTATGCAATCCAGAATTTTCCACCATACTGCTTTATTGACTGGATTGGGTATAGTAAATGTTACCCCTGTGTCATGTAACAGTTTTTCTAGTAGTGTGTTGCATAATGTAGTAGTAGTACATTTTATACCTCTTTAGTTGAAGAATTTGCTTACTTTTGTATAAATTGTAATGGGAATAGTATAGGTATTAAATGTAAATTTATATAATTTATTTTATAATGTTACTCTTTATATTATTATGTTTTTGCTTGTTTAAAATTATAATATTTATGTTTATAATCATTAATGTTTTTAATGTGTAAAATATTGTTATAATATTGTAAGAAATGTATGTTGTTTACTAAATTGGACCCCAGTTTGGGACAGCGAGGCTTGGAGTTTCTTTGAATTCTAAAGGAAAAGTCCCAGTAATTGGGAGATGTCAGGAAATATGACAGGAACAAGTATAAGTGCCCTGAAGAAGATTACGCAGTGTCACATTTGCAACAGGGTAGTGCATTGAAAGCAGGAGTGCCATTAAAATCCAGACTGTATTGTGGCAGATTCTCAAAGGATGAGTTCAGCAGCAGAGGGAGAGCTTCTTCTGGTACCATGGACCTCCTATGGTCCCAAAATCCGGAGCTCTACCAAATTCTTTCAACCTGTGTGGATGTAAGGATGTATTCACCAACCTCAATCAAACGACAGGGTACCCAAGAACCCAATAATGACCAGAGGAGGCCCAGTCCCCATGATGTTCAAGACATCCCAAGATTTCAATCAGGGCCTATGACCGTGCCTGTGGGTTGAGGAGAAGTGAGTACTTGGAGCAGTCCTGAAAGTGGACCATAGTGTAACAAACATGGATGGAAAGGTTAATAGACATCTCTTATCTACCTGATAACACCGGAGCCACTCACTCAACCGTTAGAACAGTTGAGACCACTAACCTAGCCCTCTTAGGAAAAGAAGTCCAAGTTGTAGGCATTACAAATCAGCAGTGCACCATTCAACTCCCCACGATGTACTAGTGAAAATAGAAGATATTAGAGAGCAGCACCAGTTTGTGTTCTGTGTTTCTAGTCCTGTGAAACTGCTATGAAGAGATCTCCTCTTGAAACTCAATTGTGTCATTTATTGTACCAAGTATGGGGTCAGAATAGAAACACAGAGCCTGTTGTCAGTTTATACTAGGTGAATACAACAGAGGATTTGCTAGTAGACCTGAGATAGATGGTTAAGGAGGAAGTCTGGGACTTTACAGGAATTAACATAGCATAGACAATTGGTTCAATACGTCATGCGGACCTTAACAGTCCAACCCACTGTTAGGATTCCACAGCACACCCCTCACCAGGGGAATACAAACAAAATCACTCCACAGACTATACAATCAGTCATTGGTAAATTGCCCGCAAAAAGGGAACAAATTCCGTTCTGGTTAGCTCCGAAAATTACTCAAATAGAGGCAGTATTCCCTGATAGTACACCTCGAGAAACACAGAATTCTGACAATCTGTTTACCAATGGGGATAGCACCACATGTGGAGGACTGTGACACTTGGGGTACAGTCTTTGCTTCAATCTACACAAAAACACATGGCGTACCGTCCATGGCGGTAATATTTGACGTTCTGAGACAGATTCAAAATGAATATGGACCAGAACCTGCCTTAAATCTTGGTATGAAATTACTAAAAGATTTCAAACAGGTCTCGGCTATACTATTAGCCAACATCAAAGGTGAAGTAGCATCAGTGGCATTCCATCAAAAGTTAAAAGAAACAGATATAACAGACCAACCATATGAGCTTGCTAGAATTATTGAAAAATCTTATGAAGAACTAGGTAGAGATAGTTTGGATGGGAAACAATTAAAACCCCAACTAACAGAAAATCCTGAAAAAGTTTTTATTAAAAATAATATCACCACTCCTAAAAAGAAGTGGGAAAATACTAAACAGATACTTCCTAAAGAGAAACATTCTCAATCCAGAGGAAGATCTACCGAGGTCTCCACAACGGGAGCCCTCCGAAAAAAGATATAACCTTAGAAATACGGATAATCTGAGAAAACCTGGCAGATATCAAGATACTGATACACGTTCCTCTCGTACCTTTCAGACTTTCTCGCAGAAATCCGAGAGGAGAGGATGATCAGAACAAAAAGAAGAACGCGTGAAGTCCAAAGACGAACAGCACTTTCCAAAAAATAAGAAAACTCAATTCACCAAGAAGAAGGTAGCAAGCATAAAAATCAGACATGCCGAGGATCTTGAGGACACAACTCAGGAATGGGGAGTGGGCCCAGACAATGCTAGACAATGCAGCAGAAGTCACCATAGTTCACAAGATCTTGAAGGATCATCTGGAGACAGTGGACTTGAACGAATGCATTCAAGTTGAAACTGCTGACACCAGGGTTTGTGTACCCCACAAGTTATATGAAATAATGCTCCGGATGGATGGGGACATACCTAGAAAAATAAAAGCACTCTTTTGGGAGAAGCTGTCAAAGGGTTATGACATTCTTCTAGCTGAACAAGACTGGCCACCTGAATGTGTCAGGGAGTGCCCACATGGCAAAGAGATAATTATGCCAGCCTTCTCAAATCACATTCCAATTCATAAAAAATACACATATGCCAAGAAATGGGCAGTAGCTCAAGCTCCAACATTATATACAAATCATGCAGGATGGGATGAGGACTCTCCTCACCATAAAATCCAGTTAAAAAATCAGCCTACTGCACAAAGGCAGTATCCAATTAAGCAAGAAGCTAAAAAACAAGTCAGGGAAATTTTAAATCAACTTGAATACCAAAGGGTGATTGAAACCTGCACCTCGTCAATGAACAATCCTCTGTTTCCTGTCTCCAAACCAGACAAGTCATATAGTCTAGTCTTGGATTACAGACATAAAACTCCTGTTGCAAAACCTTTGCAGTACAAAATGCACACAGTGCAGCACTGATGAATAACATTGTGCGGGAAAAATATAAAACCACATTAGATATTTCAAATGGGTTTTTCTGTCAAAACATTGCACCTGAAAGCAGGCATTTGACCGCTTTCTCAATATTGGGGACACAGCGACAATTTTGCCGTCTCCCCCAAGGATTCAAGAATAGTCCAGGGTTATTTTCAGCTAGGGTAACAGAGTTACTACAAATGTATGAATATGAGGCATTATCTTATGTCGATGACATCTATCTTACAGACGAAGATTTGGAAGTACACTTGAAAAGAGTGAACACCATAATACTTGGGTTCGCGTCTGAAGGGTACAAATTCAATTTTAAGAAATCATGAATTGCCCACCTCAACGTCCTATTCTTAGGATACAAACTTTCAAGTGAAGGCAAAAGCCTGGCAGCTAACTTTCTAGAGAAATGTGCTCTGCTCCAACCTCCAAAAACGCTGAAAAACATACAATCAGTTCTAGGTTTCCTGAATTTTGGAAGAACTTATGTTCTGAATTACGCAGAAAGGGTTAAACCTCTCTAAGAACTAATGAACCTGATTTCAAACCAACAAATTGGACTCAAAACCATACAGAAATTTGGCATTCAGTGCAAACAGACATGTTAGCAAAAACACAGTTAGAAACACGCGACAATGCGCGCAACCTTGTGATCCGAATCATCCCAGGAAGATGCAGATTCACATACCTTACCTTTAATGAAGGTAAAAAGGTACCAATAGCATACAAATCACACTTGTACACACAAGCAGAAATAAAATTCTCTTCTACAGAAAAAATTCTGACAGCAGTTGAAACTGCAGTAGCAAAAGAGAGAGCTCTCGCACAGGGTAAACTCATAATGATCGTTACACCTGTACCTACCTTAGAGACAGTGATGAAAGCGAGCATTCCAAATGCTAAGGCTTTACATCCGAGATGGATTCAATGGGTTTAACTCTCTTGCTGCAACAGACGTTGAATACGTCTTTGACCCCTACTTGAAGACACAAGAATTCCTACAGTATGGACACAAATGTCCCCTGCCGACCAAAATTCTTCCTCTAGAACATTACGGATGTATAATCTATACAGACGGATCAGCACAGCCAGCAATTGGGGGTAAACAAGCCTATAGTGCTGCGTGCGCGATTGTTAAAGGTCTCTGGCACGAAGGTAAATTTAGACCGATGGTCACTAAAACTCAATCACTCGGAGACTGTACAGCTCAGCGAGCTGAACTACAGGCTTTCAAGATGGCGCTTGAAAATACTAATCACGAATGCCCCACACTAATATTGTGGGATTCATATTACTGCGTCCAGTCTTACAACGAATACCTGCAAAACTGGGTTCAAAATGGTTTTAAAGACGCGAAAGGTGGCACAATCAAGCACAAAATGCTTTGGGAACAAATAGTTCTTTTACAGAAAGAACTACAAAAGACTCACGTGATTCATACACTGAGTCATCAGCGTGATGGCGTTCAGATTGCAGGGAATTCATTGGCTGACGAGGCTGTGAAGGCAGCTGTGCAAACGGCTTCCGTAGCTACAATCAATCATTCTAAAACAACGATAGACGGTGAAACAATGCTAGCAGTTAATGCCTCAGTGAGAGGCAACTATGCAGCATTACCACTGAATTATCCACTCGGACATACATACATAATTGATGCAAACTCTGTTCCTTTTGCTCGAATCCCTGGAGTGGGAGATAGAGTAATTCCAAACAGGAATCGAGAGCTGCTTTGGTTCACAAAGCACATATGGGAGAGGGTCTGACACATCAAGGGATCTTAAATCTCTAATAGAATTAGAAGAGATGTACTGGTCGGCAGGAATGAGCGTCCAAGTTTACGAATTTGGAATTAATTGCGATGTCTGTTACAGGGATCATAGCTTTGAAGACCACCAGATATCTGACTACAGTGTAGCCTGCCCAGTTCAGACTCCATTGTTAGACAGCATTAGACTATCTACATGCAGACGTCACCATGAACGGATGTGGGCCCAGAACTACTAGGACACATGATTCATTTGGATGTGGCCCCAGCGCTCGGCTGACGCCAGAACTGTCATAAAGGATTTGAGAGTCTTTATCGGGCAATACGCAATCGGCACGCTACATTCTGAGCAGGGTCCTGCGTTTAGCTCTCGAGTTTACAAAGAGGCCATGGATAGCTTGGGCATTGCATTGCGGTATTCTAGTCCCTTCCATCCTGAGGGTAATGCGGTAGTGGAAAGAAAAAAAAGGTGACATAAAGCAATCCATAACATCTAAGGTATTAGGTTCGGGTGATGGGTGGGTCAAACATCTAATAAGTGTCCAACGCAGTCTTAACAATCTGCCAAGAAATTCTCTGGGTGGAATCACTCCATATGAATTACTGTTTGGTACTAGAATGATAATCGAAGACCTCGATTGTCAAACTTTAGTGGTGGAACAAAAACTCTTTGATGTCAAAGATCGTTTGGTTGTTTTACAGGACTTAATGCAACAAGAAGTCTGAGTAACAGGATACAGAAGCCAACATCCACTGAAGTTAAGGACAGAAGTGTCCGTTTGTGAATCAGAGTTTTATATGATGTGTATTCATAAGAATTTTAAATATAATAAATTATTATCTTTGCAGCCTTGAGGAAGTCACATGACGTGACGAAACACGTGTCAGCTGTTGTCTCTTGTGGATCAGGAAGAGGAGGATATATAAATACCAATTGTCCCGTATACTCTGTTTACCATCCTCTCCTGGCCAGTTTGTCATCAGTGATATTTGTATTATCTTTTGTCTTACTTATAAATTATTCTGATTGTGCTCCCTAATGTGTTAATAAAATACCCTTATTTATAAGAACCAAAATTGTTACTTGTGGATGAATGTTTAGGATCTACGTACAGGATAAGTCTTATTCTTTAATAAATAAGGACCTAAATTGTTACAATTGAGTGCCGGGATATTGGAATATATAACCACTGAAGAGAAACGACCTGTCCCAGCAAGACCTGTCTGGATTCCAAAGATTGGGGATCTAGTCAGGGAAAAGATCGCTGGGAAGAAGGAATTTGGGCCTTCTTACAGAAAAGCAGTACCTGTCTTAGCAATCCACGGAACAGGATCAGTGCTACTACTGCCCCTTGCTGGTAAAAAGGAGAACACAGTTGTGTCCATCGACCTGGTCAAACCACATCATGTGGCCAATAATAAGTAGTAGGCCCGGTAGACTCCCAAGATGTAGCAGACGAACAAATCTTGCTACAATCCAAGAGGTTCAAACTGAAAGACTTATTACATTTGATAAACCTGCAGTAAGAAAAGAAGGACTATGCAACAAAGCCATGGAACTTGTGCCTCTGCATACCCAAATAACAGTTCATAAAGAAACACCTGTCTACAACGATGTAGCATCTGACTACACAAATATGACAATGGAAGAAGCAGCTCCAAAGATTAATACCAATCCTGATGCAATTCCAACAATTGACAGAACTGCCTCTGGCTATTTCATCAACTTTGATAAATTTTCTGAAGATCCCAGTGAACCTTAAAAAACGCCAGCAAAAAAAAACTTTCAAAGAAAAAATAACAGAACTCTTTCATCAATTCGAAAATACATATCTGGTTTCACCATGGATTGAATTTTGGTGTGTGTTAGGCATACCTTTTCTCCTGTTCTGGCTCATTCTTGTTTTAAGCTTGGGAAAAATGATAGATGGAAAATACAGTACAATGGACACAGCAAGTAAGAAAATCAACTTGCTCCTGAAGCATCACAAATCATCTCATTGTGAAAGAAGAGACCTGTCATCAGTGAACATCACAGCCGTTCCTAAACCTGGTGGTATAGCATGGGATAGAACTGATTATGACATATATGGCCCGGTGGAACTGCTGAAGATTCCACACCAGTTCAAGGTTTCTTTGAGTGACTTTGTATCACCCAGCTAATTTAGTGATGATTGGGACTTTGAAACTGTTAACAACATGATGACAGACTTAGAAATGCCAGCTAAATTCACAGAACATGAATACTTAGAAGGTTCATAAGATTATGAACAAATGTATTGTTTTAATCATTATGGTCACCATTATTTGCATAAATCTGCAAGCCCTAGGAATGTTTTTATTTATAATCAAAGGGAACATTGTCCAACGCCACCAAAGGGTAGCTCAAAAACATTGTATGAAAAGTTTCCGTACTTCCCAGGGTTTAATGTTACAAATCCAGAAACATTTTATTATAAAAATATGAATAAAACAGGAATGAAAACAATGTTGACCAAAACAAAACAAATTTATTCTGCAAAATGTTATGCTCAGCTGTCTACATTAGGTTTTGACTTTTGGAAAAACAACATTAAGACAAAAACTGTCTGGGGCACAAAAGACTGGCAGGTGCAAGGTTTAGAAGCCCTGTTCAGAGCCTGCATTATACCAGAACAAATAATGTTTTTAAATGACGCTGTTCAACAAACTTCTTGTCTTGGCCTGGCTAAGATAAAAGATTTAAATAAACTGTCTATAACTAAACCCACATCTGACAGTAATGATACTACAGAAGAGGAGATAGACGTACCCTATATTTTGAAACAAAACAGAACTAATCCTGATTGGAAAAAATGGTTAATCTGGCACACAGACACGAATAACAGTCAAGATAGATTCCTGAATAATACACAAGGTTTCACAATGAATAGGCCAGATCCAAGATACTCCCAGAGACAACATCCAGGGATAGTAACTACTTACAGTGTAGGAAAGCTATGCCTTGAGTGGCTACAGAAATCTACACTTCCAGAAATCAAACAACACTTATCTTTACTTAAAGAAGGACATGATTTGCGAGATTTCTTAATGGTGCCTCGCCTCGTTTCATATACGCCGGTATATACACTGCGTACAATGAAGCTTCTCACCCTCTCACACCCTCACTCACCCTCACTCACCCCCTCACCTACCCTCACACACCCTCACTCACCCTCACACACCCTCACACACCCTCATTCACCCTCACCCACCCTCACACACCCTCACTCACCCTCACACACCCTCTCACCCTCACACTCACGGGCATGGCTTTCCTGGGGTGACGACTTCCCTTGTAAACTGCTGGCTCGTGAGGGGAGAGTTGGGCTTGCAAAACAGTTTTATCACTCTCTGAAAATGCAGTGTATTTCACTTGGAGAGCACAGGTGTGTTTATGATTTCACTTGGAGAGAGCGAGGTGTGTTTCGTTTTCACGGTCTCTGAAGTCGCATCTAGGTGCTGCGGCTGGTCCATTCTGCAGGGCTGTAGGGGGCGCTGTTCGCTGTCCCGCCTTCCCGAGGATTATCTCTCTCCATCCAGACATAAGTCCCGGATAGCACCACCTCCCATTGTCAGACGCTGATTGATCAAAAGTCTGATGGCCCTAATTTACAACTTTGCCTTCACATGTACCGACTAATTTGTGCCCCCTCTCACTGCTAAAGGGAGTACAGCCCCCTCTTACCCTGCAGTGGGCACCTATCGCCAGTGACCTGGTCACGCCCACTTCCTAATCTACCACAATGCTTTCTCCCACTGAAGCGTGTGCTCTTCCTTTGACACCCCACCCCCACTCTCGTATGTTCCAAGTCTTCACCCCTCCCCCCAAAACAGCAACGGGATCGCTATTCACAGAGACGCAAATATGCAGAAGGTGGTCGAGACCTTGTCCCCTCCAAGGTGACCCTGTGGGGTCTCAGCCCCAGACTTATAAAGGGCTCGGGGTCTCCTTCAGTGTAGGGACCACAATACCACGGAGGGTAGCGGAGGATGCCGGGATACCCAGAGAATGTAACCAGTGATGCTCCCTACCAAGGGGGTGTAACCTTAGACGTCTATTCTCACGGGGGACAGTGCCAAGAGGCCTGTCTGTGAAGGGAATGTAACTAACACCTGCCTACAAAGGCAATGTAAGCCTAGAAGGCTGCCTGCCAAAGCATTGTTGCTGTAGATGCCTGGATGCCCTGTACGGACTGTCCCAGATGTCTTAATACAAGGGAATGATTGTGGAATGTAACCATAGATGTGTACACACTGGAATTACTAGATGATGTAACCTCCACAGCCAGGAAACGTAGGGGTGTAAATGTCCCTGTAGTATGTAGCTGTATATATCCCGTTACGCTTGCAGTGTGACTACCAATGTCAAAGGTTACAAGGAAGCCTAACCACATAATTTTAGATTCTTTACAATTGTGGAAATGTCATTAAAGACTGTTACACACCCAGGGAATGTAATTGCAGATGCCTCTTAAGCAGCTATTGTACATTTCTGGCGACCCATGGGGTGTTAGCTCAGCTGTTTGGGAATATGCAGTGCTGCTGTGTTATTCAGTAGATGTGCAGAGGCGGGGCAGCTGTGGGAACTGTGCTGTGGGAATGAGGTTAGCAATGAGTAGGTAAGTAGGTGATCGGCCTAAACTGAGGAATAACTACCAGAATGCTGACTGACCAGCTTTGGAAATCTCACTGATCATTGATTCAGAGAGCAGAACATGTTGCCGAGAAGAGGGAGGGGGCAGGAGAAAGGAGGGGCCAGGCAACCATGAAAAGGGAATACTGTGTAACCTGGTTCCTATGCTTCGAGCCTTTGCTGGCTCTTGGAATTATGCTCTGGGGCTCTGTGTATGTGTGTGTGGCTCTGTGTATGTGTGTGTGGCTCTGTGTAGGTGTGGTGGCTCTGTGTGTGTGGCTGTGAGTGTGTGGCAGTGTGTGTGTGTGGCTCTGTGTGTGTGGCTCTGTGTGTGTGTGTGGCGCTCTGTGTCTGTGGTGCTCTCTGTGTGTGGTGCTCTGTGTGTGTAGCGCTCTGTGTGTGTGGTGCTCTGTGTGTGTGTGACACGCTGTGTGTCTGTGTGGCTCTCTGGGTGTGTGTGTGTGCTGCTCTGGGTGTGTGTGGCACTCTGGTTGTGTGTGTGGCTCTGTGTGTGTGTGGCGCTCTGGGTGTGTGTGTGTGTCTCTGTGTGTGGCTCTGTGTGTGCGTGTGTGTGTGGCACTGTGTGTGTGAATCTGTGTGTGTGTGTGGCACTCTGTGTGTGTGGTGCTCTGTGTGTGTGGCACTCTGTGTGTGTGGTGCTCTGTGTGTGTGGCACTCTGTGTGTGTGGCGCTCTGTGTGTGTGGCGCTGTGTGTGTGTGGTGCTCTGTGTGTGTGTGGCGCTCTGGCTGTGTGTGTGTGTGGCGCTCTGGGTGTGTGTGTGGCTCTGTGTGTGTGTGTGTGTGTGTATGGCTCTGTGTGTGTGTGTGGCTCTGTGTGTGTGTGTGTGTGTGTGTGTGGGTGCAAATGCAATAGGTCTCGCATTTGCGAGGGATTAAGCTATTGGCATTGTAAATGACAATGCCATTTATTTATCTGTTTTCAAAACCAACACATAAATTTACAATGCCAATAGCTCTAACTTTTGCAAAGGCGAGACCGTTGCATTGTAAATGCTTGTTCTGAATTAATTCTGAGCAGACTGTGCCTACTTCTTCCCTCACTTTTATGTTCTAGGTTTTCAGCGCACCTGCTAAAATAACCCATCTCTTACCCGCAGATTTTAATATAGAAGTAACTCCCACCAACCTCCTGGAGGAGCTAAGCAGTCTAGGCTAATGCTTGCACCAGTCATTCTTTGTTCTATGACCTCCCCATGCTGGAACTGCTCTACTGTAGCCCTTGGATTGCCATCTAAATTCCTTTTTTCAATTGATTGTCACAGTAGCACGCGCTTATTGCTAACGCCACAAGACGCAATATGCGAGCGAGCTCTAGATGACTAGAGACGTGCGGATGCCTGCGTGAACTTCAAACCGGGTACGAGCAGGAAATCCCTGCTCACAACTAGGCTTGGGCGGTGAACTTCGCTCTGTTCGCTGAATTTTTTACACTCTGCACTCCGGGGAGCTCGCAGAGTGCAGAAAACTCCGCTTCGCAATGTGCAGCAGAGTTTTTTCCCCACTTGCGATCACGAGCGGTAAGTTCGCGATTGTGAACGGAAAGTTTGCGAGCGCGAGGCTGATGCTCGTGGAATTTTTACCTGAGCAGCAGGATTACCAGCACTACACCCTGCCACTCGTGGAACTTCACAGAGTTTTTTTGTAACTTCGTGGAGTTCCGCGTAGCAAAACTTCGCGAACTACGCCCAGGCCTACTCACACCACAGAGGGCCCTAAGCCTTGTACGGATGGATAGATAGTTACGGCTAACACTACTCATGTGTGGGTCAAATACACATAACCTGGTTCTGAGACATGGGTGCCCAAATGATGCACAGAAACTCTTCTTGTTCGATGCTTATATTTGTGAATAATAGGAATATTTTCATTTGCTTTCTTATCATATTTATCATAAGTTTATGGTTCCTCAGCGCTTTTAATAGCAGATCGCTGTACCACTTTTATCGAGCTAGGATGGCCAGATAAGATGTGCCTGCTAGTAATCGAATATACATCTTGCTACTATATCTCAGCAGCAGATTCATTAACCCTCTGAACTACTTAACCAGCTTACCTTACAAAATATGAAAAATGGATACGTGGGTCAGGCGGTTTAAATGTATTATTTATTTACATTTTTTTTAAATTAATTTGTCGACAGGAAAAAAATAATAGAATACAAAGCTTGAAAAGAGCCAGGGTGCTGAATCATGGAGTTATTTCAGCATCTACAACACTGTGAACGAGGACATAATATTTGATACAAGGTAAGGCTACCAACATTATGCCGTCAGAGACTAAATTCAAACAAACCTTCATCTGGTAAGTACTCTAGATAATAAACTAAACTAAACAAGCATTTACAATGCAATGGTCTTGTCTTTGTTAAAGTTTGAGCTATTGGTATTGCAAATGTCATTTTTTTCATTTATTGGTTTTTTTTTTAGCCCCACACACACGTACATTGAGCCCCCCCCCACACACACACAGAGCCCCCCATACACACACAGAGAGCCCCAGAAACACACACACGGAGCCCCCCCACACACACAGAGCCCCCCACACACACAGAGCCACACACAGAGAGCCCCACACACACACACAGAGCCCCACACACACAGAGCCCTACACACACACAGAGAGCCCCACAATCACACAGAGAGCCCTACACACACACAGAGAGCCCCCCCCACACACACACAGAGACACACACAGAGAACCCCCCCCCCACACACACAGAGCCCCCTCTCACCCAGAGATAACACTTAGTACCAGCAGGTGCTTCCTAGCAGTGACTGCTGCCCTTTTCCTCCTCCTACAAAGAGCTGCCTCATGCTTGCCCGACACACACTCAACCATCAACAAGCATTTGCAATGCCATAGGTCTCGCATTAGGAAAGTTTGAGCTATTGGTCTTGTAAATGACAAATGTTTTATTTATATGTTGTTTTTGAAAATTGCTAATTTAATAGCTTTGTCATTTACAATGCCAAGACTTTTATATTTTGCAAATGTGACACCCATAGCATTTGTAATGCAACATGTTTTGTATTTACGTGACTTAGATGTATTGATATTACAAATAACAATGGCTTTACATTTTTTTAAATAATTAATACTTAAATAAAAGTTATTGTAATTTATAATGGCAATAGCTTAAACTTTTGTAAATTACTTTTATGAAGATTATGTTCAGTGTATTTTATTGTGACGAAAATCCAAGAACAGAAGTTGAAACATTACATTTTTTTTGTGACATTTATAATAAAGCTTGAAACATTGTGAGAACATATTTGAACCAATTGTTGTTGAATGGTTGCACAGATTGATACTGTGGTGGCGCTGAGTGATGTGGTGGCGACGAGCGATGCTGTGGCATTCAGTGATGCTGTGTTAGCGCATAGTGATGTTGTGGTGCCCCTGAGTGATGCGGTGGTGCCCCTGAGTTATGCTGTGGTGGTGCCCATGAGTGATGTGGTGGTGTCCCAGAGTGATGTGGTGGTGCCCCTGAGTGATGTGTGTTGGTGTCCCTGAGTGCTGTGTGTGGATGTCCCTGAGTGCTGTGCGGGGATATCTCTGAGTGCTGTGTGGGGATATCCCTGAGTGATGTGTGTGGTTGTCCATGAGTGATGTGTTGGTGCCCCTGAGCGATGTGTTGGTGTCTGTGAGTGATGTGGTGGTGTCCCAGAGTGATGTGGTGGTGTCCCTGAGTGCTGTGTGGAGATATCCCTGAGTGATGTGTGTGGTTGTCCATGAGTGATGTGTTTGTGTCCCTGAGTGATGTGCTGGTGCCCATGAGTGATGTGGTGGTGCCCCAGAGTAATGCGGTGTTGTCCCTGAGTGATGTGGTTGTGTCCCTGAGTGATGTGGTAGTGTCCCTGAGTGATGTGGTAGTGTCCCTGAGTGTTGTGTGTGGATGTCCCGGAGTGCTGTGTGTGGATGTCCCTAAGTGCTGTGCAGGGATATCCCTGAGTGATGTGTGTGGTTGCCCATGAGTGATGTGTTGTTGTCTCTGAGTGATGTGGTGGTGTCCCAGAATGATGTGATGGTGTCCCAGAGTGATGTGATGGTGTCCCAGAGTGATGTGGTGGTGTCCCAGAGTGATGTGGTGGTGTGTTTGAGTGATGTGTGGTGGTGCGTCTGAGTGATGTGGTGGTGTCCCTGAGTGATGTGGTGGTGTCCTTGAGTGATGTGTGTTGGTGTCCATGAGTGCTGTGTGTGGATGTCTCTGAGTGTTGTGTGGGGATATCCCTGAGTGATGTGTGTGGTTGTCCATGAGTGATGTGATGTGTTGGTGTCCCTGAGTGATGTGGTGGTGTCTCTGAGTGATGTGGCGGTGTCCCTGAGTGATGTGGTGGTGTCTCTAAGTGATGTGGTGGTGTCCCTGAGTGATGTGTGGTGAAGATCCCCGAGTGCTGTTTATGGATGTCCCCGAGTGCTATGTGTGGATGTCCCCGAGTGCTGTGTAGGGATGTCCCTGAGTGCTGTGTGGGGATATACCTGAGGGCTGTGTGGGGATATACCTGAGTGATGTGTGTGGTTGTCCTTGAGTGATGTGTTGGTGTCCATCAGTGGAGAAGTATGGCTCAAGTGGTTGGAGCGGCAGACCCTGATGCAGAGGTCTGGCCCGGACCAGGGTTCAATTCCCCCCCTCGGCGGGTCTTGGGCTCAAATTTCCCCGGACCTGACAATTCTCGCCTGGGTGCCTATTCCAATCATGGAGTCCCACTCTGTAACTCTGGGCAATCGCTTGCTTAATCTCCACAACGGCCCCTCGCAGCGGGATGCCTGGCTTTCACCTTGGGGATGCCCAGTAATGGGTTATCTCGCAGGGGAATACCAGGACTGGTTCCCTAAGCAAGCGCTGGGACCCTTTCGGGCAGCCATGCGCTCTACAAATCAAATTTCATTTCTTTCATTTCATTCATTTCATTTCATTTCATGTGTTGGTGTCTCTGAGTGATGTGGTGGTGTCCCTTATTGATGTGTGGGGGTGCCCCTAAGTAGTGTGCCGGTGTCCATGAGTGAGGCTAGGGTGTGCCTAAGTAATGTGGTGTTGGTCATGAGTTTTGCCCCAGAGTGATGTTTGTTGAGAAAGTGATTTGTAAAAGGTGACTGTGAATGTGAGCATGTTTACATAAACAAGTAGAAACTATTCTTGTTGCGTAAATTACAAATTTTAAAAAAACGTATTGTAAGTAAACAAATGTAAAGCACCTGCAAAATGCTAGCATAGCAAAACATAAGAAAGACTATTTGTCCGTAAATTATGGGCCATGGAAGTAAATGTAAAAGGCGGAATATGTGGTCAGATAGGAGCCAGTGAGAACGTGCGGCGAAGCTAAAAGTAAAGTCGAGCGACCATATGGACAGGGAGGGGGTGGGCTACCTGCAACTCGTGCGAGCATAGGGAGGAGGGTGTGGTCTGCTTACTAAGTGTCATGCGTGTGGCAACAGAGAGAGAGCGTGTCGCGCTCCCCGCCGAAAGGATGCAGGATTAAAAGAGGAGTAATGTTTAGTTATTGCTCTCCTGGCTCTGCTGGTCTGTTTACTCGTAACACTTGTTAATTGGCTCATTGTAAGGGAACAGCGTGGAAGTGGCGCTCTCGGCAAGCCTGCACCCGAAAGCCCACTTCGTGTTTCATTTACTTATAGGAAAAAACTAGACCTAAAAAGAAGCTAGATCCTCGGTTTGAGTCCCAGAAAATGTGAAATTACAAACTGGTTACACAGATTACTGAAACTGGAAGGATATATATAGCTGATGTGTGAAATCTTCAGTCAGTCTTGGGTGGTGCAGACGGATGGGATTTGTCTTGGGTGGTATGTTTTTTGGTTGTGCAAGACAGTACATATCAGTGTGTTGGTTAACATTTGTTTGTACTTACCAGCCTCCACTCCCCCGGATATTCCTGTGAGACTCTCGGGATGCAATATGGCAAGCACATTCTCATCCCATGGTGTGAAGATTTTCAGTGGGATGGGAGGGCCACTGCCAGTCCGGTTAGCCAGCTCCCAGTTCTCGCTCCTCCTTCCTTTGACAACCCTCTTCAGATCATGCCACCGCTTATTATCTCCTTCTTGGATCACAGGGTGGTCCCTACTGCATTGACCCTTTGTACTATCCTTTCCCACATTTGAGTCCTTGTGGCTAATGGTGTCTGTTGGACCAGGTTACCAAACAGTTGTGGTTCCACTCTGACTATCTTATTTACCATGACTGTCAACTCACTCTCTGTGAATTCGGGCATTTTATGTTTGGACATGGTGTGTGGTGTGCAAAGTGTTTTGGGTGCAGGGGTGTGGGTGGTGGGTGTGTTGTTGGTGTGTGAGGTGTGTTATGTGCTGGGGTTAGTTGGTGCTGGTGCAATGGTGGTGGTGGTGTTGAGTGTGCTGTGTTCTTTTGCCTCCCCTCTCAGGGTCTGGTGAATGCCCTTCTCTACTGGAGTGTTGCAAAGGATTTTGGTCAGTGAAGGGGCTGGTTTTATACTCAGCTATGTGGGTGTGTCCAAATGGGGTTTTGCTGTCAGGTGTGTTGTGGGTGTTATACTGGGAATTGTATGTTTCTGTTTGGCATGTATTTGTTTCATTGGTATGTGGTTTATGTATTTGGGGGGCATGGCTACTTTGATTTGTGCAATGTTTGGCATTATTGTGGGGTTTTAGAATCGTCCGCTGCGGTGACTGTGCTGCAGCTCTTCCGCTGGCTCTCCCATTCACTGCAGTGTGCGACCGCGGCAGTCGGAAACAGCGGATCATACCGCGGGACCATCAGGGATATCCTAATTTCCCGTACGGTGTCTCCGCTATGCTTGCGGTGGGTTGATTTTACGTTGCGTTTGCGACCGCCATGGTCGGATTTTAGACATCACCGCCGGCGACCAGCAGTTTTTCTTTGCCCGCTTCCACCGCGGTCGGTCTTTTTTGGTGGTTGTTCCAAAGTTGACTGCCGTTTTTTCCACGGTCCCGGCGGGCGGTTGTTTTCCGCTTCCATGGCGGTCGGGGTGGTTTTACGACCGGATCATAATGGGCCCCCTAATGTCTAAACTACCCGTAGTTGGATTGGATGTGGTAGCTGACTGTGAGAGAGGGTCTGTGTTGAACTGTACTTAGGGAACTTTCTTGAGATTACTGATTTGTAATGTTTTGGGCGATCATTTATTTCTCTGGAGGTGATTGGCCCTTTCAACTAAGTGGAATGGAGAGAGATGTGTTTAATTGTGAAATGCTACTGCTGTGTGTGTGTGTGTATTGGACTTGTGGCAAAAGTCCCCCTCTTATTTTTGCTCTGCCACTGAGTCTTCTTGACACACTACTCATGAAGCTTACCTTCCTTCTGTCCTTCTCCTTGACTGTAAAATACAGTTGCTCTTCAAAAATTCTCAGGCCTTTTAGTTTTTTGCTTGAATGAAAAGCGAAAGCTGAGTTCAACACTCCTGCTTACCTACCGGATCCAAGAGTGAGGAGAATGTAGATGCACCACCTACTTTTTCAATACAGTATCACTTTTCTTTTATTATTTGGAGAACTGGGTGGGTGGGTTCACTCCCTAACATAGAAGACAGAACATTTAGATATCTGATAACTTGGGTCTCGGGGGCAGAAGAACTGTTTGCAATAAAAGTATATGCACTCCTTCCACAACAGATTGATGACGAATGATGTGCTGCTCAACGCCCAGATGAATGTTGTACTTCTGTAGTGTTTGTTTTTGTCAAGCCTTTCCCCAAATCCCCTTTTCCATCCATTCATCAAACCCCTAACCGTCTTCCTCCCGACTGTGACTTATTGAGGTGTGGCTTAATTTACACCATCAATGGATCACACACTTGGTGGGGAAGATTTGGTGAAAGCAATACCAACTTACTGCACTATCTTCTAAGCAATAGCCCACACTGGCCCCATTTACCTACCCTTGGATGAAAAATGATACATATTTTAGATATAGAATGAAGAACATCAGTCATCAGCATCATCATTCGGACCTTGTGTTGCGTAACTGTAAACGCCTAACCTAAGCTTGTCCACTCCAGACTTTTAGTCTATTTTTTATAACTTGAGGATTTTATAAATACTAGCTAGCTCCCCATTAGGCAAATATTAATACTATAGCAGTTTTTTGGTTTTTACACTATCAGGAATTCTTGTTGCGCCATCATGTAGTACTCTGGTGTCAATTCTTTGTGAAGCTTTGATATAAAAATAACCCACTAACTCAGTCTTTTTATTTCCATTTAGCTGCCTACAATGGATAATCAATCATTCAGATTACTCCTATAGTTGAAGCTCACCAATGTGGAACTGGAAGTGGGATTTTGCTTGTGAAGTTGTGATGCCTTTCTTGTTATTGCTTCATCTATATTCAGGTAAAACAACTAATATGGAGGGAAGTGAACTAGTTAACTTAGTAAGTAAGTAACTGTAACGACCGGATTTTCGGACCAGATAGAATCAGACTAGAATACCACTAACCCAGCCGAAACGTAACCATCTCCCTCCTCAGGACCTACTTACAAAAGGCACCTGTGTACCTACCTAAGGATGGGGAATTAGCAATACACAAGCTTAGATCTTCTACAACACCACACTCATACCTTATAGTTCCGCGGCAACAGGGGCCCAGACTAGACTATCCTGAGGCAGTTCCGATTTTCTACCATTACACACAGATAACCATCAGTGCTCACGCAAGCCACAATCAAGACCACAATCAGTGCTCCGCAAGCCACAATCTGGTGGGTATACACACTGACCACAATCAGTGCTCTCGTTCCTTACACAAGCCACAATCCTGTGGTATACACACTGACCTCGATCAGTGCTCTCGTTACACACCAGGTCCACCTGGTGCCCTCGCAAGCCACAATCTGGTGGGTATAACGCCGCTACACAACGACGATCACTTTCCTATGAATACCTTCTCCATATTGGGGAACTCTCTCTCTCTCTTCTACTGGGATAATACAATGTTATAGATTATGGGACAGATAGACAGGTCGATCCTCACCCACACAAGAATGGCCAAATTACATTGTGTAAAGTTTATTCCCTATTTTGAGTGCTCCTCTACTCCCTTGCTCAGTTACCATTTACCTGGAGGGGAGTTGCATCCGTTCACATAACAGCATCTGACTAGAAGAAAGGTTAACTTTATCATAAGGAAGCAACGATTACACACTAGTTCACTAAGAACTGGGGTATCTTTATTCATTAATAACATCAACCATATAACACTACAATATTACAAATAGCCTGAAAAGCAAAAGGAAAGGTTAGAATGTGTGTGCACACTAATAAGAAAGGGTCGGCGTCACCTTATGAGTATGAAGTCTGGACTCGGTAGTCATCTGGGTTCCCTTCGCGTCTGTGTCTTGGCTCGTCTTGGGATCACCCCTGCAGTCACGGATACACGTCTGCACCGCTATGCTCTGTCTCCTCCGTTTTCCTCCAAGCCACTGGAACCTTCCTCTTATTCTCTGTCTCGTCAGCTGCTCCCTCTCTCTCTCTCTCTGTCTTGCACTACTCCTCTCTCCTCTCAATCACGGACTGTCTTCACTTTTCAGCTTTGATCTTATAAATCAGTTTCTACCACTCTGGCATTCGTTCTCTCTCCTATCTGCTTCACTCTGTATGCTCTGATCTTAATGTCAGAGCTCGCCAGCTGCTCCAACTAAAATAACTTCAATCTTTCTAAGAGAGTATTAGCTTCTCGGTCTTTCTTGGACTTCAAAATGGCTACTGTCTGCCTTAAGATGATTAATTGCAATGATGCTAACGGCTAGCTGCCGCCTACGAACTGACTCTCTCACTACCTCATGCTTTCGCTAATATGGAACCTTTTTCATGCATGGAAAGGTACGGCCAGTAACCTGCCGCCCACCAAATTCTTGTACCTCCCCGTACCAAGGACACGTTCTCAGCCGGCCGGCCAGATGTTATGTCTTCGATACAAAGAAAAATACAGGTTTTCGATAAGGGCCAGCCTGAGCCGGTTCTCTACAAGCGAACAGCACCTAATAACTAAAATATTACATTTGACCTAAAAGCATCTCAAGCTGCCAATGCAGAAAGAAAGATGGAGTCTCTCCCGTTCGAGGCCTACAAGGCCCGAAATGAGCATAACTCCATCAGAAATATACTAGCACTCTTACAAAAGGACGGATTAATACTAATACTAAGGAATCTATCCCTTAATATAGGTTAATAAACCCTAGAATGAAGAAAAGGGTAGGGGATTGCATCAAACGCCTTGTAAATAGGCCCGGTCTAAGGTTCTAGTCCTCCTATTAGAATGATAGCAGACTAAAGTCACCTTCAATAACCTTCACTCAAGAAAAGGGGCAAAAATCCGGTCAGAACAGTAACTAACTGCTACTATTGTTTATCTGGGTTGTTGCAAACAATATCGGTCATGGCAGCATTCTCCTTAAAGGGCAAGATAGTTAGAGACATATAACCCTATAACTATGTACTGCACTCTCTTACAAGAACATAGACAAGCTGCGTAAAAACCTAAAGCAGCAGTGTAAAGTAAAAGTAAAACAAACTACTGCATGCATACATTTCAACGTAATAAAATAGTATCCCTCTTTATATTTTGTAAAGAAACCCACCCTCTCCACCCACACAACATGTCCACCCTTTCGCCAAACAGACTAAGTCTCAACATACCAAAATTCAAAATGTCGAAAGAAAGTAAAAAATGGTCCCAACTACCTTCCCACCCTTTCCACCCAGCCCAAACAAGTCCCTCCCACTGAAACAAAAAAAAAACCAAAAAAATAAAAAAGGGCTAAAGAGGGCATTTTGGCTGTTGGTTGGAGCTGGTCCAGGCTCTTCTCCATTGTGGTGAGCCGGCTCTCGATGGAGTGCAGACTCTGCAGAATGTGGCACAGCAATGGCCTGGTGTTGCTAGTGTGGGAGGGGTGTGTCAGGAGACACATCAGTGCTGCAGCCTTTCGCTCTGTAGGGTGTAAAAGTGTGCGAGTGATAGTGAAACCCAATAGGGTAAACATTTGGCATTACTGTAAATAGTAATGCTACCTCCTCAAGATGGCCGCCGTATGTGACAGTGCTCTGACTGAGGGACCGCATCTACACTGTCTAGTGTTCATGTGAAGTGCGCGAGATTCTATCTGCGCACTTCAACGAACCTTCCTGAAAGAAAGTAGCGGGAATCCGTTTCTCCGCGCTTATTTCCATAGCGGGAGTGAACGGCTGTCCAGAAATTATTTGGAGTTGTTTCTAGTTTAAAGTTGCTCTTCCGCGGCTACGTTCATGCCGGGAAGAGATTGCTCGAGTCAGCGGAGTTGAGTAGAACTTCGGAATAGTTGGTGAGCCCGAGTTCTTCATTCCCCCTCAACTACCAGTATCCTGCAATGCTTATTTTCGGAAGACTGTAGTGTGGAGAAGCAGGTCTTCCTTCGTCTTCCTGTTATCTTGCCAGTTGAAGCGGCGAACGGAAACTGAGCCACAGAACGGAACACTGAGAGTAATTGTCGTCAGAGAGTACAGTAAGACTTTTTACTGCAGCGCTTTGAGAGACAAACTAATTTGGCCTTAAGAATCCTCACCCTTCACTTGCGCTTTTCCCTGCTTATCCTTCTCCCTCTGCTCCTTACTTTACCCTTTTTGCGCGCATCTTGAGGAATCCTTCTCGGCCAAGACTACTGCTGTAAATAGTTCACAAATGCAAATTGCTGGACCTTGTGAAATGAGAATCATTTAAGGCAGCGCAAGGAAGACCTAAGGTACAAGGGGTATTGTAATTAGTATCTATTGCAAGTCGCATAACAAGGTTAGCATGTAGTAATCAGTTGTTTCCTTTCTAGTGAGTACTTCCTAAGCACATACCAAACATAGAAGAGAGGCGAAGGCTCCGAAGATAGCTGGTAGGATAAGTACTATTTAAAGTATCGAGTAGAGGAGAAAACTGGTATGTTGTTCTGTTCTCAATCCCCCTCCCCTCTTTTATGCATTAGATACCCATGCTACGCAGTCAGAAGAAACAGTATAGAAGAATCCAGAACCTGACCAGCTTGCCTCAGCAGACGGAGTGTCTCTTCTCTCAATCCACTTCCCCTTTCCCCCCCCCTTTTGGTCACGTAGCTTAAGTAGCTGCGGCACCGATTGGCGGGTGATTGGGACTACTGCCTGATCTGCCTCTGGAAAGCATCTGGAGCCTTGACAGGGTGGCAGCAGGTGATGGAAGCTGCCCACAACGCCGGCGGGGGGTTGGCCGCGAGGCTGAGGGCGCTGGGGCCCAGCTTAGAGGAATTTGTTTCCTCCTCCTCCTCCTCCTTTTCCAGGACCACCAGACACTGGTATTCTTGCTGGATAAACTGTAGCCTCTGCAGCTGCCAATGGGCCGCCATCTCCTGCCTGTTGAGTGGTCCAACTGGACCTTTAGGAGTAGCTATTCTGAGAAAAACAAGAAAGAGAAATTGTAAATAATGCTCTGGCAAACAATTGTTTTAAATTACTGGGTGGCACAGTAGCAATATAATGCTGATCACCTAGGTTCTTTGATGTGATTATGATTAGGAGAGTCACAAGGCCAATTTGATGTTTTACCCACACATGCCTTGCATAAAAAGCTATGATGTGTGGCAGAAAAGTTTTAAATGGCAGAATAACATCGGATTAAAAAAACTGTAATTTAAAAAGAAATTCTTCCAAAGGTTGAAAAATAAATTACCTTTCATTAATGAGTACAGCATTATGCACTATGGACACATGTTGTGTTTTGTGCTAAAATAATAAAGCCATGCTCATTGCTAGCCAGTGCATCGGGTGGGGAACTCTGTTCCAACAGCAGAGTTTTGCCAACTCCACACACAGATGGGAGTGCAAAGTTAGCAAAAAAACTCAGACTCTGACACTTGGCAGAGATTCTCCCCTGCCATCCACCTCCAAAACCCTGCCCCTGCCCAAGTCTTCCGTACCTGAATCTCGCTGAGACATTCTCCGTGCATGAGCTGCCTCCTAGGCGCACTCTCTATGCACATGCATGGGCAGTCCTCGTGAGTCCTGCAGGAAGAGGTTTCCATTTTACAGCCGCTAGGATTGGAAGAAGAATCCTGCACCAAAGAGGCAGCCTGGAGTCAGGAAGGGCTCAGAGTTTAGGAAAAGCCGCCAGCAGAGGTAAGCTGAGGTCCGACCTACGACGGAGTGGAATTCCACTGAGCTTTTAAGCAACTCTGTGGAATTCCACATAGTGCCACTCCGCCAACTCTGCCCACCCCTGGTATTTTGCTACTGTCTGCAGCAGGTGCCACTGTTGTTGGAAATTATCTATTTTTAATTCCAATGACCCTGCTCTTGTCGAAATGCATTTCTGTTTCTAACCTGACTCCAAAGAGGCAGACGAATAATAAATAAGATACTACATCACACACCTCATGTATGAAATGCGGATATTAATATTATCCTGTCTGCAGTAAGTAGATGGGGAAACAGATGGACTGCACTAGAGGGAAAGAGATGGACTATATAGATTGTATTTGGCACATTCATCACAGTATATCCCATGAGCCAAACTTGACATCAAATCATGCAGTTAATCCCACTTCACTCAGTGGCCTCACCCACCACTCCATATTATTTCCAACAAATTCATTCACTGGGCAATAAGATAGGAAAGGAAACTTAACTTTACTGCAGGGTACGGTAGATGGATTAGACAGGTAGGGTAGAGCTGTTTTGATATAGAATAGAGCTGCCATGACACACTCCTTTTGAGAAGAGCTGCCTTTCATATTCATCTAAACAATTCAAATATTAATTCATCCTTTCATTCTAATTCACCTATAGCCACCAAGATTAAGTTTTACTCTCATCCAGTCTTTCACCAAAATTTCCAATCCAGTATCCACCCATTCATGTATGATGTAAATAGTAAATACATTTATATAAAATTGACCAAGTAGTTACACCGTCACCATTGCCTGATGGTGGTAGGTTTAATCAAAAGTGAGAATTATGCTTAACTATCCAATATTACGTGTGAACACCCAATCTGTAACTCACACCTAAATCAAAAGGATCAAACCTGGAAGCATAATATAATTGCTGCACCATATATGAAGATCGAGCTAAAATATAAAGCACCACATATACAGTGCAAATTTATATTAGTCATGAGAATGCCACAACCACTACTCTTTGCACAAGACACCTAATAAAACTACTCACCTACATCAGATTATAGTTCCTGGGATTAGTAGTCAACCATCAGTAGCCCATAACCTCTAGCCTATGCACCACAGACACCCTGCACCTGATAAGGCGACTCACTTATATCAGCTAACAGTTGCTAGGAATGTAATATGCACCAGGTCATTGAGGGGACCAAAAATTCAAGCGTCTCTATAAAAAGTACAAAAAGATATATGTACATGTATTAAAGTTACCAAAACTGTTAATAAACTTCTACCACTCCAAATTGAATTGTCCAAAGCAATGATTACTGAAATTATCTTTGGGTACAGTCACCACATCTTCGAATGGCACAGACTGGAGTCATACATGGGCACCATATTTGAATCTGAGTGTATATAAAAGTAGAAAGAGAACTCAGGACATCTCCAATGTAATAAGACAACATAGGCTTGCGAATATCCACACACAAGTCGCCACAACATTTAGAGGGTCACACTCGAAATACAGACAACACTATTGGATATATTACTTTATTAATACATTACTTTTCCTGTATATGTATCAAAAATATAGTGTTTCAATCGAATTAGATGTTTAATACATATTTGAAAATACAATATCAAAATATTAACTGTACTTAAGGATTTTCTTCATAGAACCAGCTACAGCCCTAACAGGGAAAATAACACATTTTCCACTTTTAAATACTAGGCACTCTAACGTGTGGGCTACAAGGCCTGCTTAGGGGTGACTCACTTAATATTTAAAAGAAGGGTTTTTCTCCTGGCAGAAAGATTTACTTTGACAAGTCAGTCAGCAGGTTAAAAAGCTTCAAGAGTCAGGCTACATAAGTAGGCCTCTGGACATGTTTTATTTAGAGCGTGACTGTCAGGAAACTGGTATTCTGGCGCTATACATACATATCTGTACTATATTCCTGAGAAAGAATATGCACATGAACAAGCTCCGAAGTCAGAATGGTTACTTTAGAAAAAGCCAGGTCTTCAAAGCTTTCCTGAATTGCAGCAGCTCCTTTGAGGCCCTAAGCTAGGAGGAAGCTCATTCCACAACTGAGCCGCTTTGACTGTGAAGGCCCGGCCACCTTGTCTTGACCTTCTGAATTTGTTAATACAGACCAATTTTGCAGAGCTTGAACGGAGATGTCTCCCAGGTGTGTATCCTTTCAATCAGTGTTTTCATGTAGTGCCTTGAACACAATGCACATGGCTTTAAAAATAATACTCTGCATCAGAGGAAACACGTGCAATTCCTTTAGGGCATTAGATGCCGAGGACAAAAAGGGTCTGTTCAGCAGCAATTTTGCAGCTGCCACGTGTACTCCATACAGTCTCTTCACCAGAAATTCAGGAGCTTCAAGTAGCAGGGAATTTCAATAGTCTAGGCTGCTGATCATGATACTCCGCACCACCAAGGACTTAGTCTAGGCAGGCAGCAATGGAAACACCTTCCTTGGACCACAAAGGAGTGCAAAGCAAATGCCTGAAACTTTTGTGACATGGCTTTCCAGAGACAACTTGTCATCGAACACGACCCCAAGATTGCCAACTGTATCTGACGACTGTGGTTCCTCTCCTGCCCGTGAAGCCGAATGTTAACAGGAAGTGTCATGGGGATTCTGCTTGCTGAGCAGCATAAGAATTCAGTTTTATCCCCATTTAGTTTTAGTGAATTTACATTTATTCAATTAATAATATTTGACATGCTGGTAAAGGGATTGGATCAGTTGGATGTCATCCACATGATAGACTAACCCAATGCCATGCTCCTTCATGTGGGTAATGATCAGTCACATATAGATTTTAAACAAGACAGGGCTGAGTGCCGAGCCCTGTGGAACTCCCTGTTGCAAGCTTTTATATTCTGAGCACTATGGGGGCAGGACCATAGCCTAACACTGATCTGACTGTTTTCCTTGTCAAGCTAGTGAATGGCACAAAAGGTGATACAGATTACAGGTGACATTTAACTTCTATGCTATTGGTGTATTTTCTTATACAATATATTGTGGCCTTATTGGAAAGTTAAATTGGGGATTGGACAATTTTTCTATGTTTTAGGAGCCAGAGCACATGCACTTGGGACTGACCAACTGTATCCCAGTGCACCTACTCAGTGAAAAAACTAGCAGCATCAGTCCACAAAAACTGGGGTTGACCGTGCAAAAGGACACTCTTCGTACACTGGCATAATCTTGTGTAGTTTCAAAAATGTAGCTTGTTACGCTATTATGCAGCATCACATAATTACACAATACATGTACTATACAAGAACAATGCAAATTACCTGAACTCAAACAATTTTTGTTCACATCACATAATCAAATGGCAGTTTTGATTTCTGCATAATTTCACATAATTGTGTATTATTTTCCCCAAAATTTTGGGGGAATTCTAAGAAAGCAAATTATATGAATTTCACACATCTCGATTTTAGACTTGACTCTTTCCCTGCGATTTTGTTGTATTTAAGCCCTACTCATGGTTCAGATTGCGAAGTTCATGATAACTCATCTATGTAAAGGACACGCTGGTAGCTTATGAGTTTCTAGAGAAGTGAACACCAATACGCAGGTTGAAGTAGATAGACTGGAACACTACTTTCATGATAATTGGGGCTCCTGTTTTTTTGGTATTCATTTTTTATATTTCTGCTTGTAATAATCCATCTTTATTTTTCTGATATTTTTTCCTCACTTATCCATTTTCATTTTGTGTTTAGTGTATACACGAAACTTCAATGGGTAAATGTCCACATTTATTAAATGTATCATTGTATATTCACATTTGAGTAGCCAATATGTCTAGCTACATACAGTACAATGCAGTCATGGAGAAATATTTGCATAATAGATTAGCGTGAATAGCTGGACATCTGCACTTATATAAGCTTCATATGTTTTTTTAACTCCCCTACCTATAAATTTCATTACCAGTAGTGAGAATCATCAAAAAAAGACCTATTATCTGATTATTTTATTTATTTAAAAATATTACCAATAAGAAAATAGATCGTTTTTTGTTTTAATTTATCTGATTATTTTATTTATTTAAAAATATTACCAATAAGAAAATAGATCGTTTTTTGTTTTAATTTATCTGTCAAAATCTGTAAAAATGCAAAGCTGGCATCCCTAATGATAATTACCATTGTAATAGCTCAGCTGAATTTGTATGTCAGTTTAGAACAAAGAGAGGGACAAGGTGGGCTGTTTTAACGGGGTCCAGCATACATGCCAAGATACTGATAAACAAAAGAGGATACGCAGTTCCCCAGTGAAAGAATGTAAAAAGAAGCGGGGGGAGGAGGGGGAAGGGATGAACCAAAAGTGGGTGGAGGCACACAGGAGGGAGATCCTCCTTGTCGGAACTAGAGTCCTCACACACCCAGCAAGCTAGGTGTCATGCTTCATCATATGGGCTCGCTCCTCGTCGGGCTGGCAGTGCAATACGGGCACCCTTAAAGGGGCTCTTTATCGGAGATCTTTTTTTCCGGCCGTATTGTGCCAAGGGGAGAATGTAGCTGTGGATGAGTGGTGTTTTTAAAAAAAAAAGGTTAGATAGTCCACAGTGCGAATTTAATAATGTGGTAATCTACCTCGTTAAAAATGGAAAGAGAGGCAGCTCGCTGGCACAATGGTCCAGGGGAGCAATGCTCTACTCTATACTAGCGGTCAACATGTTTCATGCTGTTTGTTCAGAGTGACACAGTGCATTTCTTAAGGACCTAAAATAGCTATCTACACAATGTGGTCAAAAGGCAAGTTTCCTACCTACCACTGAAGTACGCGGCGAGCATGTAGTCCCGCCACTTCTAGTGAAACCCTACTAGTTGGGATCGATGGCTTCAACGGTCTTCTTGGTAAAGAGCACCTCAATCTTGGGTGCCCTGTCCGTAGTAGGACAAACGCCTATCACCTACCCCTGTGCAGGGTACAAGAAGCCGGAGCTTCTCTTACCCTGCGCAGGGGTAGGTGATAGGCGTTTGTGTGTGAGGACTCTAGTTCCGACAAGGAGGATCCCCCTCATCTTTGTTTTTCAGTTCCCACAAGGGCACGTTAAGCTGTTTTTTACACATAGGGGCTGGTTACGATGCGGCCTGTAAAGGCTCCAACCGACAGTAGATCCCCCATATGTTTGTGGCCTGTGGTTGGGGGCCGCTCTGTTGATCCTTGAGGTGCCTACCATGGGGTGCAGGGATGAACTGCATCTCCCTTTTCTCAATGGGAGCTTGTGTAACGGCTGGTTTAGGGCCGTAACAAGAGCTCCCATTGAGAAAAGGTTCTGTTGCACTGTAACGGGGCGGTCAGGACCGCGGACCAGGTGTCGGTCGGTCCCAGGACTGAGTCAGTGTCGGTGTCTGGCCCAACATGGAAATCAGCCCCACATGGTGCTGTTCTACTTGGAGTGAACAAGGTGGCGAAGCTGCTTCCAGTGAACATAAAATGGAACACCAACCTTCAGTTAGATGAGAGTATTGTGCCTCGGTTTATTGAGAGGACTCAGACTCCATCGGGCTTTATTGTGAGGGATCTCTAGGTCAAAGGTCTCAATGCTTACATGCTTTTTAGTGAGGGCAGTGCACCAGTATTGCTCAGGCTGAGATATCAGTATCAGTTACTTTGTAGCACCAAACGTGGTATCTTTCTGGGCTACCATAGATTATTTAGTAGATTTGTGTAGAGGGTACAGACTCTGGTGTTGAATTGTTCATTGGGCTGTCTGTATGGGACATGTGGTGTGCCCCTCGTAGTATATGTGTGTAGCCCCTTAGAAATCTCTCTGCTGAAAGTAAGATTATCTCTGACTTGTTTTTTTAGTTTACAGCTAAAGATTTAGCTGTATAACTTTGCTTATCTTGCAGGATGGAGTATGCTGAGATGTGGCATCCATCATTTGGAGGTCAGGCAGCTGGTAGACAATGAGCAGGCCTTCCCTCGCATTTGATGATGGGTAGTAAGTGAAACATATGAGGAAGCTCATTTTAATCTGGTGATTTTGTGAATTCTGATGGGACCGGCTTCCTTGTAGTTAGATGAGGATGTGTTGGCCTTCCAGAGTCTCATCAGAGTTTCTTTGGGTGGCAATCATTTTGAATTTTCTGTGTGTTTGTTTCAGCCAACATGACATATAATTAAGAGAAATCAAGCTGCATGTGGGTTGTTGGGATGTCAGTTTACAGCAGCCAGATTAAGAGTTGCAGTGAGTTGATTTGAATTGTATCAGGTGGCCCCAGAAACCTGATTGTGGGTGAAATGTTGTGACTGCAAAGATATTTGTGATACAAAAATTATATCAAAGTTTAACATATATTTACTTTATAATGTTTCTGAATATTGTGGAATGTATTATGCATTTATTTAATTATTTGTATTATTGTGAAATGTATTTTTAAATATTTTTAAATGATATAGGAATGTTTATTTTTTTCGGATTTGGGGTTTATTGAAGGATTGGGTAGGCATTACTTTTTAATTATTTAATAAATAATTTTAATGAATTAATTTGATGTGTTATATTTATTTTAGTTTTTTACATATTTAGTAGTTTTAAATTGTGTATGACATTTTTACTTTGGGTTGGGGAGTTTTGAGTGGGTAGCTGTTCTTGAAGTAATTAATTATTCATGTTAATTGATTAATTAAAAAATATATATCACCAAGGTGGAAACCACAGCGAACCATAATAGCTATCAGAAACATCATAGAATCATAGAAATAAATGTGTAAATAAATAAAGAACTAAGAGTAGCAACTTAACACCTAAGCACCAAATTCTAAAAAATCTTTGTGCAGGTTTAGTTCTTTTTTTAAGTTTGAGTTTATTAAAGAAAACTAGAAAAATAACAGCAATACAATAAATAGGACAAATCCTTTTTAACATAAAATTATATAATAGAATAATAATATATAAGGATAAGGTAATTAAGCTGTATGCAAAAAGAAATACACAATAAAAATACTAAAAGGAAATGGAGGCAAAGGAAGGGAAACAATATACTATTACTATATAATAATTAAGATTAATAATACAACAATGTGAGCAGAACAATAATTGAATAGGAAAAACTTATTATAACATAAAGGTTTTAAGAAACGTTTATACATGTAGGTGTGAAGCGGCATTGGGAGACACTCAAGGTGGTTTCTTCACATCGTCTGAAATGCTGGTGATTTTAACACAAGAAGAAGCAGACACAGATAAATAGGTTGTTAATGGAAGCAATAATAAATCTCTTTTAATTGCTAGGGAAATAGGGGAAATGTAATTGGTATCTAATCGGTGATGAAAACAAACAGCTTTCCACCAGGATCTAAATGTAACCTTGTCTGCCTGCTTCCAATTGGTCATTATTAAATGAAAGGCAATAGCTATCAGTAGATCTAAAAGTTTAAATCTCAATGAGGAGTGATGCCATTCGGGTGATAATGTGCCTAAAAATAAATTTGTGAAAGAGAAAGGAATCTGAACTTGAAAAATTATTTGAATTTGAGACCAAACCAATTTCCAGAATTGGTGGATGGGGGGGACATTCAAATAACATGTGTTTTAAATCAGCAGATGGACAAGGGCAGGACCAGCAAGTGGAGGACATATCGGATGAAACTGAAGCTAAGGCAGATGGTGAAAATAATACTCCGTGATAAATAAAATAATGGGTTTGTGTAGTATTTGCAGCACAAGACGTTTTATGAAGTTTAAGCCAGATTTTATCTCATAAGGTGATAGGCTCAATCTGTGAGAAACTTTTTTCCCAAGCCAATTCACTCAACTATTGACAATAGATTTTTTTAATGAACGGTAAAGTTTGTATCTGTTAGTACAGTTAAAAGATATTGATTTAAGGAAGAACATAAAAGATCATATTGCGATCGAGAAGATGATGGTAAGGAGAATTTATTCCGAAGATCAGAAAAAGAGAGGGGTTGATCATTGTATAATAATTGAGAAATCCAATGTAAACCCTTAGAATGCCACCGCTTTTGGGTATCCCACTGGGCTCGGGGACACTCACGACGAACAAACTAATGCCCTGGCAGGACGCAGGAGTGTCACATGTGGGCGACCTGTTCGAAGAGGGGCGCCTACTGTCCTTTGAAGACTTCAGGGCTGCACATGGCGTTCCTAGGGGCTCATTCCTTTTACACGCAGGCCTTCGTCATTATATAACACACAAGTGGGCACCTGAAGGACAAGAGCCAGCTATAAACCCCTTAATAACAATGCATTACCTCATGGGCACGGGCGGCCATCTGACCAAATGGCTCACCGCTAGTATCAAAACGGGGAGGGCGATCCCTCTATCACCACTCAGGACAACATGGAAAGGAGATATTGGTAGGCCACTGAGGGACAAAGAATGGGAACGCATCCTCCAGTTTCCCAAGAAGGTAGCTAGAAACCCCAAGTTTAAGTTTATTCAACTGATGTTACTACATAGAGCCTACCTGACCCCACATCGCATACACATGATGTTCCCCGACGCGAATGGTAACTGCCCCCGGTGCGACACTAACGACGCTTCACTAATACATATGCTATGGCAATGTCCTAAGTTGGGTTATTACTGGACCACTATCACTGCCTCGCTTGAGAGAGCTGGCACCCTGTCCAAATCACTCACCCTAGAATATACACTATTGGGGCTGGGACCGTCAGCACGCACGAGAACCGTAGAGACACGTTTTACAGACTTGGCCCTATTACTAGCGAAGCAAGCAATCACGATGAGGTGGAAGTCCCCCAAACCACCTGACCCTGATTCATGGAAAGCAGAGGTAATGCGATGGGGCAAGGCAGAAGGCGAAGCGCTGCAGCGAGAGGAACGCAGAGGTCTTAGGAAAACACTGATTTCCCTGGATTGGTTCACCGTACAGCAGAGTGTAAAGTAGAAATATTGGTGGTAAAGGTGAGGATCTCTTGAAAGTCAAAAGGAAGAATAAAACATTTTTCAATTTTAATCCATAATGAAGGATATATAGGAAGATTCAGAGAGATCCAATGAGAAGTTTACTTTAAGGAGAAAGCGGAATGATAAGCCTTAAAATCAGGAAACCTGATACCTCCATCGTGTCTATCTTTTTTTAAAGAGGACAAAGCTATACGAGGAGGCTTATTCTTCCACAAAAATTTTGTCAAAATTGAATCAATTTTCTTAAAGTAGTATCCAGGATGTGTATAGGGATCATGGAAATAATATATAAAATAAGAGGGGGAAGCATTATTTTAATGGAGTCTAAACGGCCCCACCAGGAAAGAAAAAGGGGATGCCAACGAATAATAGGCTAGCGTAAATGTAAATGTAAATGTGGGATACTTGTATAGCGCACAGTTACTCTACCCGAGTGTCCCGGCGCTGTAGACCGCTGGGGAACCCGTCCTGGTTTTCCCTGTGAGATGGTCCCTTTTCTGGGTATCTCCAGGGTGAAACCAGGCATCCCTGGCGTCTGTGGGGGGCCGTTGTAGAGATGAGGCAAGCTAATGCCCAGAGTTGCCGAGTGTGCTCCCCGGTCGGAGTGGGCACCGATGCGAGAATTATCAGTCCGCTGATCCTGGTCCAAGACCCTGCCGCGTCGGGAATCGAACCCTGGTCCCGGGCCGTTCTCTGCACTCGGGTCTGCCACCTCTAACCAGTGAGCCACACCTCCCTAGCGTCTTTTCAATTCTTTTGTGATATAATCAAAGTTTAATCTTACAGTTTCCGGAAGTGAAGGAGTAAACCATAGGCCTAAGTATTTTATTTTAAATGGTTGCCCAGAAAATTCAGAATGGTCAAAAAGATGCTTCTGGCATAAAACAACTAAAGGCAAAACTTCACATTTATCAGTATTAAGACGATATCCTGATAGCTGGGAGAAGGAAGTAGCGTGTTAAAGAAAAGGGGGTGAGAAGTGTCAGGAATAGAACTATATAAAAGGATGTTATCAGGGTAGACTGACATTTTAACTTGATGTGACCAAATTGAAAACCAGAAATACGATCATCCAATCTAATTTTGGTTAGAAACGGTTCTAAAGCAATAATTAATAACAGTGGTGACAGGGAGCATCCTTGTCAAACTCCTCAACGCAGTGGGAAAAAATCAGAGGATTTACCGTTAACACAAATTGATGCCCTTGGGCCGGAATATAACAAAGAGATTAAGTCAATCAATTTGGAAGGGAAACCAGCCCATCTTAAAGCATAAAAACATAAAATCCCATCCAATCCTATCAAATGCCCTTTCCACATCTAATATGATAGCAGCCACAGGATGGTCTAAGGATGAGGCCTTACTTAATACATTAAAGAAGATTCGAGAATTGTCAGAAGCTAATCTTCCCTTAACAAAACAGGATTGTTCAGGGCCAATCAAATCAGGTAGGATGGGATCAATATGAAGAGCCTGGATCTTAGCAAAAATGTTATAGTCTGTATTAATTAGGGATACAGGTCGATAATTTTTACAGAAGAAGAATCTTTATCTTCCTTGGGAATTAGACAAATCAAAGCGTCTTGAAATGAGCCATTTCCAAAGAAAGATTTAAACAAAAGTAAAAGATTAGGCAAGAGAATTTTTGAAAAATGGTCATAAAATTCAATAGTAAAACCATCTGGTCCAGGTGCTTTACCACGGCGTAGGACTGAGACCGTATGAGAGATATCTGCTAAAGAGATATCAATTCCCAGGGAATGAAAATCAATTTCATTAAAAGGAGGAGAGGGAATGGACTGGAAATAAGAAGAAAGTTCATGTTGATTTGGAAGGGATTCAGGAGTATATAGGTTCTTATAGAATGTACCAAATTCATTTAAATATCATTATCTTTAAAAATAGGAGTGCCAGTAGAACTCTGTAAAGATTCAGTTTTCGTTCTTTCCTTTCTAACCTTCAAGTAATTTAATTAGCCAATAACTTCCCCAGTTTGTTTTGTCCCCATAACAGCGAGAATTACATTTTAGTAAATAATTGGAAGCAGCATCTGATAGTCTATTAAAAGTGAGTTTGGCATCTATAAGATTTTTTAAAGAAGATTCATCAGTAGATTGATAGTACGTGACTAGACTTGACTTGACTTGACTTGATAGTACGTGTATTCTAACTGTTAATTTTATTAAGTAATTGAGTGGTTTGTTGTTCTAGAGATTTTTTCTTTTGGGAGACGAAATTTATAATAAATCCTCTGGCAGTAGCTTTAAAAGCGTCCCATATAATAACAAAAGGGGATTCTGGGTTGTGTTCACAATAAATAATTCAGAGGGAAGGGAATTAAATTGTTGACAAAATTTAGGATCCAGAAGCAAGGAATTATTAAAACGCCATCTTCCTGGGAGGGGAGAAAAAGGGATAAGGTCTATAACTACAAAAACAGGGGCATGATCTGATATTAAAATAGAACCAATTTCAGACTTAATGGCCTGTTGGGTAAGTGACTTACTCAGGAAAAGGTCATCAATACGGGACTGTTAGTGATGTGCAGCTAAATAAAAGCTATATTCTCGAAGATCAGGATGACAAAGTCTCCAAATATCTACCAACGATTTCTGGCATATTGTGGATAAGAATTGGGAGTGCATTTTAGAGGGAACAAACTTAACTCTGGAGTGTCTGTCTAATATGGGATCAAGAGTTTGATTACAATCACCCTAAAAAATAATGTGATGATCGTCATATAGAAGAAATTTTACAGATACAATAGTCCAAAAAACCTTATCAACCGAAGTAGAAGCATACCTATTAAAATGACTGAAGGGATCTTATCAATGAGAAGTTTAACAATAACCCAGTGTCCTTCAGTATCAGATTCCTGTTGAACAAGAGAAACATGTAACTTTTTATGACACAGAATCACCACCCCATTTTTCTTACCCAATGCTGGAGAATTAAACACATGACCCACTCATCATCGTTTCAACTTGGAAGCTTCGTCCTCAGAAATATGGGATTTCTGAAGAAGAGCAATATCAGTTTTAAGTTTCGCTAGATTAGATAGCACTGGTTGCCTTTTTATAGGATTACTTAATCCTTTAATGTTCCAGGTAGTAACCCAAAATGTAACTTAAAGATAAAAGCATGAACAGGTAATATGCTTACAAGAGCAAATTCAAATTTAAAATAGAATAGATATAAGTAAGGAATGTAGAAGAAATATAGCATGTGATTAAAAGAAGAATACATCAGGAAGATAAAAGTAAAGAAGATAAAGTACAGAAAAAGGAGGAGGAGGGAAACCTTAAGAAAGAGAGCAAAGAAAAAGGAGATAGAATATAGAACAAAAAGACAGCACATGTCATACAATGACGACTGAAAAAACATACCGACAACACAAGAAGAAATGGGGGATGGCTACACCAGAAGACGACGTTGACACTATCAAAGCTCCCGGGAACCCCGGAGGAACCATGAGTAACTTCAACATATAGCGGAGGATGAAAGGGAAACGATATCGGGAGAAGAACTACATCTGTATAAAAAACATATTTAAAGAACAGGAGAAAGAGAGAAAAAGATAAAACATCTTAATGCAGTGAACATTAAAGAAACATAAACAAAACAATGATCAAGAATTCACGAATACAAGAAACAATTAGACATAACGTAGCTTAGTACTAAATCACACAGGTTTTGAAGTGTATATAGCTACAGCTCCATGTTGACAAAGAAATTCTGGCAAAACAGCTGTATCTTCGAATGTGGTAGTCTTTTCCTTATATGTGAACCTTGAAAAGGCAGGGATGAATTTGGCCGTATCTGGCATTTATTGAGCGTAGTCGAGGTCGTTGGTCAAGATATTTTTTCCGACGGTCAGCTGTAACTTTAACCACAGTTTAAGAAAAATATAGGTGGTGACCTTCCCAAAAAATTTGTTTTTGGGATTTAACTGCAGATAGAACTTGCAGAAGGTCAGTATATTGCAAGAAGAACATGATGGCACCTCGAGGCTTTGCAGAGATCTTGGGACCAAGTCTTTGTGCCCTTTGAATGTTGAGAGGGGAAGTAATAAAAAAATCCAAAGCTCAGGCAAAAAAATTTGAAAAAAGACGGTTGGGTTTAAACCTTCTGCATTCTCGGGAAAGTTGAACGTTATTTCTACAATTTCGGTTTTTCTAAATCTTCCAATTGCCTCTTGAGTAGAGATATCTCAGATTCCAGACTGGAAATGCGAGAGCACGAGACCTGAAGAGAATCTGTTTTCTGTTCCACAACAATCAAACGCAAATCCAATGAGGGCCATTTATCATTCAGAAATTGCAATGTTTTATTGGTTACCTCAATGAATGGTTTCAAAGCTCGAATTTCTTCAAGAATGATATCCATGGAGGTTGACGGTGCGTTCATTGGTGAAGGAGAGTCCTTTTTCGGTCGGTTGGTCGGTTGGTGGAAATCGCAGGGAGTTTATTTGAAAGGTGTGGTTTGTGAATGGTGCTTGTCGCGTGTTCAGGTTTTTAAGGAGAAATATCTTCCTAGGAATCAGAATCTGATTGCGCAGTAGACTTGGAAGAAGAAGAAAGCTTAAGATTTCTTAGTCTTCCCATAGAAGAGGCAAAGGAAATTCAATAAGCTCTTCAGAGATAATGTAGAAATTCAATCTAGAAGAAATGGAAAATTGATGATTGAAGACGCAAAAAGAATTTCTGCTTTTATTAGGATGGAGGTGTCTGTTACGTGCAAGTTGATAAAAAGTCAAAACGAAGAAAAATGGTTTCAAAACATCATGAGTGAGGATATTTCAAATGTATAAGGAAAAAAGGTGTTGAAAAACCCCAAGGCATTGCAGAAATAACAGAGCCACAAAACCAGAAGAAACCCCAAAATTCAAGCAATCAGGGAGAAAATCAGTTAATGTTCATTCATGTTCAAAATGACCTGCGGTAAGAAGAAATCACAAAGTGGCGGCCATTAGTAATTAAAATCACCTCAGAAACTCCTGAAATGTCCTGAAAAAACCTGAAGGAAGTCAGCAAAAAGAAGTCAGTTGTTCATGGGAAGCTATCAGCCAGCAAATGCCACCAGAGAACGAGAGCCATGCAATCCTTGGAAAAAGATTCCCAATGCGGGTGCGGGGGATTCAGCACACAAAATGGGGGCCGCAATAGTATGGAGGAAAGCCCATACCACCAAAATTGCTATTAGCAAAAGAAAAACAGCAATGGGTGTCTCTGGAGGCTTCCCGCTGCAAAGCAGAGTCACATTTGCGACTCGGAAAGAAGCCGTACCCCCTAGAAAGGAGTCATGCTGGGAAGCCTGGCGTGGAACTCCGCAGTCAAGCCGCCTTCTTGCTCGGCGACCAAGCCACGCTCCGTGAAGGTTTAGTTCTGAATAGCTGTATTTCAAAAACATTTTGTGTGATCATTGTTCCAATTGCTGGTGATAAGAATTTTTCTATTCCGGTTGAAATTAGCAAATGTGTACCCACAATCTGCTCAAAGGAAAAAAGATCATAAATTTGTTTACTAAACACCATCATAATTAATATGGGATTAAAAGAAACCTTGTATTGGGGGAGAGGATGTAGCCTTAAGGCTAGAGCTGTCGACCTTGGAGCTAGGGAACCGGGTACGAGCCTCAGCGTCAGCTCAGCATCCTGTGATTCTGGGCAAATCACTTAATCTCCCGCGCCTACCAAACAATGAATGTGTCCTTGTGCAACGTAACTGGTGCTCATCTAAAGCCCTCCAATACCTTTGAGTCTAGTTCGCGCTATATAAATCTGCACAAAAAAAATAATAATAATTAGTGGCTACCGAAATCTGAGGAAGCAACTGATTCCAGTAGGGGTTGCCTTCTGACAGATAGCAAACACATGCACCCTATCAGCTGGAGTTGTGCTGCATCTGGGACATAAATATTTTCAACAGAGATCCCATTTATTTAACTTGTCTGGGGTAGTGTAAAAGTTGAACAAGTTGAGATAATGTTGGAACTGATATTTAACGATGTTAGTTCCCCTACTGCTTCATTTAATAGATCCCGCCATTGTTATGTTATGTTATGTTATTGAGCTTTTGTATAGCGTGCAGCTACTCACAGGGAGTGTCCCGACGCTTTCCACCCTCAACTCATAATGAAATAACACAACACAGCTAAAAACAGGCAACAAAACAGAACAAAAAAAGACAATGGGCAGTAAAAACAGACTAGGAGTTAAAAAGCCAGGTCTTCAGGCCCCTCCTAAACTGGAGCAAATTAACAGTACTCCGCAGAGAAAATGGAAGCAGATTCCAAAGCTGAGGGGCTCTGTAGCCAAAAGACCGCCCTCCCGCACGGGCCTTCCTCACCCGTGGAACCACCGCTCTGCAAAGAGCTTCCGAACGGAGGGAACGAGCTGGACGATAAAAAGTCAGTCTCCTCTGCAGATATCCCGGGAGAAATCACAGCTCTATGCCATCTAGACCATTTTGACAGCTGAGGTTCTATGAAAAGGGAGTAATAAGACAATATTCAATTTTGTTTCCAATAAAATATGATAAATTAGGGGTAATGAGACAAATAAAGCATCTGGGTGTTTAGAGTATAAAAATGCCTGTGATGGAGGTAGCTGAAAAATTATTGCGTGGTTAGGACAAATACTTTAGTGATTTGTTGAAATGGTTTGAGTTCTCCATGGTAGAATAACTGATGTATAAAAAGTAACATGAGGAGGCCATTTGTATATCTTTGGTATACTGATAGTTTTCAGCTGCTCAAAGTGTGGAGCAGCCATAGAGTTGGGGCATTTTGAACTTTTTTGGCAATGGCAGGTCAAATCAATCCTAAATCCCATTGTGACATATTTAATATGTTTTGAATGGAATCGAGGGTTTGAGAATCGGAACAAAAGATATTTTGGTGGCTTATCTTGAATAGCCGTGATGAATAGGGTATTGTGGTGGCAAAGATGTGTGAGTCTGGCAAGCCGGATTCATAATGCAGCACTGACATAATATTCCAAGTTAGGTATGGCCCACCCACTTCCATGTGTAGGCAAATAGAGAACCTTAATTGCATGTCTAGGTTTGTGATGAGCCCAGATGAGTGACATGATCAACCCTTCTAACTGCGTTAAAAATATGGCTGTGAGTTGAATCGAGTAGGCTCTAAACAAAAACAAATATTTGCTCGTTCCATCAAAGAACCTCTCCAGTTACGCAGAAGTCTGGAAATCTTCTGATAAAGTGGTTTGTGATTAGCAGAAAACAGTCCTGCATAGGTCTGGGTAAGCCAGACCCCCAAATAGTGAGACTGTTTAACTGTAAATGGGTGTTTCTGGGAGTGAGTACATACCATGATGATTTCAGTCTTTCGAATATTGTTTGTAACCTGACAATGTTACAAATTTAATTGTAAATTCCTACAATATTGAGTGTCTGTGCAACTTTCGGTTTAGCTACTAAGAGGTTATCTGCATATGTCATGAGCTTCATTGTTCTTTGGGAGATGTAAACTGCTTCAATTAAAGCATTATTCTGTAAAATACAGTTTAATGGCTCCATATAAATGGCATATGGCAAGGTGACAGAGCACATCCTTGGCAGGTACCTCTTGCTATGGAAAATGTAAGCAAACTATTTCCATAACAAGCTCTGCTCTATGTGAGTGGGGATATACTGCCTCAATCATATTCTGAAGTCTCCAAGAAATGTCTAAGGACCTTATTATGAATTTGGCGGTTTTGGTGCCGGCCTCCAAGCCAGCGCCCCATGTCCGCCAAACCCATAAGGAGACCGAACACCAGATTCCAACTGAAATCCAGGTCGGGCAGTACTGCGGCAGCTGGCCCACTGCGGTGCCATGCTTAGGCTAATGTGAGCCTTAGCAAGGCACTGAGAACTCTATTGGACAGTCCTTCACAGCATGGACTGCAAAGACCATGCTGTGCAGGACCTGGGGGTGCATCAGACAGGGGAGCACACCATGCGGCCCCCCCTGCATGCATCACCTGGTGCAGAGGCAACAGGGGGCCCTGCAGGGCCCCCTTAGTTTCCTCATTGCCACACTTTTCATGGCGGGCACGAAAACTGGCGGTGAAGAAACTCATAATATGCTTGGTGGTGCCGCAGCAGCACACCAGCATATTGTGGCCTCAGATGGCTGTGCCACTGCCAAGGGATCGCCGATCCCTGTCAGTAGCATTGGTGTAGTGGCTGTCTGACCACCATAGTCAGAATATGGTGGGTGGACCTCCAGTCTGGTGGACCATGGACTGCCACAACAACTACGGCAGCACAAAGGACCGCCGTTGTTGAAATAAGGCCCTAGGTATGTCATAACTTCCCACAGAAAAATGTCAATAATCACAGACAAAAGACTTTTCTGCATCTAACTCTATGAGTGATATGGGGATCTTGGTGGCTTCTACCCAGTCAATCATTATGTCGACAAAGTTAGTATGAGTCGTAGTATTCTGACTGGAATGAACTCATGTAGCTATGCTGAAACTTACTGGGCAATTGTAGAGTTAGGTTTGTTGGCAGGCATCTTGCAGTTCGCAGCATAGCAGATAGATGGGCCGATAAGAACCATCTAGCTCAGGTAGTTTACTCTTTTTTTACAGAAAACTATTACCTACACATGATTCCATGAATCAGAGGCCCTCTTTGTCATAAGTTTAAGATCAAAATAGTGGGAATATGATGGGGATCAGATATTGGTAAATTTCAATTATTATGGTGCTGGTGCTTGTAGTTTTACCTCTGAGTGCAGTTTTGATGGTATCAGGTATGTCTTTTACCTTTGTCGGCGTGTCTAAATTTGGGGTTGGTGTAACTTGCAAAATTCTCTCTAGCATCATTACTCCTAATTGCAGCATAATTACTCTTAATTATTAGTAATTAAGTAAGAAACGTAATCCAGCAGATAGCGTTATTTTCTTACTGCAAAATTCACCCTTGCATCCAAAAATGCACCCGAGGATGCATTTTGCACTGAGAAAATAGCACTAAATTCTACAGGACACAAAACAGTAGTGGCCAGCAGCTATTCGCTGTCTCTTAGTTCATTGTTCCTGTACTCCTGTGGTAGGTTTTTTGCCTCAAATTACTCTTAATTTATTATAATTGTGCAATTTTGGTAATATGGCATCACAAGAGTATTTGATAATTACTTAAATTACACCATTACACTCGGGTGATTAAAATGTTGCCGAGGCCTAGTCCAACTCCCTCTCATCAGTAGCTGACAGAGTAAACAGTTCAAATGTATCGAGCAACTTGATGGTATTTGTGGTGTTGTGGAAGGATAATTCAAATGTATGTCATGATTGCTCAAGGGTCATCCAAAAGAGGTATTGGCAATTTGTATCCATGACTATATTTTATCATCCTTCTCAGCATCACCCTATTCATGGGACAAATATCACCCTTCTTAGTCATAGCATTTTGGAGTATATTTTGGAATCGTTATTAATTAAAGTAATTGGGCGATAAGAGCCCAATTCTGTAGGATCTTTATTTTTTTGGGGGAAAACGATGATTTTTGCTCGGGCCCAAGAATCTGGAGGACATCCACCCTGAAAAACGTGTATCATTAATTTAGTTAGAATTTCTTTCAATGTCTTACTAAATTTAGCATAGAATTCAACTGGAATTTCGTCTAAACCTGTCGCCTTCCCTAGGGCCAGACTATTTATTGATAGGAGAATTTCTATCCAATCTGGGGTCACCGAGAGATTGTCTTGATCAAGCAGTGGTAAGTGGGGCCTTGGATCTAAATTTAGATATTCTTGTATTTTATTCTGGCTGTTACCTGTCTCTGTATAAAGATCTGAATAATACCCCTTAAACGCTTCCCTGATTTTTATCGGGTCGTCGGTTAGTCCAAAGATAGGGTGTCTAATAGTTTTAATTGTATTTTCCGAGTTTTGTTGTCTTGCACATACAGCCAGTTGGTGGCCCACCTGCTCGCTCATTTCATAGATTTTTTCCCTACATATTGAAGCTTTATTAATCGCTTTCTTAGTGAACATATCAGATATAATATTTTTTGCTATGGCAACCTCTCTTGCAGCACCTTCTGAGTTGTTCCCACCTATGACCGCCCTAACTAGATCTTCTTCCTTAATTATTAAATTTTCCTGTAGTTTTTTTAACTTATCTTTTGCTTCTTTGTTATTTTGAATTGAAAATCTTAAAGTTTCACCTCTTATTCCTGCTTTTAGTGAATCCCAGACCACAACCAGAGGGGCGCTACCCATATTAAAATTTAGGAATTCTGTGATCCAATTTTCCATATGGTTACAATACTTATCATTAATTAACAGAGCCCTTTCAAACGTCCAGGTGCTTTGGACGGACTGGGTCGCCCCAATATCTATACTTAAAATTAAAGGATTGTGGTCTGAAAGAACTCTGGGAAGCAGTTCTATAGAACACTCGGAAACAATAGTGTGTGAAACCAATATATAATCTATTCTAGTGAATTTTTGATGAGGATGGGAAAAGAATGTGTATCCGGGAATCAATGGGTATTTACTCCCCCAACAGTCTACCAACCCATGTATATGGCAGAGCTCTTTCACAGCATTCCAAGTTTTTGGTTTTCTGCCTTTATATTTAAAGTTCTGATCAGAGCACCAGTTTGGTGTAAGGTTGAGGTTAAGGTCACCACAAACTATCATTGGTACCGGCCAATGTGCCAGTTCATTACTTAAAAAAAGGAATACCTCCGGATCGTCAACTATACTGGCATAGACTGAGCATATCGTAATATTTTTCCCGGTAGAATATTGGCATTCTGCAATCGCCCATCTGCCCTTTGAGTCTGCTGCTGATCTTATGACATGAATTCTATTGCCTTGTGTCAAAATAGCCACCCCGCGAGTTTTACTTGCCAGTGTGGTAGCAACAGCTAGTTTATATCCCAGAGATTTTAGAATGTGTCTCTGGGATCCCTCAACGTGAGTCTCTTGAAGACAGATGATTTCGGCCCGATTGATTTCAAGCCAATCGCTACTTTTTGTCTTTTTATATAGTCGTTAAGCCCACAGATATTTATTGAAAGTATTTTAAGTTTAGCCATTATAACCTTTTCCCCCACTTTTTCCCCCTATTCCTGTCCTTTCCCCCTTTTCCTTTCTTTCCTCGTCTAATCGCTGATTCAGCTTATTACGCCTGTTATTAATGATGTTATTATTTTTTTTTTCCCTTTTGTCTGTATGGTCGCACCCTCCCCCCTCCCCTTAAAACCCCCCACTCTCCCCCACCTCCCTCCTGCATCCCACCCCCCACCCTCCACCATCTAATGAGGCTACCTGGTTCCCAAGGAACCCGGTTGCGGGCATCCAGTGGTCAGTAAATAGCTGGCATCTCCGCCGCCTAACCCCTATACCTTAAATAATATAGAGTGAAAAAGTTAGTCTTAACAGTGTCTTCCATTGTGTTTCCTGTGCACCAACTTTGATAGCCCCCAGTGTACCCCCGCCACCTTCAGCTTCCTATCCATATCCTTCGTGTCATGACTATGAATATATCGACATATCATGAGGTTTTTTTTTTCCCCCTTTCTTTTGTTTCATTTTCCCCCCCTTTTTTTTTAAGTTTATCTTTATCTTTACTGATTTCCGTTATCTCTTCGAGATAGCTTTGCGCCTGGATTTCACTAACAAATGTTCTAGTTACTCCATTCCAAATAATCTTTAGTCTTGCCGGGTTTTGTAAAAATACTGTGGCACCCAGTTGTTCGAATGGAGTGAAGAGTTGCCGCAACCTCCATCTTCTTTCCACCGTTGCATGAGCAAAGTCAGGTCTGCTGAAAAACGTGAACCCTTTAAATGTTCTTCTGCGAGTTGGACGTGCAAGATCGAATATTTTTTCTCTCAAAAGAAAATTCCCAAAAAAGACCAACATAGCTCTGGGGTATTACTCTGATGAATGTGAGCCCTTTTTGAGTGTAAGTGGAAAGCGGTGGGCCCGCTGAACCTCTTTGTCCCAGTCCCAATTGGTTAATTCAGGGAATGACTCTTTGAACAGGGATAGCATGTAGCCCCTTGGGTCGTTCCCCTCCACTCCCTCGGGAATTCCCAAGAGGCGTAGATTGTTCCTCCGTGCCCTGTTTTCATAATCCTCCACTTTCATCATCAAGTCTCTCATAATTCCCTCATGTTCTTTTCCTTGTTTCTGGAGGTCGGAGACATCATTTTCCAGATTCTCGGTTCGGATCTCAACAGAAGCCATTCTGTCCGAGATTTCTAGGCATGTTTGGCCCACTTTACTGATTGCTCCTTGGAGTTTCTCGTTGTCCCTTTTCGCATCTTCTTGGAATATCTTGATTGAATTGATGACGTCCCCCAAGGAAAGCTCTGTTTTCTCTTCTTTTTTGTCGGATGTCTTATATTCAGTTTTTTTCCCTTCTCTCCCTGGATTGGGATTGGGGCCAGAAATCGGATCCGACAGTTCAGTTGCTTTAGGCGGTGTATGCCCTTTTCTTTGATCCATCCAGTCAGTATTGTTTCCTTGATCTGTGGTGTCTTCGTCAAATATGTTTTTTTGTCTTTTTTGTCTTTTTTTTCCTCTTTTCTTGTTTTTTACCGCCACTGTTATCCTTAGTAGAGTCTTTTGTTTTTTCTCCCTTAGCCTTGGGGTTAATTTCGGAATCGGATTGCTCGGGATAATCGTTGTTTAACTGATCATATCTCACTTTTTCTGTTTCACTCGAAGTGGACATCCCAGTCTTGTATATTTCCGACTCAGACTCTACCTCTGACTCTATTTCCGATTCAGGTTTGTCCGACGGTCTGTCTGTAAGTAAAGCTAAACCGTATAAGATTGGATTAGAGTTCAGATTCGAATATGAACCAAGTGTACAATCAGTTTTTTCGGGCTCTGTGTCTTTTTGTATAACAGTTAGAGACGGGGTAGAAGCTGTAGAATCAGTACATTCCAGGTCTGGGAGGGTACTCGATTTAGTTATTGAAACGGTCGAAGATTCTCCGATTACTGGAATTGATTGCCTCATTAGGTTACCAGGAATTTCTGATACGTTATATGGATTGTGTTGATTGTCAACCGTTTCTATCTGCCCCATCTGGCTGTGTTGTTCCTTAATTACTGGGGTAAAGATGTTTGAGATCTTGGGTTGAGCATCGTTGGGCAGACCGCTAGTTTTCGCAGCCGATTTTAAATTTTTAATGGCCTGTAGCCGCTTTGCCTTCTTTTCTAGAAGCTCCATTTTTGCGGTTGTTTGGGAGCTATCAGGCCCCCCTTCATTGTCTTTATCTTTGTCGCCAGCCTTGTTTCTGTATTTGCCCTTGTCTCTTTCCTTGTCTTCCTTAACTTTATCTTTGTCTTTGTATGTGGTCTTGTCCAGATCTTTCTGTCTCTCCAGATCTTTGTCAAAGACTTTATCTTTTTCTTTATCTTTCTCTTTGGTCATGATTTTTAGCTTTTCATCCTTATTTTTTACCCCTCTCGTCTCTGGTCGTCTTGCAAGATTTGAGCTCTCGCTCTGTTCACTCTGAGTTTGTTGTTCCTTCTTAGTCATAAAGAATTGCAGGGAAAGGCATTCTCTTTAAATAATCACAGTATACTGAATGTGTTGCAGAATCCAGGTGAAAAATCATATTGAATGTCAATTAATTAAACGTTAACGTAATCTCAAGCTCAATGCCATTTCTGATGACGTTCATCTGGTGTAGGGAATATATCCTGTTTCCAGTTATCAGATATCATTGGCAATGTTGGTTCTCTTTTACTGACACTTTGTGTGGCCTTGCATACAGGAAAGAAGCATGCAACATTATAATACTAGTACAATGTAGGGTGTACTATGCCATGCGATAGAGGCTTAAAATGTCCTACATGTGGGTATGTTTCCTTAAGAAGAAGAAAAAAGACCATATAGACACCTTGAACTGACAGATCCTTGTGAATTAGTTGAATCTGTTTTGTGTTCAGAAGCAGTGGAGCTTTCCTTTTTACTCTCTAGTGCCTTTAGAAGTGGCAAAAACGTTGAGAATTTGATGAATCTGTTAAACTAAAGGTTCAGTGAAGGTTGAGATGGAGAACATAATCTAAGCTGACTATATCCAGAGCACTGTGCTACTACCCAGCCCTCATCGCTATCCAAGGCCATTCCACGCATCCTTGCAGTAAGATTTGTGACTGTCTTCCGATTGTCACTTGGCCACAATATTACTTACATTTCAGACAGTTTAATTTCGATATCAGACTCAGTAATAATCTCAGCCTTCCCTGACTGCCTCAATGCCCTTAAGGCACCATCAGTACCTGTGATACAAACATGTGACCCACAAAATGAATAGCATCTTATATCTGATATAGATGTAAGTAGAACACAACAAGAAGAAAAACCCAAGTGGTGCCGTCACCACGCCCTTCACACCCATTCCGATATCTATTACATCACTGATTCTCACATGAACTGTACCGTGCAAATTCCGGAATATTAATCAGTTACACTTGTGAATTATATACACTGAGGAACTTCTCTCTAGGTAGGCTAACATCGGTTTAGCCTCTGAGCCCACAGAAATATGTCCCAATCATACCAATGGAACGTCAACGTTTCTCCTGCACAGAGCTATCAATGTTGTCAGTTCGACTCTCATCCATTTCACCACATCCTGCTGTACTTCCTGGTGTTTCAGTCCAGTGCTACATTCCTTTTGGCAATCATAAGGGTCAGGTCAAAAAATGTACATTTATGTCTGACAGATTTGGTCTTTGGAAATTGGCCCAATAAACATTGCATTGGTTCCACTGGCATATCTTGGCCACAAACCTCCTTGATAATTGTGACAAACTCATTCCTCTGCTCCCTAACAAGGCAACACTCCCATACCATATGATAGATGCAGGCACCTGAGACAATTATCCACGGTTTTGTAGGGGAATAAGTATGCTGGACAAATGCAAGTTGTGTAAATGTAAATACTGCATTAGTCATCACTCTCTTTGCTCATTCAATAACTTTGTTTCATGTGTCATCCGTGATATCACTCCAGGCAGCCTGACTTTCAAGGTGTCAGGATCATATCTAGGAGACATAGCGGTATCTCACATAGAGATAGAGGGGTCATTCCCGTGCTTGTCAGACCGGCTTCCAGAGTCCTTTTGGAGGTGGTCAGACCACTGCTGTCTCATTGTAATCGTTCGGTCCGACCGCCGGATTACAATGCATACATCGTGTACTCCGACTGACCTCTGACAGACGGCTGACTCCAACAGCCTTTCTTCGACCATTGTCATAGAGGTTGGAGAAAGCCAGCAGCATACGACAGTGTAGGCATCTCACACCGCCATCCGGAATATGATGTGGGTTTCCGATGACTGCCTCGAGTCATCAGAAACTAACGTTTTGGAGTGCATACTCACCCAATTCTGCATCTCCCCAGGAGTCTCTACTGTGGACCCCTTTCTCCAGCCTCCCGCTACACCTGAACAGCTGATTCCTGATGTCCAACACCCTGCGGGAGCGGGAACCCAGGTAAGTCCTTCTGCAGTATGTATCTCCATTGACTGGACTGTGCACATTCAGCCACACTCCAGCAATGGGTTACATGGAACACAAGGCATATCCCCACATATGTCATGCATGTGTGTACAATTGACCTGTTTTCTGTGATTTTTTACACACTTGCAACAACATATTCGTGGCTATGTACACCATCGTGGTAGCAGCGGTTGCTTCGTAATATGGTGGAGGGAAATTCCTGGCCTCGGCGACAGGAATCGGAATACGCTACGGCGGTTGAACGATTGGTCCGACTGACATCTTCATGATGCCCCGAGTACCTACAACTACCAAGTGTAAGAAAACAATTATGAGATGTGTCTGTTTTTTTCTGGACAAATGGACCTGGCCGCCTCAAGCAGTGCTGCGCGCACCCTGAGCTGACCCTGCCCACCAGGCCAGGACACTTTCTAATGGAATCAAAAGTTCTCTAAGTACTGCCTAAGAATAGGGTCTCAGGAGCATAAGCGATCTTCCCTACAGGGACTTTGTGTATCACTGACAACAGTGCCTAGACATCTAAAGTGCCCCTGGAGAAGACTTACTGGGGTTTCAGCTACACAGTAATATATTCATCAAGGGCTCCCCTCCATACATGCTTTCATTTCTTGCTCTTTTAGGTCTCTAGACCTATCCAGTGAACTGGCCATATCAGCTGTGCTGCTACATAATGTGATTTGAGGTTAGGTACTCCCATTCCTACCCTGTTTAAAGGTAGCATTTTATTCATAGCTATTCCCTTTCTCGCTACTGCACTATCAAACCTTCCAGTGGAGTGTTCATATCTTTAAAGAAGGTTCCCCTTAGAACCACTAGGAGAGTCTGAAAGAAGTACAACAACCTCAGCAGAATCAACATCTTAGTTATTGCCAACCTACCCATCCAGGATAAGAGATGTTTGTTCACAAAAGAGACCAAAGAATGGATCTTTGAGATTGCTTTCCCCTACTTACCCTTTTTAGAGCTGGTTGTCACTATGGGATATTGCAGACTAAATAGTTGAAAATATCAGGAGTCCACACCAGTGGGGTTTCTGGACCAAAGGGGGACATTGCATCCTCTGGCCCACGTATTAGGAGCAGACTGAATTTATTCCACTTCAACTTCAATCCTGATGCTTAACCACAACCAGTTTATTACTCCCTAATCACTGACAAGCTGGATTTAAGGTCCCATAAATATAAAAAATATGAGCGTATGATGTCCCATTCTAATGAACTATCGCAGGACATAGAAGCCAGTGGCTCCATGGCTAGGGCAAATGGCAGTGGTGAGTGTGGGCATCCCTGTCCTGGGCCTCTACTTGTGCTCCATTCCCTGTTGAAAACACTTCCAATCCTCCCTCTAGCTATTGGCCCGGTGTATAGTATCTCCGCTATTGCAAGTATTCTTGTCTAAAATACAGCCTCATCAAAACTGCAAAGAGGAACGGCCACAAGAGATTATTGGATGCGTTTTTGATATGAAGGGAGGCATCTTAGGGAAGATTAATATAAAATAGGCGTCTTCAATTCAGATGTGTGTTTTCCCTTGGATGAGGCTGCACTGATCTGTGTGAACTAGGTTATGCATTAGTGGAGTCAATCTATTGGCTAGAACCTTACCTATTATCTTATACTCTGAATTCAATAAAGGTAATGAGCTGTAAGTTATTGCATTATTGGGGTGCCTCACCTGTTTGGACAACACAATCGTTGTTGTTCCAGTAGTTCTTGGGAACAACCCTCCTCTTCCATGCCTGTGTACATTGCTAACAGGGGGTGCCTCTCCTGTTTGGCAAACACAATCGTTATTGATCCAATAGTTCCTGGGAACAACCCTCCTCTTCCATGCCTGTGTACATTGGTAACGGTTTCAGTCCCTGTGTCCTGTAGGTGATCCAGTGGTAATTTCACAGTAATTTCTCAACGCAAAACCTCATTTACCTCTATTTTACTGCTGAAAAGGTGCCACTGTGTATCACCTTTAGGAGACTTTACATAAACATGGAATATCAAAATGCAATTAATATTTAAGTCAATAAAGAGAGTTGTGAGTAATTTGTAAAGGGTTTTATTTTGAAGTTAAAAGTTAAGATTCTCTGACCCTTTATTTATTAGTGAAATATCAATCAGAATACCGAATTTTCAGAAAAAAGGACAAATAGAATTAATACAGAACATATTATAGGTTGCATACAAAGCATTCCATAAAGGAAGGGAATGAGGCATCAAATGTCTTTCAGAATTCTTTAAAGAGTTCAGGGAAAAATAATTCAAGAGTGAGTTTTACAAGGCTAATCAATAATTAATGATTGGCAAACAATCTCCCATAAAGAGAAATAAATGCATAAGACAAATGAATCTTTTCAAAACTAGTTAGTTAGTCAAAGCATAACCTTAGAGTTTTAGCATCTAAATCTAAACCTGTTCCCATTAGCTACTTTCTCTGCCCTTGTCTATTCATCTGAGAGAGGCTGCCCGCCCTTCACAAGACCTCAGAGGAATATGATCTGCCTTACCAAAAATTGACGTGCAAGGACTCTCTGATAGAAATATGAGCAAGAACCCCCACCTCCTTCTGTCTTTCCTCGGTCGCAATCTCCTCTCAGGCTGCACCTGCAACGTTCATGTACCTAACCCATATGATGCCTGATCTGATCTGCTTCTCCCTCAAAGACTTTAAAGGCTCTAAGGCTTATGGCAGACACGCCCCCTATGGGGTCATTTTTTATACTCTAAGGGCCAGATGTATCAAAGGGTTCTACCCATTCTGTGTCTATGGGAAAATGTGTTGATACATATGGCCCTAATTCTTGGCTGACTATACTAATAATGTTGCAGTTTTCAATAGAAACTCACACTGTGATTGGTTAGCATAGATGACATGAGGGTCTCACCATCCTGTTCTCATTGCAAATCCAACCCATACCAGTTCTGACAATGTTATGTTAATGTTAATGTTAATGTTATTTGCATTTTAACGCGCACAGCTGTTCCAGCGAAGGAGCGTCCTGGCGCGGGGAAAGGCGAACACAACACAACACTAGGTCCAGTAACAAAAAGCAAACATTAAAAGCAAGGAACATTTAAAACAGGAAGGTTTTCAGGGCCCTACGGAAAGACATTAGGTCATTCGAAAGGCGGATTGCCAAGGGGAGCGCATTCCAGAGGGCTGCAGCCTTCACGCGAAAGGAGCGACCCCCCATCCGACTAAGTCTAAAACGGGGGACGACCACCAAGGACTGTCCAAGGGATCGTAGTGAGCGGGTAGGAACATAGGGAGAGATCAGTGTATTGAGTATCCCGGGTGCCAACTCTCTCAGAATTTTAAAAACCAGGCAGAGAGCCTTGAATTGGATACGCTTGCATATCGGGAGCCAGTGCAAGGACCGCAGGGTGTTAGAGGTAGGGCAGGTTCGAGGCAGACCAACCACCGCCCTAGCCGCCGCGTTCTGGACTCGCTGTAAACGGAGAATCTCGGCTTGGTTCGCTCCTAAAAGGAGTGAACTGGCGTAATCCAGCCGCGAGATGATCATTGCTTGAATGACCAGCTGTCTTGTAGGAGCATCGAAGAATCGCAGCAGGGGTCTTAGCCCGCGTAATACTCCAAAACAGCAGGCCGCCACTCTCTTTGTGTGAGTCACAAAGCTTAGCGTGTGGTCAAGCCATACTCCCAGATTCCTGAGTTCCAGGACCGGGGCCGGCGCTGATCCCAGCTCTGGAGGCCACCATTCGTCCCCCCAATGGTCCGCTTCCCTTCCAACGATCATCATCATTGGAAGCGTTAATGCTGAGAACAAAATATATAACATGTATCAGTAAGAACATTTCTTGCAATTGCAGGGGGAAATCACTAGCTTCATATGGGCCTCCAAAGGAACAAGAATATCATGGAAAAAACTCAGGAGGAAAAAAGAGAACGGAGGGATAGCAAGCCCAGACTTGGCGGAATATCACAGAGCATTTCACTTTAAAAATATGCGAACCCTTTTAAAAATTCATCAATATTACCCGGAACACTTACAGGCAATGACAGAAGCTGAGGATCATTTTCTTCTCAAGTTTGGACACCAAAAGTACTTCAAAAAAATCAAACTAAAGATACTAAAGGAGGCAGCCAAATTATGGCTCCAAATTAGAACAATCCTAAATATTCCCTATTATAGTTCAATGGCACCAGTATGGGACTCACCAGGAACCCTGGATTGCCTAAAAGACGCTATGGCTAACCCTCTGAAACAAGCTGACATTAAACACTGGGGCCAACTTCTAAACAGATCAACACTAATCTCCTGGGAAGAACTGTACACGATTTCCAACGGGACAGTCTCCAAATTTAAGTTCTATCAACTAAACAGTTGGGCAAAAACAATTCCGGCATATGACAAAGACAGTAAAAATCTTGAAAAAGAAATTATAAAAATTTTACCCATAAATAAGGAAATTGCAAAGTGGTACTGGACCTTTATAATGGCAGGAGACGAAAGTATTCAGACTGAAGATCAAATCTGGGGGAGAGACCTGCCTATGGTAGACCTAGGCAGAATATGGGAAGAGTCTCTAAAGAAATGTTGGTCAACATTAAAATCAGCAGCCTTGAAAAGAAATCATTTTACACACTACACAGGGCATACTGGACACCGAAAAGACTATCAAAATTTAAAAATGCAGGAGTGAAAAAGTGCCCTAAATGTGGAGAAGAGAGGGCAGACGATGTCCACATGTTCTGGAATTGCCCATCCCTGGAAAAGTTTTGAGAAGAAGTTGGTAAGACTCTAAGCTCGATTTTCCAAAGACAACTAAACGTAAGTACAAGTCTTATTCTCTTTGGGATCGGTAACACAGCAGAAGGGCATAAATTAACAGTAAGTGAGGCAAATCTACTCTTCGTATTAATGGTGATAGCAAGGAGGGAGATTTGTATTAAGTGGATCGGGCCATCGCCTCCAACACATGGAGAGTGAATGAATTCAGCCTTCAAGATAAACAGACTAGATAGAAGAGGGAAAGCTAGCAAGAGATATAAATACTGGGAAATCATGGAAAACCACCTGACCTCCAATGTAAGGGCAGAACACACGGTCCTATGATTAATGCGAAAGCATCATCTGCTTGATGAGTACAATACTCATAGAGTAGCCAAGGCGGCTAGCTCCCCTCCTCCCGACAGCAGAAATGTTAATATGTAAATGGCTTAAAGGGACTCCTCTGATACAGCTAAATAAGGGAAACTCCCCAACTAAGAGAGACCAAGGGGCAGTGACGGTACGAAAGTTCAGAGGCAGAGACCTGAAATTCCATACACATAGAATTTTCGCAATATGAGGACAAAAAAAAAAGAACATTTCTTGCAACTGAATGTATCACTTAATTTTCTGTCTACCTTTCACATTGCATACAGGGATGACATTTTTTCACAAACACTGGTACATTGGCACGATAACAAGAGTGTATAGTTCACTGTGGCCTTGACCCATTTCTCTTCACTTGATGCAGCTGGCATAATCTGTGCATGCGTCTCTCATTTCAGCACAATTTTCAGCCATGCTGGATTCTTAGGCAGCCATTTAATGGTGGGCCCATGAACAAACAAACACAAAAGAGTATTAATTTATGAAAATAAAACCCATTATTTTTACCTCCCCCACACTATTCCCCTGTATTAGCTATTACCTAGCAAAAGCTATTAGTTGAAAGCAGCTTTTCTATCATTTGTGCACAACATGCATAAATGTGCAATGTACAACATAGCATAAACAGGCACCAGTGCACATTTTCAAAGTGCACACAGATAATACATACTCATAGCACATGCTCTAATGTTTTAGATACCTTTTCATGCAAAATGTGTTTGCCCACGTGTAATGTTGGTGCATGGTTAATTAATACACATTATAAGAAGATGTGTTATGAACTGAATATGCACTGTCTAAATATGCAACAAAGCCAACGTCTCTTAAGACAGGAACAGGGAGCGTAGATTACAAGGAAAAGGAGCTGGGAAGAGAGAACACATTCCATGGTTATCTTCAAAGCTAAAGAGGCCACTGTAATCACAAGTTTTCTGTACACTGCAAAAACACATGTTAATTCAGCACAATCATTTCAGACTGAAAGCATTTACCAGGCCTCATTTCACGTCTTTCACTTTGAATGCACCAAAAGTGCCCCTTTCAAAAAGCATTTGACTAGGCCTCATTTCATATTTCATGTGCCATGTGTTTTCACTTGCACTAAACAGAGGGCTGCTTAATCTTGATGAAATCTAGCTCTGTCATAGGTGCTTGCAGGGGAGTCCTTTGATTTGATGTTAGCACAGGTAATGTGACTTGCTTCAGATATGCGATAGCCCCTTTCTCAGAATGACCTTCTTGAGCTGCATGAACATTTTCATACTAAGCTGTGAATATGTCATTATTTCTTGTTGTGTATGTGCAAGAATACCTGAGTCAGAGCGGACTGCACATATCGGTTTCCTATCTATTTCAGCACCTAACATCCAGGCCAAGAGTTGGCCTGCTCTATCTCCATCTGACTGTTGCCTGCCTATATTGTGCCTCATTTAATCATTCCAATACTTCTGTATGTTCCCTCATAGCCTGCACCCTGCAAGTACAGTATTCAGGCTTTTAAACTGTACTAGTTTTCAGTTTTCTTCTCTCGCTTTCGTTTTCTAGAATCTGGTTGATAATTGTCATCTTAACCCTATAGGGAGTTTTTTTACAGTTTCCTCTCATTACCACCTTTAATGCATCCTATGCAATATTCGCGTCAACTACAGAAGTCTGAGTCTAATAGTTCTTAACTTTTGAGCTTCCATGTCTGTATCTGCAGCCTAGACTCGCCCAGACTCATTAACATCAACAATGGACTGTAGTCTGAAATCGTATGGCTCAAATATATTTAAATATATATAAATGTATATTCCACCCAACCTAACCAGAAACATGTTGAGCCTAGGGTGTATGTCATGTGTTGAGAAAAGTACACAGAATCTGGTTTATTTCTCCCTTCACGCTTCTGCCAGACTTCAATGTCTCCTCCACTCAGAAATGTTGAGAATGCATTCTTCATGGGGCCCTGTGGGGCAGGCAAAAATCTAACATTTGAGGTATCAATTACCATATTATAATCCCCTCCAGACTACTGCATCCATCTTGGAATTGGAGCATTATTGAATTTAGGTAGGAGACGTATTGGGGTTGGTTCACATGAGGTTTCCCTTCCATTATACCTCCCAAGACCTAGAATCAATGCTCCATGTCTATATGTATAGAACCAGATATGGTACACCTGAGGAGATTCAAAACAGCACACCTCTAGAAAAGGTTGAGTAGGTGGTGTCGACCAATTGACAAATCCATGTTTTCCATGACTTCATATATTCTACTGCTGTCACGAGGGTCTCTTGCAGGAATACAATTAGAACCCTCCTGCACTTCAGGTGCTCAAATCCCCATCTCATTCCATGTAATACTTTTAACTCTGACTGATCTACTTAGAGGACATCCTACTCCACTGCATATATACCTCATTGCGTAACTTTACTACGATCTTCACTGCTGTAAAAGAACTGTATAAAACTGCCATATATTCTCTCTTCCTTTGCAGATAGTGAAGGATAGGTAACGCGGACTTTTGTCCCCCGTTGTAATCTGTCGTATTTTTCTCCCCACTGATTGATTGATTGTCCGAACATTGATTGTTTGACGTTGGTTTTTTGAGATATTCTATGTTTGCAAATAACGTAGAATAGAAATATTCTGCCTAGTCTTTGCAAGTAGTGAAGGATAGGTAGTGCGGACCTTTGTCCCCCGTTGTAATCTGTCATGCCTATCTTCTCCCCATTGATCGGTAGTTGGTTCAGCCCAGACCGCTTATTAGAGATGAACCATCCAGCTCCACTGGAAGGCACCCCTAATAAAGATATGTTCACCAATTATGGACTAGTCGCTGTAGCCTATAGTAAGCTATGGCACAAATATACGAGAAAGGATAAGGAAAGTCAGTGGCCGCTGATAGGATCCTTCGATGACGATAAAATAAACATGCTGGAAGCAGCCCTTCGAAACAATAAAACAACGCCCACTATGCTTGATAGTCTCGGCATGTGGCGCAAAGAAGCAGAACAACGGAAAAAGAGAAACAAAGTCAGATTAGAGAAAGAACTACGAAAAGCAGCTCACCTAGCTGCCAAAAAGTTAGAGGAAGAGATAAAAGAGAGAGAGAAAGCCAAACAGAAGCAAGAGTCCGAAACATCGAGTCAGTGTCCCGTTAGAACACCCTCTATGCTCTACCCTGACTTACCCTCGAAACAACGAGTGAACAATGACTTATTGCTAGGTCCCCCAATCATCTATATGCCCCCTCCATATGCCCCTTCTCAACCCATAGTACAGTACCCGCAGCCCCCAAGCACAGGTGAGAGTAGTCCTCACGGCCTCCGCGCCGGCCGAGCCTCTTGTACTTGATGCAACACAGACAGCAACATCAGATAACCCCGAGGCCCGAAAGAAAGATTCCACTAGAGTCAACAGGTTGAGCAAGGATGAACGAGCAGGAATCGATAAGATAGTAAGGACACTGGTGGAACGAAAGGAGAGCGAGGAGTTTGTAACGGATATGTACAATTCATATGTCGATAGCCACAGACGACACTTTGTCGTGCGATTTTGTTATCACACCCTCAATACCTATGAGGACCGATACCAAGACAAAGGTCCTGAGAGTCTGACGTTCTTGTATAGGAAAGTCGACATTGGGGATGAAGGCGAGTGTGACGTGACGGACCTCTTCACGCGCACGCTTGAAGTTTTCCGCCACCTCACTGAACAGAGGTTAGAAGCTAAAACTACGACTCCTGTAGCGACCGAACCTCGAATAGAAAAAACTAATACCATGATGCCAATAAGGGAAGCCGCTCCCTTCTGGGTTCCCCCACGAGGTCAGGGAACACAAGATGACGTTAACCATCAAGATGCGAGAAGGAAGGTAGTTTATAACTGGGTCTACCAACCATGGGATCGACAAGATATCCTGACATTCCGAAAATCCCTGCCCGATTTACGGAAAAACCCCACTGCCTTCTATACTGAATTAGGTACAGTCTTGGGTTTGACGATTATGACCCTAGCCGACATTGATTTGTTTTTCGGGTTATGTCTGCCAACTGATGTGTGGAAGCAAATCCGGAAAGTCGACCACCTTGAGCTGTTCGTACATACCTGGTCACAACTCGATGGCATAGACAGACAACGAGAGCCTGGACAGAAACCTTTGAAATCCATTTTAGAACTCCCAGACAAGATTGTCCAGAAATTGAAAACCCTGATCCCAGAAAAGAAGGTGGACTGGTCGATAGTAACGGCCTGCCGCCAGAAACCCCAGGAAGACGTATCAGAATATATCTCCCGGTTTGAGACAGTGTTTTCCGATTACAGTGGCCAGGACATGACCACTGCAACCGGATATCATCTGTTTGTCCAGAACTATGTTAAAGGTCTGTCACAGGAGGTCTCTCAGAAACTACAGGCTAGCGAGAGTAGTTGGGCAGCCTCCAAGCCTGCGGCTATCCTTCAGATGGCCCAATATTATGAGCATCAGAAGAATGAGAATGATAGCGCGAATGAGAAAAAGAAAAAGGACCTGAAGGAAAGAGTGATGATCGCACAGTTGCAGGGGGTGACTATAGGAAGAGAGCAGTACAAGGGAAATTACCAGTCGAACGCTCCTAGAAATCCACCCCCTAAAGACCGTACGCCCGCCACCTATGCTGGACGTAAAGACATCAACGAGAACCAATGTGCATTTTGTAAGGGATTTGGCCATTGGAAATCCCAGTGTCCGGTCTTGTTAGAAATGAACAAGAATATGGACACAAGAGATGTAGCGGGTGGGCCTAGAAACAGAGGACAGGGACGAGGGTCCACGAACGACACCAATAACGACAGGCCAGGCAGACCGTACACATTTGACCGTCCCCAACAGAACCAGTATCAACAGTCTGACTGCAACGACACCCACGACTTCGCATAGGACTGCCAAGGGCAAGGGAGGGATCCAGTCGAGCTCTATGTTGACCAGCAAGGTCCTTATGTCACTGCTAAGGTCCTGGGTACGAAGTCTCCATTTTTGGTAGACAATGGCACAACACGTAGTGCGTTATCTAAACGACTGATTCCAAGGGCACCCTTGTCTGGCTCACATGTAACATCGATAGGTTTCGATGGAACGCCCTCCACTAACCCCTTGTCCACACCGATCTCCTTTGACTTAGAAAATAACACCACTGACACAACGTTTTTACTCTCATCCAACACCCCTGATGCCATTATGGGACTTGACTTACTGAAGCATTTCCGAGCTACAATTAGGTGTTCGCAAGACGGAGTTCGAGTCTTTTTGTACGATAACCCGACTCTGCTCAGACTTTGTCCCACCCGACACATGTTTTCCATCACTGATGCTGACTTGTCCCTGCTTGACACTCTACCTCCATATCTGTGGGCCAAGACAGACTTGGACGTGGGACGCATGATGATCGACCCAGTGCACATAACTGTTCGACAAGACGCAATACTCCCAAAACTTCCACAATATCGGATATCGCCCGAGGGCGAGAAGGCATTGGTAAAGATTATCCAGTTCCTGATAGATGCAGGAGTGGTAGAGGAAGTAGTTAGCAATGTTTGCAACAGCCCTATCCTACCCATTGTAAAGACGCAGGGTGAGGGAGATGAGAAAGCGTACCGCTTCATCATCGACCTACGAGAGGTCAACAAAGTAGTCGTGCCTCAGTACCCCATAGTCTCAGACATCACCACTATTCTGATTCTGATTCCTTCCACTGCCACCACCTTCACTGTCATCGACCTCAAGAACGCTTTCTTCTCTATCCCCATCCACCCAGACAGCCGCTACCTCTTCGGCTTCACCCTAAAAGCCCGCTCGTATAGATTATGTCGAGCACCCCAAGGCTACACTGAAAGCCCCAGCATCTATAGCCAGGCTCTCAAGAGACAACTGGATCCAGTCCAGTTACCGGATGGAGTGGTGTTGATACAGTACGTCGATGATATCCTTTTGGCGGCCGACACCACTCCACTTGCAGTCACAGCCACCATCCAACTCCTGTACTTCCTCGCTGAAAATGGCCACAAGGTCTCCAAGAAGAAGTTGCAATTCTGCCTACCCCAGGTCACTTATCTAGGCCACCTCTTGTCCAAAGACAGGAGAAAGCTTACACCTGATCGAATTCAGACCATTCTAGAAACCCCTGTCCCTAAAACCCAGAAACAAGTCCGCTCCCTGCAAGGCCTCACCTCCTTCTGCCGACAATGGTTGCCAATTTCAGCCTCATTGTAAAACCACTGCTTTCCTTACTGGCTAAAGATGTCCCCTTCCCACTCCCTTGGACCCCTGAATGCCAATCCTCCTTCAAAGAACTGCGAGATGCCCTCTGATCAGCCCCCGTCCTAGGAACCCCCGATTACACAAAGCCCTTCTCCCTCTACACTCACGAAAGGGAGGGGTGCGCTTTATCTGTCCTGACTCAGTCCATTGGCCCCAAGCAACGTCCATGTGCCTACTTCTCTGCCACTCTTGACCCCGTAGCCAGAGCTTTGCCTGCCTGCCTTCGAGCTGTAGCTGCCGCTGCTGTCTCTATCCGACAAAGTGAGGGGATCGTGCTCTCTAACTCCCTCACAGTGTTAGTGCCCCATGCGGTTGACACCCTCCTGAACCAGACTAAGACGCAACATCTGACTAGTGCACGACTGACTGGGTACGAACTGACTCTGCTTGCACCCCACATCACATTGAAAAGATGTACCACGCTGAATCCAGCCACTCTGTTACCCCTACCTGAGAACGACCCCAATGTGTCCCCTATACATGACTGTGTGACCCTCACGGACGAACAGACTAGGAGTAGGGTTGACCTCCGAGACACTGCCTTCCCAGACCCTGACGGAGAACTGTAGGTGGATGGCTCTTGCATCACACTCCCCGATGGCACCACCTCAGCTGCTTATGCAGTTACCACAGCCCGAACTGTAGTAGAGACAGCCCGCATCACACAGCGATCTGCACAGGCAGCAGAACTGATTGCCCTCACACGAGCGTGTATCCTAGCAGCATGGACGACAGCAAACATTTACACTGACAGCCAGTACGCCTTTGGGGTGGTTCATAATTTCGGGCTCTTGTGGAAGGAGAGGGGATTCCTGAAATCACACGGCACCCCATCCTACACGGAGACCTAGTCTCCGCTCTGACGGAAGTGGTTCTCCTTCCCAAGCAACTTGCTGTAATCAAATGCCAGGCACACAAAAAGGTGACAGACATCATTGGGCAGGGGAATGCACTGGCCGACATCACTGCCCGGACCACAGCCGAGAATAGGACGACGACACGCATGTACATGACTAGGTCACAAGCAGAGAAATGGACGGACGCTAGGGAAACTATTAGGGACATCCAGATGGCCAGCTCACCACAAGAATTGACTGAATGGGCACGGGTGGGATTGAAAGACGACGAAGGCTGCTGGTGGACAAAAGACACGAACATATGGTTACTACCCAATTCGTACCTGATCCCCATATTGACCATGGCACACTCCCCTGCACACATAGGATCTGCCCCTATGACCGAACTTGTCTCCAAAGTTTGGCACAATGACAAGATTACAGACTCAGCTAAACGTCTGGTCCGACAATCTCTGATATGCCTGCAACACAACCCTGGGAAAGGAACTGTAGTACCCCGGGGAGGGTTTGGGGTCCCCAATCATCCATTTGAAGCCCTGCAGATGGACTACATCCAACTAGAAAGATGCCAAGGTCTGAAATATGTACTTGTTGTCGTGTGCGCATTTAGCAAGTGGGTGGTAGCCTATCCAATACTGCCATTGCCACTGCAAAGGTACTACTGTAGTAATTCTTCCCTCGCTACTGCCTTTGTTGAATTTTGTGGAGCGACAATGGCCCCCACTTCGTAGCCGAGGTTATCCAACTCATCCTAAAGGGGTTGGGTATAAAACAAAAATTCCACGCAGTCTTCCACCCCCAATCTGCTGGACTAGTTGAGCGACATAACGCCACACTGAAGCTCAAACTAGCTAAGATAGTGGCTACCACAGGACTGAAATGGCCAGACGCCCTCCCACTGGCATTGCTATCAATGCCTTCCACCCCCACCAAACACCATTTGACCCCTTACGAAGTCATTTTCGGCCAACCAATGAGCATTTGGTCCACACCGAAACCGACATCCATTCACAACATCCCGGACGTCCTAATGTCTGACTATTTGCACAATCTGACTAAGACACTGTCTGTTATCCATCAACAGGTGCTGCATGCCATTCCTGATGGTTCCAGGGGCCCCGGACACGACATCCAACCCGGTGACTACGTTTTAATACGTAACTTCCAGCGTGCAAAAAGTCTGGAACCCCGGTGGACGGGCCCCTGGCAAGTCTTGATCACCACCCGTACAGCTCTTCGAGTGGAAGGAAAACGGAACTGGCTGCATGCGCACCTCCTGGAGGATTACAACAAAGATAGAGTAGATGAGACACCCTTAACATGCGTGACAACATACAGTAACATCTCGAATGCAGTGAGCAGATGTGTGGGTAAACACTGGCGCATTTTGACGAGCAATGGCCGGAAATGGAAGAAACCTCTTTTTTCTTACAAACGTGAAAGAAGCCTGCAAGATGCATTGGTTCACACACGTCCCAGAAACACAGAACTGACACCTGATAACAGTGTACTCACGGCATGGGGTCTACCTAGAGTTACTGGCCACTACCCTTGTGGAGGATGTAGCGTCTGCCACCTGACCTCAGCAACGAAAACCCTCCATCTTTAGGAAGGGAAACTCTGGCAGTTAAGAGGCCATACCAATTGCAACTCATCCCATGTTATTTACCTGGTGACATGTCCTTGTGGTCTCCGGTATGTGGGGATGACCACGAGAAAAATAAAATTGCGCATCGGTGAACACCGCAGCAACGTGAGGTGCCGTAAGACTACCATAAAACTAACCGCACATTTTCTTGAGCTTGGCCACTGTCCAAATGATTTAAGATGGACAGTTGTAGAACAGCTCAATTCAACAAATCAAAACACCTTGTTTGAACGGGAACAAAGATGGATATACCGTCTTTCCACACATCTAACTGGCCTGAACTATGGCATTCCTTGGGGTTCAGTCATGCGACGCTAATTCCTTAGACATGTCTGTTTAGCTGTTTCCATACTGGTTCTCTCGACTATGCTGCTGGTTTGTTTCCTTTGCCCACATTGTGTTGTAATGAACTAAGGCTATTGGACATATTAGCTAGCACTACCCACTGATCGTTTATCTGATTGATATTCCAATACAACAACAAAGACTAAATAAGATCAAATAATACTGCCCGTTTATTATGACTATGGGGCAAATGCCTCCTACTCCAACTATTTGTTTGCGATTTCATCATCTACTAAGGCAGCAGTTTACTAAGGTCAGAAAACGCCTCCTTTCCTGTACATTAATAAGGACATAAATAAAGTGTCTCTCATGACGCTATCTATGGACACTGCCCCTTTAAGAAAACCAAGACAGCCCGATCTACGTCACTGGCTATCATGTGATCGGCACTCCTTCGTTACGAACAAGCTTAAATTTGTTTGCCGATGGTGGCTCAGTGTTTTCGGGCTGCGGTCCTGGCCAACAAGCAGGTTCGGAAGCGGGGAGTCGCCCGGAGCCAGGTAAGCACTTAATGGCAGACTGTTCACAAGCGGCATGCATGCAATTTTAATATCCGTATGCAGAACCGGCATGTTTGCAGTATTTGTGTGCCTTTGAATACGACAGCCCTGTGAGGACGACGTTGTCGTGTTGTGTTTTCCCCACTGCAGAGTAAAAAACAAACTGTCCCGCTTGCAATTGACATTGCGAGCACCTCTAGCCTTGTAACATTAATGCTTAATTACACCCTTAGATGCCCGAGCGTGAAGTTTTCCCCCAGCCGCGAGCCCATGCGGTGCCGTGAAATCACAACACATGTGAGTAAATTGATCAAACTAATTTTCTCCATTCCCAGTATCTCTTACATGGTGAAGGTGTACATACACAAAATCTTTTTAAGATGCTGAATATGCATGAATACTTGGCAAGTCGATAAATTATAACTGCTGGACTGTTTCTAAAAAACTTTTTGGACACACGTATGATAGTATGGATTGAACTGTTCTTTCCATTACGCACCTTTCCTTTGAAAGTTGACTGCGTTTATAAAGTCTATATTTTTCTGTCAAATTCACAGAAAAACTTAAGGTGGCTCCTTGCTTATAAATTCTCCCAATTTTTTTTTTCCGGAAGGCCACATTGAGTTTGAGTATAAAATAAATACAAAATTCAGTGTCTTCTAAACCAATTATACAATGAGAGCTATCAGACACTATGCTGTTATGTCCATCGAATGCACATTTAGTGGGTGATGGTGTTTATACCTTTATAGAATATGAGTTTCACATTTTTTAAACATCACGAAACTTTGAAATAGAGTGCCTTTTTAATATATATTTTTAATATATATATATATATGTATTCTTTTGTTTGTGTTCCTTTTTTCTTCCTTCACAGACATATATCCCTCGAGCGTAGGAGGAGAAAACACTAGGATGTTCCAGTGTCTTGATTACACAGAAGGTCGTAATCTCCTTTTTGATAACTTTTCTACTTCAAGTGGTGGTGAGGCCTTAGCGTGCTTCACTTTCTTGTTGTAGTTGTATATGGTCCTGATGAACCCTGAGCTGAGTATTAGCTCTCTTTAGCAGAAACATGTCGACCTATATTTGTTTTTTGTTTGGAACTAGGTGGTTCAAATTAACTTAACCACTTTTTCGTCCGCTCTACTTTCACTAAGACTTTTAATGAGGTTAGAACTACCCCCTAATAAACTGGTTCGGGGAGTAGTCCATAATTCTTTTAACTTTTCAAGCACCATTTCCAATATAGAACCCAATGAAGACAAATGGCAACCAACTGTCTTGTTGGTGCCTGAGGGTTCTTCTTGTGGCACTCCGCATGTAATCTTGTCTGTCTGACTGCTCTCTGTCTGATATTCTCCCTTCAGCTTGGTGGTAGCCAACTACTATCCCTTTAATTCTATTAGTCACTCTTTTGTTGATTTGTATTTACTGCTCATAAGGGGCACAAGAGTGGCCTTACAAGCCCTTTCTCTCTTGTTGATTGCATGCATGCGCACCACTGCAAGAAGATCTTGTCAATCCTGACGACGACCGAAGACGTGGCCACCCAAGAAGAGCTCCTGAACAAAGATCGACCATCCCTGAGCTGTTACCCTGATAAAGAGACACTTGAACTGGCAGAATTCCCCGATCCCACTGTGCCATCCAGAGAAGGGTATAACCTGCGATGAAAGGAGGGAGCTTCGGCTAAGCAGACCACTGACTAACTTACAATTCTCAGAGCGGTAGCCTAACACTACTAAGGCTGCCAGGAGAGAAGCCAAACTAAGTTTGTGGTTCTGCCCGCTACCGAGCCCCTTGAAGGTGATGGAAGCGCCCGATATGAAGATGATGGAAGCACCCAACACGAAGATGATGGAAGCAACCGGACATCCGAAGACCCACTACAGAAACCCAAAGACTGACAAAATACACAGCTCAAAGACTATTGCTCTCCTTATCGCCCTTCTCTTTTACCTCCTCCTCATGACCACCCTTTGGATCGTGGAAGAGAGCGCACCAGCTCATAAGACATTTCTAACTACTGCACAGCCTACCACAATGAAAGAACACTACCTGGTCTCTCTTTCACCTCAACTCCGAAAGAGACGTAAGGAGTTTTGGAACAACTCCTTTGTGCAGTTGCTGTACCAACATAACCTTCCTGCCAACGCCACAAACTTCTGTATCTGTGGGTTGTTACCCCACGCCATTGGACATTCCATCCCCTTCATTCCTTCACCTTTCTCTGTTCACGGTTCCTGCTTTGCTTGGCTGATTCTCCTGCAAGAGAGTTACAGAGATAATGCCACTTCCAGCAGAACTATGGCACACTTTTATCATGGGGTCTGGCAGAACAAAACAGGAAGAACTGCTGCCCCCTTTTGCCCCCTAACATCCAACAACTCTATTCATATGGACATCCCTGCCAAAGGACGGATTGAGATGCAGGTGTTCAACAACCCAGCCAGACCCACCTTCTCCTACCTCCGGAAACGAACAGCTGCCACCCTGACTGTGGCCCTATCTGTCGTCAATGTCTCGGGCCTTGTATGCATCGAAGGCCTTCGGACACAGCTGGTAGGCCACAGCGCTTGCCGCATCACCAGAACTTTGGACTCAACTGATCCACCCTCTTTTGTCACTTCTCTGAATATGTACTTTGTTTGTGGTACAAAAGCCTACACCTGGCTCCCCAAAGGCTGGGGAGGGGGGGTACCTGTTACATTGCCTTCATCCTTCCTCCAACCTATGTGGCTCCAGCAAACCATCACTGACAAAAGCGAGCAAAAGACATTGAGCAAGCTGACTCCACTGGAGCACAGTTCCTGGACGCAATGAAGGGACTTGTTCCACTCTGGGGTCCGATGGCGAACAGCCGTGCCATCCGACATTTGACCCAGGCAGTTGAAACGACAATGAACATTACAGCTGGCATCCTCACAAACAATACAGCCGAGCTTCAGGCGGTCCGCCTGGTGGCTCTTCAGAACCGCCTTGTTCTAGATGTGGTTCTAGCGGATCGTGGAGAAGCATGCCGTATCATTGGGTCCAGCTGTTGCACCTACATACCGGAAAATTCACCCTCAGTTTACAAAGCCATTGAACACCTCCACAGACTTTCCTCAGAAGTTCATCAGGAACAAGAAGAATGGTCGCTTGGGAGTTGGTTCTGGAGTACTGTAAAGGACTGGGGGTGGAGGTTGTTTATGATCGTATTGATACCAATTGTCGTAATATGTGGATTCTGCCTGGGTGTTCAATGCTTGCCACGCCTGTGCTCACTTTGTGCTAACTGTATCTGTCCCAAGACTTTGGACTTTGAAGCTGAACGCATGAAAGCTTTGTATGAAGTAGAAGTTCGAAATATAATGGGGATAGGGAGGACTGTTAAAATCTAGTTTGCGACATCAACATTATCGGCGCCATCTTGTCCCTGTTCAGGCTCGTATGTGCGCGTAAGTAGCAGCCATTTTGAATGCCATGGCCTCTCTGCCCACTGCCGATAGCCAGTGCGTCTCTCTCTCTCTCCCTCTGACCTCGCAAGCATCCCCCGCACGCTGATAGTCCCCGCTCTCACATGCTTGGGCCATAAACCTCCCCTTCAGCATGACCCTGCCTCTGAGCCACATCCCGTACCCAGCCAACACCTCCCTCCATCCCTTTCATGATCATACATCCTTTGATTAACCCCCTTCCTCTGTACCCGATTGTCCAGGCCTGATCCCAGGCCACCACCTGGCCCTGCGGATGCAGTTTATTGCCCCCTACAGTAGAAAGCTGCCCCACTTCAAAGGATCTTCAACTGATCAAATCCCCCACCCCATGAGATTCGATCAGCCGCACACATTCCGGGAACCGGCGGAATGTCCAGCTGGGGACTTCTAATGTAAATGTGTGTGGGAACGGGCTTGACGCAGGGATTCCGAGGATGTCTTTCCGTACTTCAAAGTATTTGCAGGAATGCGCCACATGTAATAAACTGTAATAAAGACCATAAACCTGTGTATAAGAGGCCAGGCCTCAGAGATGCGGTTAGAGCACCTCGAGAAGATACCCTGTTGTCTGATTTTACGTGTTCTGCTCCGTCGGAATAAACTCCTGTTTCCTGCCTTCCAGTCTCCAGCACCTGCCTCTTTGTTTGATAATTTCGAGTGGTATGAGAGGCGGCTAACGCCGGGCAATACTTTTAAGGTTTTCGGTCGAAATCGGCCCTACCTTTCACAAAAGATCTGGGTTTAATCCATCACCGTTCTTTAGCCCACTCTGCCACCCAAGTTCAGACATGGCTATATGCAAATCAGTCTGACCCTGTGCCTCATGGGAACAGTCCAGCCCAAACTGCCAAGCCATGTGAACGGAGTCTTCCCCCATCTGAATGCAGATCCCAATAGAGATGCCCCAAGGCTCGCTGGAACAGGGATCTCTGCGATTATGTTTGCAGATGATACCCTGTTGCTCGCTAAGACACCAATGGGTATCCAGCGAGTCTTGGATGGCTTTGTCTCTTTTTGCCAGGACCGGGGGCTGGAAATAAACACGTCCAAAACAAAATGTATGATTTTTAATCCGCCGAAGACATCCCGCACAAACCCTGCTATAGATGGTGTCCCCCTGGAAAGAGTGCAGACGTTTGAATATCTGGGTTTGACTCTCAATGAAAACATGACCTGGGCCCAACATCAGACCAAATCCCAGTTAAAGCTATCTCAAAAGGCGGGGGGGTTCTTAAACTATGGAACAAAGCCACGACTAAAGCTATTGGGCCTCCTCTTGAAATATACAAAATGCAGGCTCGTGGGGCGATAACTTATGGGGGAACTGTGGGGCCACAGCTGTGCCCCTGCAATTACCACCACGGAAAATAAGTTTCTTAGGCAGTTGACATCTTTGCCGGCTAGTACACCCTTCCTCCCGCTCAGGCTTGATCTGGGATTGAGAGCGTTAAAAGAGGAACTAGGCCTCAAGCCTTTAACTTTCTGGAGGCACCTGTGGGTAACCCCTGAACTTGCTAGTTACAGGGAAGAACTCTCGGAATTGTTAAAACTCCCAAAATGGTGGAAACTTCCCTGGCTAAAATATATAAGGCAGGAATTTGAGAGACTAGGTTGCCCTTCACTATGGATTAACCCGGAAGAGGCTTGCAGAAACATAAGACGTAAAGTCTTGGCTAATACGTATTATGACTATAACCTGTCTGCTCGCCTATCGAATGCCCACCTGGGGTCATTGTCCAGTACATTTATAGTAATAAAAGATTATTACAAAATGGAGACTGTGCTGGATGATATTAGTCCTACTGGCCTTAGGAAGCTGTTTCTCCAATGGAGACACGACTCCCTCCCAATCAGAGCCCTTACCAGCAGATGGTGCCCATCTTCTCCTAAAAACTGCCCAGCATGTACCGAGGAACTGGAGAATGACATTCATGTAATGTTCTTCTGTCCTTCCTATCGGAAGCCTAGGAGGAAGTGGAGTATTCCTATATGCAGAAACCTGGGGATTAGGCAATGCTTCCACTCCTACCGAATACTAAAAACTGACCTATCTGCATTAATTGTTTTTGCTGTAAGTAAATTCTTATTTGCTATGTGGAACATCAGAAGAAATTATGTGGTAAAATGAGTTCCAGTGTATCGCTGTTTAGTCCAAGGCCCACTAAGGTTATGATGAGGAGTGGGACCCTCAGTTGATCTTCGGTATATTTGTAGAAAATGTTTTTATGAATATTTATTTTTATGGGAATGTGCTTGGTTCTTATTATAGAATTTGTAATGATTTCTGCTGCTATTGTATTGTGATTTCTTTTATGACATTTTAAGTCGAAATAAAGATGATAAAGTAAAGTTTGTGAGTGGGCACTGGTAAGAATTAAAGAGCTAGGGGGATAATTTAATTCTCCAGGATTTATAAAGCACACAGATAGCCAAAATTGTGCTTCCCAGCGCTGCTGGACTGGCTGTAGTGACTAAAAATAGAAAGCAAATTATTTTTTAGAGTTTAAGGAAGAGATATGTTTTAAGTGTTTTTTTTTTAATTAACAAAGTTGTCCTTCCTTCTGATTCTGATTGGCAAGGAGTTCCTAGGTTTTGGTTAAATGTACATAAAAGACCTGCACCCACTTCTAGCTCTCTTGATTCTGGGGACAGGAAGCAAATAACCTATTGGCCTGATAGGGAGTGGCAAGTTGCTGAAGGACAGAAGGTGAACTTTGATGATAAACCACACAAAATACTTTGAGTTTCTGAGTAGACCTGACTCAGTGTCGCTGTATTTCAAGACGGATGATTTACTGTGTCAGAGGTCGTAGAAAGTACTTGCAAAATTAAGGCTGCTTGATTTATCTGATCATGGGCACCTTCTGGTGAAGGATTTGTAACCTGGGAAGTGGCCAAAAATTAGCGGGTAGAGACATCAGAACCTTGTTTTCTGAGCAGCAAAGGAATTGTGTTTTGTCCCCGGTTAGTTGCAGGGAATTTACATTCATTCACTTTATGATGTCTACTAAACAGTCATGAAAGGTGTTTATCACATCATGCTGATTATTATTAAGAGACAGGATTAACTGTGTGTCATCAGCATAGTTAATTAATCATGCATTATCATGCATTTCTAGTAAGGACATTAGCGGCTTCATATAAATGTTAAACAATACTGGACTGAGTGCCGAACCCTATAGCACTCCATGTTGGATACTTATGAAGTCTGATTGATAAGGTGGTAGTGTCACCGCTTGACAGCTGTCCGGCAAGTATGATTTTATCCACTTTAACATGGTACCACCAACACCCAAATACGCTAGCCTTGCCAGTGGGGTGTGGTGGTTTACCATGTCAAAAGCTGCCGACATATCAAGCAGAATTAAAGTTGTGGACTGACAGTTTTGTACCCTCAAATGCATCTCACCCATGGCTCTTAGCAAGGCAGTCTTTATGCCACGGCCAGACCTGAAACCAAATTGCTCTTCCTCCAACAGGGAATGTGTTTCCAGGTATAGAGAGAGAATCCTACTCACATAGCATTCCAGTATCTTCACTGGAAAAGGTAGATGGAAAATAGGCATGTAATTTCTCAATTTCATTAAACGTGTAACTATGGGCTTTTTACAACTACGAGGTACCACTCCAGATTCCAGGGATTGGTTACCGAGAAGTCTCAGTGGCTGCATTGGCTCATCCGCCCACTTCTTCCACTGTTTGTGAGGAAGAGGATCTAGGGGGAATTCAGACATAGTAGTCATAGCAATACTTGAGAGTCCCCCGCCTTAGGAAATTCATTTTACAAAGAAGGGAAATGTCATTGTAACGTACTATCAGAATTTCTTAATTATTACTCCAGAATAAGTGCATATAAGGACCCTATTTATTCCACTTGGAAGCGGAACACTAATCTCCTATTTCTCTCCCCTCCATCATTTGAATCCCTTCAAATGGGTAGTGGTTTATATAATTATATCAATCAATCAATCAATCAATCAGTAATGGAGTTATTAGATATTTTCGTGGTAATCACAAAAGCACTTTTAGAAGACAAAACTTACAGAGTTAATTACATCCTACCTTTTAAAAATTCATTGAATTATATGAACTAAAGTCATTTTTTACTGATATACCTATGATTATGTTTAATGTCTACACATAGTTGTATCCGTGTTTTTTAGGTATTACTATTTCTGTATTTTATTATTTATGTTATCAAAGATTCTCCCTCTTCTCTAAAACTCTTGGCATATGGACATGTAACCTGTCTTCTCTTTCGCTGTGAAAACGCTGTGACGTCTACATGATGTATTCACTGTACATTAAATCACCAAGATAAACACATAAAAGAAGTAATATCTCCAAAGGACCATTATAGGCCCATCTCACCTGTCAAAATGCAATACTTCTCATACATGAGAATGGAGTATTCCTTGTTCACAGCCAGTATTCCACTTTTTCATAACCAAATCCCATTTCTTCTCCTAAATTTTCCATTCATGTGGTGAGAAGATTGAATAACAAAGTTCTGCTTTTCCTCTGTCTCTAGAAGGTGAGATTCAGTCTGGTTTCACAAAGAAAAAGAAATGTTTTTCTAACCTCTGTTGCTATAAAATCAATGACATTGACTTTTAAAGAGAGCTGTGCACATTATTGTTCCTTCCTCTGATCCCTTCTTAAGCATCCTCAACTTAATCATCTTTCCTGTCATTGATCTAACAGCTCCTGTTCACAGAGCTGAAAATGATTAATAAAATAGGAAACATGGGGCCAGATGTAGGAAGGCTATTACCGGTCGGTGAGGGCCGAAATCGGCCGTTACCGACCGGTAATAGGCTTTTCCTATGTAGGTGGTAAATTTACCGATTCGGTAAATAACAAATCGGTATTTACCGATTCGGTATTTACCAAATCATAATTTACCGATTCGGTATTTACCGAATCGGTAAATGACATGTAGGAAGCATTTCAAAGAGTGCTTCTGTGCTCTAAGGATTCATTATTTACCACCAACTATTAGTTGGTGGTAAACAACGAATACCTCTGTAAATGCAAATCTGTGCATTTACACCTGTGCCATGTGACAGACATACATGCCCTTAGGGCATGTATGTGTGCCACATGTACACACAAGCGTTATTCAGGGGTGCAACGGGGTGTTAAAGTGCCACCCTGCCACCCTTGACTCTTACCCTATTTTACCGATTTGGTAATTACCGATTCGGCAATTGACATTCATTCCTATGGGCCTCCAGGCCCATAGGAATGAATGACAAATACCGAATCGGTAATTACCGATTCGGTAAATACCGAATATTAACGATTCGGTATATTTTACCGAATTATTATCTACATAGCATTTACCGATTCGAAAATACCGAATCGGTAAAATTCGGTATTTTCGAATCGGTAAATGTCAATTACCTACATCTAGCCCATGGTGTTTAACTTGAGATGCTCACATGATGCACAGTCACACCATCATCAGCATTCTCATCTCCCAGGAAGTGGTCTGTAGAAATATAAATTAATCAAGGAGATATTTCAATGAAAATATTAGTGTTTAAATGATGCACATAGCAGCAACTAATTTAGAGGAAACATCTAAAGTATTTATGCAGCACACAAACAATAATAGGGTGAAAACACAAGAAAAAACCCAACTTAATTAAAAAAAAATATAGTATATTTTTAATAACTAAAATGATACCAGAATAACAAAAATCCCAATCGGTAGAACCGTAGATATGCAATTTCAACTTTTAGGTAGATATAGCTCCTAAAAAAAGTTACACTCATGGTCATTTGTTCGTGCTAGACCTTGAGAAAGTCACAAGTTAAGGCCGATCACAAAGGAGTGCAGGCTGGATACAGGAAACTGGTTAGTCCTGCAGAAAAATTTACTTTTTCAGAGTCCAGCTCAAAGAGTTCTGTTTGCCTTGGAGGAGGCATGTGGAACTTGTTGTCTTCCTGTAGTTCAGAACACGAGGTCAGTCAGCTGACCCCTAGAGTCACTCATGTAGCCTGGAATGAAGGGGGCAGTTTCAATATTCCTTCTCAGAGATCAGAGTACACATCAAGCAGCAGGCCAGACCTCTGTGGCACAAGGCAGGTCTCAAGCATCAGGGCAATCCTATGGAGGGAAAAGCAGGCCTCAAGCAGCAAGACAGTCACTTGGGGAACAAGGCAGGCCTCAAACTGCAGGGCAGTCTTCTGGGGAAGAAGGCAGGTCTCGAGCAACAGCTCTCTGGGGAACAAGGCAGTCCTTCCTCTTGTACTGTCTGCAGGTCCAAGAGTGTAGTGAAGAGTGGTTCTGGGGGCCCAATATTCACATCATATCTATAAGATGCCAGCCTTTCAAGTTGAGGGTATTCCCTATACAACCCCCACATCTGTTTTTGGAATGTCCTTCCCTTCCCCTGTCAAGACATTAAGTAGTCTGGGCTGACAAAATGCTAGTTGTCTGTGTGGGAGGCAAAGGCCTTTGAAATGTAAGTGGTGCTGGCTACAGCTTCATGCCCAACCATCCTGGCAGGTTGGCACATCCTGTCCAAAAATAAATCTCTTTTGTGTCACTGTCTGGAAGGAATCCACAAACCCCAAAAGCAGAGACATTCACATTCACCTGCCCAAGGATACTGGAAGAAGGCACAAATGTTTAGGACAAGAAAATGACAACTTTCTAAAAGTGCCATTTTCAGAATAGTGACTTAAAATCTGATTTTTCCATTAAAGAAGATTTTAAATTACAATCCACTTGAGTCTAAACAGTATATCTCTTTCACTTTATTTAATACTTATTAAATGCAATAATGTAACCTCTTGTTAGTCTATGGGGAGATAGGGATTTCCGTACAGAAAAACATATTTTAGGAGAATTTCACTACCAGGACATGTAAATTGTAAGCGCACGTCATACTTTTGTAAATACAAATTACCCTGCCCTGTGAGCCTTTAGGGGCTACCTTTGGGGTGACATATGAATTAAAAAGCAAGGTTTCAGCCTGACAAATGGTTTATATTGCCTGGTCGAATTGGTAGAGGCTGCAGTTGGAGGCCTAAAACATGTTTTAAATGCATACTTTAGTGGGTGGCACAATTAGTGCTGCAGGCCCACTAGTAGAATGTAATTTACAAGGCCTGGGTACATGTTGATCAATTTACCTGGGACTTACAAGTAAAGGATGTGTCCCAATTAGGTATAATTTAATTTGACCATGTTTAGGGAGCAAGCAAAATGTAAAAAATTTAAATTGATCCTTGTATAGCGCACTACTCACCCGCAAGGGTCTCAAGGTGCTTGTACGAATACCGCTGTGGAACCCATCCTGGCTTACCCTGTGAGGCGTCCACTCCTGGGCACCCCCAAGGTGGAGGCCAGGCATCCTTAGCGTTGTGGGGGCCGTTGTGGAGATTAAGCAAGCTATTGCCCAGAGTTGCAGAGTGGGACTCCATGATTGGAATCGGGATATATGATGTTAGCACGCATACTTTTAGCACGCATACCATTACCACGCATTTTTTACAACGCAGGACCTTTTACAACGAATACCTTTACAACGCATTACACTACAACGCAGATACTATTACAACGCATACCATTACAACGTAAGTATAGGTAAGTATATAATATTAATATATAATGTAAATAATAATTATTTAAATATTTTTATTAAATATTAAATAATTTATTATTAAATATTTTAATTATTAATATTAATTTTTATTTTATCATTTGTAAATATATATGTTAAAAATACCCCTGTACCCCAAAACCCAAACCCAGCCCTGAACCCTAAAAATACCCCTGTACCCCAAAACCCAATCCCAACCCTGAAACCTAAAAATACCCCTGTACCCCAAAACCCAAACCCAGCCCTAAAACCTAAAAATACCCCTGTACCCCAAAACCCAAATCCAGCCCTGAAACCTAAAAATACCCCTGTACCCCAAAACCCAAACCCAGCCCTGAACCCTAGAAATAGCCCTGTACCCCAAAACCCAAACCCAACCCTGAAACCTAAAAATACCCCTGTACCCCAAAACCCAATCCCAACCCTGAAACTTAAAAATACCCCTGTAACCCAAAACCCAATCCCAACCCTGAAACCTAAAAATACCCCTGTTCCCCAAAACCCAAACCCAGCCCTGAAACCTAAAAATACCCCTGTACCCCAAAACCCAAACCCAGCCCTGAAACCTAAAAATACCCCTGTACCCCAAAACCCAAACCCAGCCCTGAGACATAAAAATACCCCTGTACCCCAAAACCCAATCCCAACCCTGAACCCTAAAAATACCCCTGTACCCCAAAACCCAAACCCAGCCCTGAAACCTAAAAATACCCCTGTACCCCAAAACCCAAACCCAGCCCTAAAACCTAAAAATACCCTTGTACCCCAAAACCCAAACCCAGCCCTGAAACCTAAAAAATACCCCTGTACCCCAAAACCCAAACCCAACCCTGAAACCTAAAAATACCCCTGTACCCCAAAACCCAGTCCCAACCCTGAAACCGAAAAATACCCCTTTACCCCAAAACCCAATCCCAACCCTGAAACCTAAAAATACCCCTGTACCCCAAAACCCAATCCCAGCCCTGAAACCTAAAAATACCCCTGTACCCCAAAACCCAAACCCAGCCCTGAAACCTAAAAATACCCCTGTACCCCAAAACCCAAACCCAGCCCTGAAACCTAAAAATACCCCTGTACCCCAAAACCCAAACCCAGCCCTGAAACCTAAAAATACCCCTGTACCCCAAAACCCAATCCCAACCCTGAAACCTAAAAATACCCCTGTACCCCAAAACCCAATCCCAACCCTGAAACCTAAAAATACCCCTGTACCCCAAAACCCAATCCCAACTCTGAAACCTAAAAATACCCCTGTACCCCATAACCCAATACCCCTAATAAATGTTTTTAAAAAAAGATAAACTTACCTATACTTATATTTACGTTGTAATGGTATGCGTTGTAATAGTATCTGCGTTGTAAAGGATCCTGCGTTGTAGAAGTATGCGTGGTAACAGTTACATACCTTGGAATAGGCACCGAGGTGAGAATTATCAGGTCGGTGGAATTTTTGAGCTCAAGACCCGCCGAGGCAAGGAATTGAACTCTGGTCCCGGGCTAGACCTCCGCATCAGGGTCTGCCGCTCTAACCATTGAGCCACACTTCTCCACCACAAATCATTTCACACTGGTTAGTAGTTTAAAAGTGTGCAGAGTCCGAAAGCCACCGAAAAATAATTAAGCAAATAGAAGGAGTGAAGGCAAAAAAACGTTTGGGGGAACATCAGGTCAAGCATGTCAGGTCTAACAACTGTGAACATAACGCTGGCCCAGCATGCCTCAGCAATCGCATGTGCATTCACAAACCTTCCCGACACCTCTGCTCATCTGGACTCCTACTAGCACAAATTCCACGCATACAGAAAAACTGATCAAACGGCCAAGCCTTCTCCACCATCACTCCCAGAGTGTGGAATGACCTGCTGATGCACATAAGAGCCTCTTCCTCACTTCTTGAATTCCAAAAGAAGCTGAGGCCTGACTTTTCGAGTATTTTCACTAGGGCCTACGTGTGCCTAGAATCACACATGCTCAGCACCAGGATACCCTCCCGGTGAAAGTGCGCTATACAAGTCTGCATAACATTACATAACAACTCCAATGACCTTTCTCTATATGCTAGTCACTTTTCATTCATTTACCATGATTCTCTGTCTGACTCCTTTGAAACTTGTCATTTCTTGTTAAATGCACTGAGTTTATCTGTCTTTGATACAACATCATCTGAATAAAGAAAAGCACATTTTCAATCATAGTTAGCCAAAAACTTCAGGTTACTTATTCAATATACTTTAAAGCTCTCAAATGCCCCTTTGTGAAGCAGGATGCTGAAATGCCACCCCAATTCATCGCTGGATCAGTAGGTGAAACAGAGACAGCCGGAATGTGTAAGCATCATTGATCTTTTTTATTTAGAGTTTAATTCAGCGTAGAAAAAAATCCGTTGTTTTCACACAGCCTAACAATTCTCAATAATAGGCATTCTAGAATGTTTGCTCGATGAGGTCAGTTGAGGTTTTGAGATCTATTATTACATCATTCACTGAATTTCCAAGCACCTCTTGAAGTCAATTGATTGAGAAAATGCACATTTTCCCAAGCGGAATGCGCCTACCATGACATGGGACCATTATCATTTAGAGTAAGAGGTTCCAAAAATAATTCAACCAGTCCTCAAACTACACACCATCCATCATGGCCCCAGGCACTTTGGGGCAGATTTATGACGGACTTGCGCCACGTTTAGGCCGCCGTTTCGTGACGCAACGGCGCGGAAACGTGGCGCATCCCTGTGACCTATTTACAACGTGACGCATCTAGGCAGATGCGTCCCGTTGTAAAGCCCTGCGCCACATGAAACCTGCGTCAGGTTTCATGTGGGCGTTCTGTCGCAGGGTGGGCGTTCCCTTGTAGGAAAGCCCCGTAAAACTGACACAGTGAAATCTACAAGATTTCACTGAGTCAGTTTTACGAGGCTGCTGCGTCAAATCCTTACGCCTGCTTGAAGCAGGCGTAAGGAGTGACGCACCACGTTATGTATGGGTGGCCTCTGTACATTGCAGGAGTTGCGTCGCACTTGCGACGCTACTCCAGCAATGCGCCGCCCGTACACCACAAGATGCATCACGCATCTGCCCTTCCTTGCACCATGGTGCGCCGCATTGTAAATGCGGCGCATCTGTGGTGACGCAAGGAGGGAATTGCGTGACGCATCAGTTCTGGCGTATCCCTGCTGATTTGCAGAGATGCGCCAGAACTCATAAATCTGCCTCATTGTTCCTGGGTGTGCTGGTACCCACCAGTCTGTTTCCGGAGTTATGTCACCTTTGAATATAGCAGTTTTTTTTTCATTCCCTTAGAAGGGCATTTTGGTTGCACGGCAACCTGGGAAGTTTCAGAACACAAATCTCACCTCCAGTCTAGGCGCAGGTCTCAAGATAATTCAGCTCTCACCTGCCAGCTCTCGCCCGCTGGTTGGGCAGGGCGCACGCGCGATCAATATAGCCACCAGGCCTGGTCACCCCAGCGTAAGCTCTCTTTATATTTATTGTCGGGCGCGGGAGTAAATAGGTCTTAAGCTTGTGGCATGTCATTATAACTTTCTCGAAATAATGATGCGGCCTTTCGGTTTTTCCCCGCTCCTAATTTATGCCCGGTGCACCGGCCCTAGTCACTCAATAGGGCGCAGTCTGCAGCGGTGCAGATAGCCCTTAATGAGGAGAGGGCTCGCCTTTATCGCTTTTATACTTCACCATTATCTCCCCGCAGTCTATAGCCATGCGGTTACCACTGACAATAATGCTCACAGGCAACAAATGCTGATGAGTTTTCTATGCGGTCCGCACAATAAGTCTATCAAAACAAGCTCGAGAAATTATGAACCCCAGTGACAGACAAATAGAACCGGCTCCGGCGTGAATTTACGGGCCCCAAATGCAACGCGCTTTTTAATTCTTTAGCCGCCCCTTATCTCTGCTGTTCCTCTTCTGGCGAGGAGATAACAGTAATTCTTCTCTATGCTATTTTTTTCCGACTGAGTAAGATGTTCCTCGTGTCTTTCTGCTTGCTAAAGATAAAGGGTTAAAGACCAACTTGTGTTGGTCGCTTTGTGCAGGGAAAAAAAAGTAATCAGTATTCAAGAGATGGTTATCCAAGGTAGAACGCACAGAACAGTAATTTTGCCTGCTTCAGTTAGGGTTTTTTTTATGAATGCACATAATGCCTGGAGTGCTGGGGCCAGATAAAAGAATTAGTGGCAACACAGGGGGACAGAGGCGCAAAATACAAGGGGGAATTATAACGTCTCTCCTCGTCTCTCTCGCCGCTCATCCAGCCAGCCAGGGTTCCCAGCTCGTAAACAATTTAATCTTTTTGCCACAGTTAAAATACAAAGAATGCCACCTTCTAAATTCGGAGGAGCTTGGGGGTTGAAAAACCGGGGGCGAAACTTTTTTTTTGCTTCTGTTTAACCCTTTCACACCTTATTTCGCTGAATCATTTAATTGGCAAAGAAAGATATGTTTTTTTTTCATTCTCTTTCTTTTTTTCTTTATCTTTGTGTCACCCTGCGATAATTCTGCAGGCTCACGGGTGAGAGAGGAAAGCCTGTGAATTCTTGAATAGAGGGGAAAGGTGCTGTTCCTGTTCTGAAAGAACACGGTTTCCTGCACGGGAACAAAAGCGCCCGGCTTGTTAGGGAGCTGGCCTGTTGCAGGCAGGCGTGTCAGAGGTGAGTATGTAATACATACAGGAGGTGTAGGGGAGGTCAGGCTTGCCAACACGCTTCTTTCAAGGAATCGCGGAATGTCATTTAGCTCGAACAAGACAGTTCTCATTCTGCTATTTGCTATGCAAGACTAATCGAGTCTGGAATATCAAGGTCTAGGCACTGTGTGATATGGTGGCACTATATACCATAGGCAAAGCCCATAGGTCAGGCTTTAATCTGCCAACTTTCATTCACAATAGCGGTCTTAATATGTTGCGTGCAGGGATGCTATTTATCAGATTAAAAACTCCCCTATTGGTTTTGCAAATGCAGAGGTAAAGTAATAAAAAGGACTGCTTTCAGTATATAGCGCAGATAGGAAGATAAAGAGTTGAAGGCAGTGCTTAATTTGAGCAGGTGCTCAGCAACACCGGCGCTTGAGCAAAAATTAAGGACACATTCATTTTCGTTAGGCACAGGGAGGTTAACTGATTCACCAACACAATATGAGTCACAGGGGAGAGAAAAGTGAGGCAGCCCCCCACTCACAATATTATAAACAACAAGGGCCTCACCTATATTATACCCAATCCAGGAATGACAATACAAGGGTTTTCAATATCCTTCTCAATTCCCTTGAGTGTGATTACTCGCACTGCTCTAGTTGTCACGGTGTATCAATCACTATATTAAAACCCATCCAGGCTAGGTTCCACCTCCCATTAATAAATATATGAAAAAGGTGTGAAGGAAGAGAGAGAGCACCTCACGGTAGTAACACCAAGGGGAGTTGCTGACTGGTGCTCGCCAGCTTACCCGCTTATCATCATTGGCCACTCTCTCTCTGTGTGGAGAAAAAAGAGAAAAGAAAAGTGTGTGTTCTCCTTTTTAGAAGAACCATAACATAAATGTGGTGAAGAGTGACAGTCAAACTTAAATATAGGTAAACCAACAGTGCCTACTCTTTTTCATAAGTGCCCATCGAACCCCTGTGAGAATCAGTGAACATAATTCTCACCTTTAAAACACGGTAAAGCTTGCTGGCCTGACAATTTTATTAGATGCTGCAAGCTTCCCCAATTAAAAACGGTTTCCGTCAAACCATAATCAATTCACTATTGCCAACATGTTTCGTTGCTAAACCATCTTGCAACTTCTTCAGGGCTAATAAGGAATCCAATTCTCAGCTTCACTCAAAATTCACCTCAAACCTGTGATGGTACTAAAAACACACAATGTGAGGCTGGTTGTAATATCCAACGTGCCTTCGCCGAAGACACGACGAATTCCAATGTTGTTTAAGCACACAGTTTACTACATATAATGTACATAATCTTTACCTAACGGTTGCGGAGCCACAGCATACCTGCAAGCGTCTTCAAACTGGACAGCGTGTCATATGATCACGTGTCCTCGGGGTGACTGCCCAATGTCTACCCCCTGCAAAAATATCAAGAAAGCATCACACGTTATTTCCTTATTCTTCTCATACAACATCGAGACTTCTCACCATCAACTCGTAATATGGAAATATTTCAGACCACTGTCCCGCTCACGATATCCATAAATCAATGAAACATTCAAATGGTGCAAACTTTGGTGCCTAGAATCTATGTACAGCGACTCCCCGTATGGCAACACCCCCACATACCAGTAACGGCCATGTCACGTCTTCACATCCACCTTCAACGTACACTGCACGTACCTGTTCAACTCAAAGCTAAAAGCCTCCTTACTCCTGCCACGTCCCACCGGCGTGTTAGAAGCTCCGACCATGAGCTCACACTGCCACGCGGTTTAAGGGTATTCTTAGTCCCGCCCTGTAAACACATAGACATACGGGCCGTATCTTGCCGTGCATGCGTGGCGGCAATCTTAAAACGAGAGACGGGCTGAAGCGTCCACCAAATAAAGTTTTCAACGAATAAAGTTTTTATGAAAGGACTCAACTGCACAGTATAATGTGATACCAGACCCCCATAAGACAACCATTGCGTGCATATCCGACGCCAAAAGCACACGGGCGCCATCTTCGAACTGCAAACCAGTCTCTACAATGCCAGAATAGATTTTTAAAACTGACTGCTGAGAAGAGCCACATTATCTTCACTCTCCACTCGTGTGTCTCCACAATGCTAATATCACTCTTACATCCTTTCAAATTTTTGATGGACACTATATGCAAACCTCAATTTTCAATGTGGTCTACCATTAAAAACTGTGACATCTTCAACTGTTATTAATATTAAAGGCATGTCAGAGGACCGGTTTATTTATAATACTGAATGCCGTTCACTGACCGCAGAGGCATTCTGTTATAACTAGCCTGCTAGCAGCTACATATCGTTCAGAGTCCGCATGACCATTAGACGCACAGTGCAAGGAATGGGATAAATATGGGGGATAAAACCTTTTGGTACAGATCCAACCCTGAAAACAAACCCACATCTGCCCATATGCCTGTCGCTTTAGTGTGCTCCCTACATCGCTGGCTATGACCCCATGATGGCGTAAGGGAAGGCCATGACAGACTAAACTGAATATTGATGGCATGTGGGTTCAAAAGTGTATTAAATTAATAATCCTTTCACAATCATCTCGATACTGTTGATGCACTCTCTCCATAACTTACTGGTGTTACATTCTAGTCTCAAAGAGGGGGCCAGGCCCTAAACATGTCAACATATGAATGTCCAAACACTCATGACTGAGCACACCATCCTCAGCGTCTACTGATCCTGTTCCATTCAATGGAATCATTCAATCCCTCTCGGTCCACTCATTCAGAAAAAATCCATTTAGCTTTATTCCTCGCCAGAATGGTTTCAAAATTATGTGTTTCACCCAGCACCTTTTCAAGAACTGTCCATCTCAAGTCTCTGAGATCATGTCCTTTCTCATTAAAGTGTTGCACCAATCACATAGTCAGCCTTTTGGCCTTGATAGTACTCAAGTGCTCTTGTATGCGCACTTTCACCTTACTTGAGGTTAGACCAATGTAAAATGTAAACCACAACTGCAGGTCAGTCTGTAAATAACATTGGACGTGTTACAATAATTACTCAACCTGTTCAAAAACCAAGTTCTTCCATTATGCAGGGTCACACTCTTGGTCACTTGTGTAAGATTACAAACCGAGCATCCCCCACACGGGTAATGACCTGTTGGAAGAGAAGTTGCCTGTGTTGTCATGGAAATGGACCAACTTGTCCTTGAGAGTGGACGCTCTTTTAAACGCAAAGCATGGCGGTGGCATTTTACTTGTGGCAGTATCAAGAAAAGACCAATGTTTTCTCACTATCTGTCTCATTTTTGTTGAGAGAGGATCGAAAGTGGTGACCACAGGGAGGCAATCTTTTCCCTCCTTGATATTCTTCTTCAACAGGGCTTGACGTGGAATGTTCAATGCCCGCCTACGGGCTTGCTCGATGACTCTGATGGGATATGAATGAATGAATGAATGACTACACATTTGTATAGCGCATGGCTACTCGGAGGCATCCCAGCACTTCAAGACCCATTCATTCCCGATGGCTCAGAGGAACAGGAAAGTTTTTAGCATCTTCCTAAACCTAAGATGGTTCTCTTCCAAACGGATGGTGTCAGGGAGGTTGTTCCAGAGTTTTGCGGCCTGTAGGGAAAAGCACCTGCCACCCATGCAGATTCTCTTTATCCTTGGAATCGCCAGTAGATTCTTATTAATGGATCTTAGGGTCCGGACGGTTTGATAGAGGTAGAACATAGGTTGGATTAAAACTGGTCCAACCTTAGCCAAGGCTTTATGAACAATGGTCATGGCCTTGAACTCAATTCTTTGTTGCACTGGCAGCCAGTGAAGTTGCCGCAGCGCGGGTTTGGCTGAGGTCCTTCGCGGAATGTCCAGTAACATCCTGGCCGCACAATTTTGTGCAGTCTGTAGGACCTTGATTGTCCCCTGTGGGGCCCCTAAGTAAACTGCGTTCGAGTAGTCCAGGCGAGATAGGATCAGGGCCTGTACTAATATCCGCCTTGCCTCAAAAGGAAGGAGCCCAATAATCTTCCTAAGTGATCTAATCAGGGCATAGCATGTAGCTGCATATTCCCTTTCCTTCAATTTGGTCACCAATTCTTCAGACTGTTCCATAAATTTACCAGTTGTTGAACAGTTACGGCGATAGCCCAAAAACTGGCCCACCGGGAGATTGTCCCTAAGGGCTCTAGGATGAAACGAGCAATAGTGGAGGAGGGAATTTCTGTCTGTAATTTTATGAAGGACGTTGGTAGCCACCCTTTGGTCCACAGCAGTAATGTCCACATCCAAATACATAGCAGATGTAGTGCTGATAGACCACGTGAACCGGAGACACTCATCAGCCTGGTTCAACCAAGTAAAAAATATCTTGAGATTTTCCTCTGTACCTGGCCTGATACAGAGGTCATCATCAATATACCTCCTCCACAGGGAGATATTCTCCTTAAAGGGATTTGAGGTGTGGTGGATCACATTCTCCTCGAACTGGCCCACATAAATGCAGGCCAGACTCGGGGCGAATGTGGCCCCCATTGAAGTCCCCGACACCTGCAAATACAGTTGGTTGTTGTACTCAAAAATATTCCTTGTGAGTTCTAATGTACATGTATTTATATAGCGCAAATTACCCACATCGCAGGCATCTAAGCGCTTGCTTAGGGAACCCGTCCTGGTATTCCCCTGTGAGATGACCCCGGCAGGGTATCCACAAGGTGAAAGCCAGGCATCCCGCCGCGAGGGGCCGTTGTGGAGATTATGCAAGCTATTGCCCAGAGTCTGAACCCGTGAGTCGAGTAGGCACCGGAGCGAGAATTATCGAGTCTGTGGAATTATTGAGCCCAAGCCCCGTCGAGGCGGGGAATTGAACCCTGGTCCAGGGCCGATCTCAGCTTCTGGGTCTGCCGCCTCTAACCCCTGAGCCACACTTCTCCAAGTTCTAGTTCTAGTTCGATACATTGTAGGACAAATGACTGGGGCGTGGCATAAAACCATTCAAGTGCCTCCAGAGCCCGCGCTGCTGCCACCAGCGTGGCTTCTTGGGGGATGCTGGTATATAATGTTTCAATATCAATAGTGACCAGCAGTTGGTTCTTTGGATCAAACTCAGCGTCCTTCAGAATGTTCAATATGTCAGTCCTGTCCTGCACATATGAGCGTTGTGTGATGACTGCCTCTCTCAAGAAAAATCTGCAAATTGGGACAGGGGTTTCAATACAGATTGGATGCCCGAAACAATTGGGCACCCTGGTGGTGGACGCTGTTGCTTATGAATTTTGGGCAAGATGTAAAATGCTGGAACTCGCAGTTTCAGATTGATGATAAAATCCGCCTCTTTAGATGTTATCCATTTTTCCCTACTGCGTCCGCCACCAGGCTCTTAATCATGTCAAGGAGTTTGGGTGTGGGATCCCGCATCAAGGGATCGTAATTTGTGCGGACCCCAAAAGTCTCAACACTTCAGCTTCATAATCACAATTATTAAGTACAACTAAGGCTCCTCCTTTATCGACTTGTTTTATCATAACAAGTTTGTTATCCTGTAACAACTTAATAGCTGACCAATCGCTTTTGCTCATGTTGTTTAAATGTATTTGTTCATGAGTTTGTTCCAGGACTTCAATGTCGTGTAGTACTCGCTGCTCAAAGACAGCTACATCAGGACCCAATGAAGAGGTCAGAAGACAAAAGCTTGAAGGACGGTGGAGATTAGTGGCAAAGATAGAAGGGGACACTTTTTCTTTTTTTGCAAAGTATTTATGTAATTTAATTTTTCTCATCATCTCAAATAGCTCAATTCTACAATTAAAGGTATTGTGCCGGGGGGGTGGGAACAAAGCCAAGACCTTTATTCAAAACTCTCAATTCATCACCTGTCAATACATGACAAGATAAATTGATCACAATGTCATTAGTACAGCTAGAAATGGACTATTGACTATTCCCATCATTTATGATTGATAGGTCCTGCCTCTGCTGGGTGTGATGCAAGGGGAGTATGTTTGCCATGTTGGTTGAAAGTGGGCCCTGCCCCTGCCTCGCCCTCCCTGGGCCGGACCCCCTCCCCCTTGTTGGCCTCTCTGGGTTTGCCCTAAAAAAGCTCTCAAGAGTACACCCAAATCCTTGTCAGTTCTAGTTTCAGGCACAAAACTGACCCTATTTTGGTTAGATGTGGATGGTTGTTCAGAAGCCTCTTCCTCTTCACTACTGGTGTTGTCAAATGTCCAGTTGTTTGGCGTGCACCTCTTCTGTCTCCGGCCACCCCGTTGGAAATTCTGGCCCCTTCTTTGATAGTTCTGACAACGTGGCTGTTCTAAAGGTATTTCATAGTATTGATCCTCAACATAAGGAAACGCCCACTCCTCTGAGAAACTTTTTCATATATTTATTAGTGGGAGGTGGAACCTAGCCTGGATGGGTTTTAATATAGTGATTGATACACCGTGACAATTAGGGGAGTGCTAGTAATCACACTCAAGGGAATTGAGAAGGATACTGAAAACCCTTGTATTGTCATTCCTGTTAGGATTGAGCTTAATATAGGTTAGACCCTTGTTGTTTATAAGGTTAAGTGATTCACCATGAATCACAAGATATTGAACCAACGGAGACTTGAACTTGTTCCATATTGCTCGCACACATTGCTGTGCGCCAACACATATATCTACATTACCTGGCTGATAGCGCTGTGCTAAATCCAGACTGACAGCCCTCCCCCACCCTCACTTGGGTATCCAACTGGGTCCCTAGTGAGTATTTTTTTCTTTATCACTCACCAGTGGCACACTCTTATTCACATGGCTGCGTATTCGTCGAACCAGATGTCCCTACACTCTAAGGTCCTGAAGAGACCCTATATTGCACAAATGGTCGAAACGTCGTCGACAAAGAAACTAAAGCGAACCATTAAACCAGAGCATATCATTGTATATAGTCGCGGTCTACTCTGTACATATTTTCAAAATGGTCAGCTTTAAAATGTTTTGGATACCAATCACACATGTCGCACATTTGTCACTCATGTTTAAGGTTCCAGTCTCACTGGGGATACCCCACACAATATATGTATATTTCTGTATATATTTGAGAAATATAAAAAAGTAACTTGGATTAATTGAAACCAAGGTGTATTTGGTCCTTTCTCCTTTTGGCAACCCTTCCCATTACGATTGCACACTTTTTTACCAGTAGAACGTTTTTTATTATTCCACTGGAACCGTTGTTTCTTTACAGGAGTTAAGCAGCACAAGTGCGGTGGTGGCAACATACCATGTAGTGATCAGTAGGAGTGAACATGTCCTTTTTAACCTGTGTCACTGGATTAAGGCCTACAGGCCCAGTCATTTAAAGTTTTGCTATATGCATGTGCTGGGTGTATGTGTGCGTGTGAATGTTATAATACATTGAAGACTCTGAGTTCCATTTTTGGAGACTGACTGGAGGAACATTAGAGGCAGAGGTAGAGGAATCTTCGCAGACAGATTTGTGGATTGTTGTTTTCTTGTAAGCTTGGTGGGACATACTGTAGGAAGGGAGAGCCAGGCTCTTTGATTCAGAGAGGGGTCATTCGGAAGAGGCCGGGGCACATATCAGCAAGGAGACCGGAGTGATAAGCGAATCATAACAAGTAGGCTTACGGCTCTGGGATAACCATTTGATACACATGTCACTGTGACTGACATCCAGGTGTGAACCTCTAGTCACTCCCATGGCCTGTGTTGTAGGGCTATCAGATTTGGATTAGCTCCTGCTGTGTGACATACTGCTATCCGGAGGAAGGGCAGAGCAGAGGAAAGGGAGAGGAAGCAGCCCCTAACATAAACTTCAAAGACTCAGACTAGAAAACACATTTTTGTCTAGAAATAGACTATAAGAAGGGGAGCTTGAGGTCCCCAAAATTGCTAACTATCAAGCAGCTAGTCGGACTGCGAGAGGAGCAGTAGCTCTTCAAGACTTCTGCCTGTGACTAGGGCTAAGGTCCAAGGTCTTCCAGTTGCACAGCTGGGTTAAGGGATATCACCCAAGGGACTTCAAGACTACTTGTCCCTGGAGCCTTTTTGCCAATACCAGTGTGCCCTGCGAGGGAGAGGATAGGGTTGGAGGGCTTGAGGTTCATGGAGATCATGGTGACTGGAACCCTGTAGTAAGGTGTGAGGAGACAGCTGCTGCACCAATCGGGTCATTGTCTGTTTGCAGGGGAAAGTGGGCAACCCCCTGTATGCCAGAGGAGGGCTGCTATGAAGTGAGCTGTGAATGTTGCTGTACCAACGGGTCATTGCCAGTGTGCAGGTTGTAAGTCCGCAACCCCTTATGCCAGGTGGGACAGCTGTGAAGATTGCTGCTGTGCTGATTGGGCCATAGCCCGTGTATAGAGGAAGAACAGTGACCCTGTATGCGGGGGTGCCGCCGGACAAGGGAACAAAATCAGGGTTGGTTGAGAGGAAAGAAGCCACATGGTGACCCAAGCCATGACAGAAGACCACCAGGAGTGTCACATCACCCCCCTACCTGTGGGGAGTATTCCAAGGAACTTAAGAGCATTGGAGGAGCATCGGAACCCCTCTCAGCTGCTGCCACTGCAGGACCACATGTGAAGAACTCAAGGACACCCGCTGCAGCACTGCTGGACCTTGTGTGAAAGACTTACCAGAGGCAGCCACTGCAATTTCACCACCAGTGAAGGGGGTGCTCTCAGAGTGTCCTATCACTCAGCTCCTGCTGGTGATGGTAAGACTGATTTACAGGTCAGACACCTTGTGGTAACTTTCCTGCCAGATGGCGCTTCAGCCCTGGAACACTTTTGCCTTTAATTAAGAGTCAGAGTGGGACTCGTAAGACTCAGGCTACTACTGGGGCTTAACCTGAATGTCACCTTTTGGGAATAGACAACCAAGAGCTAAATTGGTCGCAGAGAAGGGCGAGAGACACATGACAATAGGTGACACAAGTACAAGCAGAGACCTTGGATGGCCCTATAGGTAAAGAAGAGGCCATCAACAGTATATACAGGCTTAAAGTGTAGGAAACAACGAAACCAGAAGAATGCACAGCTCTATTATACAAAACCTTTTGCAGACCTCTTGCCTAAATTTTAGCAAAGCTCTTGACTCTTTTGGTGAACCGGGTAGAGGATCTGACTTGGTGCTGAATGCCTCCATATCAGTTGTCCTTTAAACAGGCATATACCTATCTTAATGTGGTCCTATAGACCTATCTCTCTCTTGGTCTTTGATGGTAAACTATTCAAATTCATCTTAGCAAATCTAATCCCACCATACCAGGGCTAGTACACCCAGTCCGGCTTCATTCCTGGGCCACCAACGTGGTACTATATAAAGAAAAATGCAACATTTCATAGAAAATGTCTTGGGAACTCAGAGGGATGCAATGTTTTTATCTCAGGATGTGGAAAAAGATTTCAATAGAATCAGTTGGACATTTATGAAATGCCTAGTACACCTCATAGGTTTTGTCCCAAGTTTCGAGACCTGGCTGATGGCTTGCTAGCAAAAACAAATGTGCACATAAGAGTAAATGACATCAACTCCCAGGGACTCATAACTCAGAGAGATACTCTGGAGGTAAAATGTATATAGGGATGCAGCTAGATACCACAACCAGGATTTTTCCACTTGACAGTTCTCCTGGGTAGTCTCTCTGTGGGGATGAAGTCACCGGGTTAATAGCCTTCCTCCTTTTCTTCACTCTAGGTCATGGGTGATACCTGTTGTGTCGGGTACAGGCTCTGAACCAGGGCCAGTACTGGCACAATTGGGGGATAATTAATGACATGCTTGGGGGTCCCTGAAATGAAGACGCTGAGCGTCTTTCGTGTTCACGGGTCCAGCCGCCGTAGTCCAACTGGCATAGGTGCGTGCAAGATTCTTTTTTTTAACTTTAGGTCACATGACCTTTACACGTTACGCCTGTGACAGCACAGGCAAAACACTACATTCCTCCCCAACAAACATCGAAACAAGATTAGCAGGTACGTCTTCTGCTCCACTCCTAACTTATCAATTGCAACTTAGCACAATGTTCGACAGACACATTTAAGAAGAGTCTTACGTGAAGTGGTCCCTCAGTCGGCAGGATGGCGCTGGGTTTTTCCGCAGTTGGTGTTGTGACAGGCCCCGGCTCTGTGTCTCACTGACTCCGGCGTCAGGTGTGGTTTCGCCTGGCCTTGGCTCTGGGTGACTGCGATTACTCTCTAGCTCTTCTCTCACTGCTCCTTCATGCTGAGTTAACACGAGGTCAGGGGACCCCCGACCATCCATGGGTGAGAGCATGTCCATCGAGCCGCTTGAGTTGACATCTTCCAGCGACGTGGAGTACTCTCCACTCTTGAGCCTTTTCAGGGATGACACAGACCCCTCAGACTGGTACTTTTTGAAGTGGGGCACATTGTGGGTCACAGTTTCTCTTCCTCGAGTGGCGATGACCCGGGTTCCTTTAACACTGACCACAGTCCACAGGACCTTTTCATATGGCAGCCGAAACTCGCAGCTGGTAGTGCGATTCTTAAGCAACACGGCATCCCCTCTTGTGAGCTGGGGAGTTTTGGCCTTCCGTTGACGATTGACCTGAGCATGCGCCTTGTGGCATCAGGCGTCAATTTGACTGTCATCGGGTGTCTCGGGCCACCACTGGGGGTGGTGAGGTATTGAATCCGTGACCACTCGGCCCATGAGAAGGTGCACCGGGGCTACGCCCGTCGTGGTGTGGGGCGTTTGACGGTAACTTCTCAGAAAAGTAAAAATGGCCAGTTCTATGTACTGTCCTTTGTCGTGGGCGAGTTGAATCACTGTATTCAATGTTCGCATGAATCGCTCCACTTCGCCGTTTGCTTGTGTCCATCTGGGTGTGATTCGGCGGTGTTGAATGCCAAGAGCGCTCAGGTATGTAGCGAGTTCTTGCCCTTGGAATGGATGTCCGTTGTCAGTCCTCAGCTCACGAATGAGCCCGTGAGCCGCCATAATCTTTTCATGTTTAGGGATCACTTCCGTGGCACTCAGTGCTCAAATGATTCCCCCCTCGGGGTATTTGGGTGATCATCAATGGCCACCAACGTGTGGCGGCCATCAGGAAGGCTGCCAAAGTCGAGACTGACACATGACCACAAAGACTTCGGCCTGGGTTCCACAATGATCGAATCTGGTCAAAGTGCTTCTCCAGTCACTTGGCAGGCAGTGCAGGACCGGACAGTGGCCTCCACCAATTCGTCCATTAGTGGGAACCACACCTTGGTTCTGAGTCGTAACTTGGTCTTAACCATGCCTTGATGCCCAATATGAGCAAGCTGAACAACTTGAGTGGTTAATGACATGGGGATCACCAGGCAGTGTCCTCTTAGCAGGTATCCAGTGTCGTCTTCAGTGAGCTCGATTCTTACGTGGTATAAGCTGTCCATGACACGCTGCGCCTCTATGGTTTAAGATATTCCATTCTTCTTTGGCCTTATGCCATTTGCCACTCTGCAGAGCCGCCTTGGCTCGTTGTAGGCAGTCATCTTTACCTGTGGCTTCTGCCAGGCTCTCCATGGATATAGGTAGGGGACATGACCGAATGGTAATGCACCGGACGCACTCTTCGGTATCGGCTGCATCTTCCATTTCCTCGATGGTAGCCGCTCTGGGATGTCGCGACAGGTAGTCAGCTGGGTTCTGGGAGCCAAGCTGGTACTCTACTTTACAATTGTAATTTTGGAGCTGCAACATCCACTTCTCGATCCGAGGCGGTGACTTTGTGAACAAGGCAACAAATGGCTTATGATCAGTTGCTACCACTTAGGGCTTGCAGTAGACATATAGGTGAAAGTGACAGCATCCCCAATGTATGGCAATCGCCTCCTTCTTGATCTGGGAGTATCTCTGCTCCATCTTGGTGAGGGACCGGCTGGCAAAGGCTACGGGGGCCCAGTCCTCATCCTGGTGTTGTCTTTGCATTAGCACAGCCCCTAGTGCCATGGGACCAGCATCCACGGCCACTAACGTCAGTTTTCTTGGGTCGAACAAGGCAAGCGTGGTGGCCTCTGGAAGTGCCTCTTTAACCTCCATGAAGGCTCTGGCTTGTTCCGGGCCCAATTTCCGGGGAGTGGAGTCCTTGGTGAGTTCCCTTAACGGTAGGGTCAGGTAGGCAAGATCACGGATGAACCTCCCACAGTAGTTCACCATACTGCGGAAACTCCGGACTTCGATGATGGTGGTGGGAAATGTCTTTCACCTTTTTTGTGGGTCAGGGTTGACTCCATCGGTGGAGAATGTGTATCCGAAGAACTGTAATTTTCGCTTCAAAAATTCGCACTTTTCCCAATGAAGGCTGAGTCCCGCATCTCACAGGTGCCGAAGTACCTGAGTTAGGCGATTATTGTGCTGCGGGATAGTCTTAGCGTGTATCATGATATCGTCGCTGATGTTGATCACCCCAAGGATGTCCGTGATGAGTTCCTGTATGATGTTCTGGAATACTTCAGCCGCACTGGATACCTCGAAGCTCAGCCTTGTATATCTCCGGAGCCCCACATGTGTTGAGAAGGTTGTGATGTTGCGGGCGGCCTCGTCTAGCACCAGCTGATGGTAGCCGGATCGCAGATCTAACTTGGAGAACCAGCATGCTCCAGCCATCTCCCCAATGAGGTCATCTATGATTGGGTTGATGTGGCGCTCCCTCTTGATAGCGGCATTGGACAGCCACATATCCACACACATCCTCACCGGGCCATGCTGTTTAGGCTTCCGAGTTACCACAATTGGAGAGACTCATGGAGTGGGACCAGTCACTTTCTCGATCATGCCAGTGGCCTCCAGTTTCTTGAGCTCTTCCTCAAGCAGGGGGCGCAGGTGGAAGGCTATTCGCCGGTGCCGCAGTGCCACTGGCTGGACGGTGGGGTCAATATGGAGATGGACCTCTTTTGCCTCTAAACTTCTCTATTCCTTTGAAGACTTCCGAGAACTCTGTTAGAAGGTGTTGGATAGACTCCTGGTGTACCCCAAAGGCAAATGTCACTACACTTAGATCTTCAGCAGCTCTGCACCCTAGCAGCATACCGGTGATAAAGACGTTGGTGGTGATGAACTGCACACCATGTGATATTGACGTTCTGAACTTGCCTCATATTTTCAGGGGTGTGTCTTGACCGTAAGCAAACATGTAATGGCTGAGGGGTATAGCACTGGCGGTGGGTTCATGGTTTGGTGTAGGACAGAGGCCATGATGTTGATGGTGGCGCCTGTGTCCACTACCGCAATGACGTCCTGGGAGCCCACACGAATGCTGAACTGGCGTATGAGGTGAGCCTTTCGAGTGATGGTACCGATCATATGCATTTTGTGCACTGCCCTCTCTTCCTCCTCATCATCATCCATGTCGCTTTGTCCTCTGTCTCCTTCCGGTATGGCGTTGACCACCTGCCTGGGCTTGCGATACTTCTTGGACCTACAGACTTTTTTCAAGTGGTTAAAACTTCTGCACCCCGAACACCTCTTGCCTTTGGCAGGACACTCAGCTGCCTGATGGGGTGGCCCTCCGCAGTATCCACAGGATTTGGGTTGCCCTGAGGTTGACTTTCAGGGTCCCTTCTTGACCCACCTCGTCGGGCGTTTCATCGTCACAGCGTTTACAGTTTCAGCCTTCACAGGCTCCTGGAGGGCCACTTCCATGTGCACAGCCCGTGCTTTAGACAGCTTCTTGGTGCGCCCCAGGGTCAGTATGATGACGAGGGGCTTTCCAGACTCCTCCAATATCCGCTCACGGAGCTTGGCAGACACGCAGCCCTGAGTGACTTGTCCCCTGATTTCCTCCGTTACGTCTGAGAACCCACACGTGGACGCCAGGTTCTTGAGCCGGGCGTGATAGGTATCCAGCGACTCTTCAGGTAGTTGCCTCACCTGCCTGAATATGAATCTTTCATAGTCTTGGTTGGCCATTGGCTCGAAATGTCAATTAAGGGCATTTATTAGTGTGTGGTGATTCTTCGGCATAGCTTCCACCAGAGTCTTTGTGATATTATGGATATCCTTGCCCCCTAGATGGAGCAACATGGCCCTTTTTTGGTCCTTGTGGACTTTTGTGGCTTTGAAGAATATGAGTAGGCGATCCACCCAGTCTTTCCTCTTGGGTGCGATTGACGAGGGCGACCCCTCCACTATGAAAGGCTCTATTGGGGGTATCGTGGACATTATTGGCACCTTGACTGGTGTGTTTGCCACTTCTGATGATTCCCTTGCCGTCCCTCTGACTTTTCCTGACCCCCGCCTCACTAGTGCCTCGCCTGTTCTGGGCTTGGGGGTGATCGTTCCCTACAAGGTCTGCAGATTGGTTGTCCTCTCTGCCCCCTATGGTGTGCTGTCTGGGGACTGACTTTGTGGGAATTACTATTATTGCCTTGTCTGTGCCAATGCTTGTTGACTTTTGTTTGGTTACAGCAATGCTTGTTTTTTTTTGTTTGGTCCCTTGGCCAGCTAGTGGATGAGGCCTGTGTACCTTCTGTAGGGGGAGGGTGGGTGCTGCCTCTGTGGTGAGCTCTGCCGCTCACTCACTTTGCACCCCTAGGCCTGTGATGTAGGCCTTCCACTTCTTTCCCCCTTTCCACATGCTATAATGGGGCCTGTGACCCCAGCAGGGTACACTGAGACACTCTCTGGGGCCTGGAGAGGAGGACCGGCAACAGGAGCTCTTCCAGCCTCCCCACTTTCAGGGGCCAGCAGCGGGAGTTCACGCGCCTCCCAGGGTGGGGCACCACGTGGCCTGCAGGCCGATGCGTGGTAGATAGCAGGCAGCGGAGCAGGGAGCCGTCGCACGTCTCACCTCGCGGGCCTTGCAGACGTCACCGGGCTTCCACAGTGAATCCGCCAGCCTCCGGGCACTCCGATCAAACCGCCGCTGAGATTGGGTGCAGCACGCCGCACGCCGGGGCACGAGCGCCATGACCTGATGGCAGTGCTAGCGGCCGCCTCACTGCAAATCCACACGCGGCGAGGGCACGCTCACCCTCGACGCCAGCTGTTGTGTCGGGTACCGGCTCTGAACCAGGGCCAGTACTGTCACAATTGGGGGATAATTAATGGCACACTTGGGGGTCCCTGAAATGAAGACGCTGAGCCGGGTATGGTGTTTATGGGTCCAGCCGCCGTAGCCCAACTGGCGTACGTGCGTGCAAGAATCTTTTTATTAACTTTAGGTCACATGACCTTTACGCGATACGCCTGTGACGGCACAGGCAAAACACTACAATACCTACCACTGGTGTTCCTCAATATACAGGACAAGATGGAGGTAAGTGAATTATAAACATGGTATGAAGTATAAAACTTTATGGTGAGGGCTGTCCTTTCCTTGCTCTGGTCCCAAACATGATCTCATTTGCCAATTCAATGTATTCCATCACCATCCCTAGTGTATCTCCTGAACATACAGGGGAATCCCTTGTTACTCTTACGGGGTGCTTTAGGCAAAATTTGCCGGTCTTAACTACCGTTTCCCCTTCATGGGTCTGACTTTCTTCTCCCAGGCTGCCTAGAATTAGCCTTGGCCAGGCTATATTTGCCTCTGAGTGCTCCTAGCCCATCCTCGGTATGACAGAGACGTAGGTTTTTTTTGCAGATTATATATAGAGCGAACTCAACCCGAAGGTATTGGGCCGCTTGACATGAGCACTGGTTACGTTACAAATTCAGTCACGTGGAGTTTAAGTGATTTGCTCAGAATCACAGGATGTGGATGCGACCCTGAGGCTCGAACCCTGGTTTCCAGCAGCAAAGTCGGCAGTCTAGCCGACAGACGACATCCTCTCCCCAGGTGCCCTTAAGTAGTCCCCCTTTTTGGTATTCCTGCCCCCTCCTCTTGTGAAGGGGCTCCCTTTCTCTTTTCCCCCCTTTTTATTTATTTTATGGCACCCAACCCCCTTCCCTTCACTTACGTCTGTGGTCATAACCCTCCAGAGTTGTGACAAGCATCTCGTTTCCTCTCTCCTGAGACCTCTTCCTCTGCAATAGGTTGTCCTTTGTCAGTTTTGGTGTTTTTCTGTGACCAGTTAGCCCCTTCCCTCTCCTAATGCAAGGTGCTTTGCATTATGTTTAAGGCACTCCATGGCAGAGGTCCTTCCTACCTGACTTCCAGAATAAAATACTACGTCCCTTCCAGGAACCTCAGATCGGTTCAACAGAAGCTGCTCCAAGCACCTAGATTTAAGCAGGTTCGCTGGGGGGCAGGGGTTTTCTGGTAAGAGCGGCTAAACGCGACGCGGCAGGGTCTTGAGCTCAAATGTCCATGGACTCGATAATTCTCGCTTCGGTGCCTGACCTAATCATGGGTTCACACTCTGCAACTCTGGGCATTAAGCTTGCTTAATCTCCACAACGGCCCCCCGCGGCGGGATGCCTGGCTTTCACCTTGGGGATGCCCTGTAGGTGCTATCTCACAGGGAAAAGCCAGGACGGGTTCCCAAGGCAAGCGCGGAGATACCCCTTCGGGGGTCGATTCAGGCGCTATATAAGAAACAAAATAATAAATAATAATAATAAACTCTGGAATAGTCTACCTGGTATACAGACAAAATATTGAGTACAAAATATCGAATTACACAAATATCGACTTCAAAATATAGAATGGACAAAATATCGAATGGACAGAATATAGTCATCAAAAATATCGTTTTTAAGGTAAGTAATGTGATATCGATTTTTATAAATATAGAAAGTAAAAATGTTGAAGTATATAATATAGGTTATTAAAAATCGAATTTTTTATAATATCGAATTTTTTAAAGTGTTTTGTATATTAGTATATGTGTGAAAAGTGTCTATTTTTTGGAATTTATTTTAAACAATTAATTTTGATATTTAATTTTTGCGTAATTTAATTCTGTAGCGGGTTGTGGGTTTAGAGGGGAATAGGGTGGGAAGTAATTTGATTATAATTAATTAAATATGTTAATTTATTTATTGGTATTTATTTTGAATAAATTGTTAATTAATTTGAAATTGATAATTAATTCATTCTTAATTAGTAATTATTTTTGATTAATTGATTAATTGATAATTATGTGAATTTTATTAATTTATTTTCTGTAACGGGTTGTGGGTTTATAGGGAAATAGGGTGGGAAGTAATTTAATTATAATTAATTAAATATGTTAATTTATTTATTGGTATTTATTTTGAATACATTGTTAATTAATTTTTAATTGGTAATTAATTAATTCTTAATTGGTAGTTAATTTGTATTAATTGATTAATTGATAATTATGTGAATTTTATTAAACTTATTTTCTGTAGCGAGCTGTGGGTTTATAGGGGAATAGGGTGGGAAGAAATTTTATTTTAATTAATTAAATATTTAATTTATATATTGGTATTAATTTTGAAAAATTGTTAATTAATTTGTAATTGCTAATTAATTAATTCTTAATTGGTAAATCATTTTTATTAATGGATTATTTGATAAATAAGTGAATTTAATTAATTTATTTTCCATAGCGGGTTGTGGGTTTATAGGGGAATAGGGCGGGAAGTTATTTAATTGTAATTAATTAAATGTTTTTATTTATTCATTGGTATTTATTTTGAATTAATTGGTAATTACATTTTAATTTTTAATTAATTAATTGTAAATTGGTAATTAATTTGTGTTAATAGTTAATGAATTTTAATAACTAATATTTATTTTAGATTGATTAATTATTATATTGTTTTAAATTGGTATTTACTTGTAATTAATTTTGTATTGGTATTGATATTTAATTTATATTTATTAATATATTTAATATTTACTTTCTCTACTGTTAAGCTCACTAGAGTAGGAATAGTAATTTTTACCCCTACGCTATCCAACGCTTTCCCTACTGTTGCACTCTCTGGAGTAGGAATAGTAATTTTTACCCCTATGCTATCCAATGCTTTCCCTACTGTTGCACTCATTGGAGTGGGGATAGTAATTATTACCCCTACGCTATCCAACGCTTTCCCTACTGTTGCACTCTCTGGAGTTGGAATAGTAATTTTTACCCCTACGTTATCCAACGCTTTCCCTACTGTTGCACTCTCTGGAGTGGGAATAGTAATTTTACCCCTACGCTATCCAACGCTTTCCTTACTGTTGCATCCTCTGGAGTGGGAATAGTAATTTTTAACCCTACGCTATCCAACGCTTTCCCTACTGTTGAACCCTCTGGAGTGGGAATGGTAATTTTTACCCCTACGCTATCCAATGCTTTCCCTACTGTTGCACCCTCTGGAGTGGGAATAGTAATTTTTACCCCTACGCTATCCAATGTTTACCCTACTGTTGCAGTTGCTGGAGTGGTAATAGTACATTTTAACCTCTTGCTATGCTACAGTAAAAATATTGTATATTTTCAATGAATATTAAGTTAATATATATATATGTGTTAAAAATCAAGTTGTATTTTAATTTCTTTTAACTTAAATTAAATATTTAATAATGTTTAAGTTAAGTATTTTTAAGTATGTTTAAATTAATTATAGTTATTATTTCATTAATTTTAAAATATTTTAAAGGTATTTTAAGAAATTCGACATTTTTATTAAGTATATATATTTATTCAATATTTTTGATTTGATATTTTGTACTTACCTGTTTGTAGATAGGATTTCGATATTTTGTCTTTCGAAATTTTTACTTTGATATTTTTTTCGTCTATATTTTTGTAATCAATATTTTTTCAGTGATCGCCATAACTATTTCAATTAAAAACAGCTCGAACCTTACTATATTCAGGAAATCTCTAAAATCCTGGCTTTTTCAAACAGACATCTAATGCGCCCGCTTCCACTCTGACTCAACCTTTTAGTTGTTAGCGCCAAGACGCCTCCGGGCATTCGTTGCGCTTTATAAATTTTAAAATCAAATCAAACGCAGTTTTTGATTCTTTCTTTTAGCTGTTGTAAGAATTCCTCAAGAGCTCCGTGGAATCTGCAGTCCAGGTATCAGGTAAGTGGGGCGGGTAGGGTCATGGTAGCTCACAGGCACACATCAGGTTTTTCCACTGTCACCGCTTTTGTTTGCCTTAACACTCAAACCCTTTGCGCACAGAACACGTTGAAAGGAGGGCACTTGAGGCATCAAGGTAGCTGTAGACACCATTAACATAACAGTGGGACAGGCATCATTCTCTAGAACATGCACCCCATACATTTCTGCCTCAGCTATAGGCAGAAGTGGGAAAGTACAGTTCCATCTCCAAATTTAAAGTCAACATCATAAAGTCTAATGCATTGTTTCTAAACACTTGTTCTGCTCAGGTGCAGGATCTCCATGCCCGTAACCCTGTCTACAGGACCTCAACCTGTGTCCCATCCAGCAATTCAAATATCCCCATCCATGACACAAGTTATAGCCTTAAAATACCCATCGCTGCTTGCGGCAACTGTTAAGATGTTGTTTCTGTCCAAAATCATTTACCTGTTCCAAACTCGGTCCCACTGAAATTTCATTCTTGCTGGTGTAATCTTGCATAATTTGTGACATCTTGCATTATGCATGTTACACAAAATGCCATATTGTGTAACTGAGACTGTTTTTTGGGCAAAATCCCACATTGGGAGCGAAGGAACAATGTGAAGAAGTTGAATATGAGTGGCTGTTGTTCACGTCATTTGCAATTTTGTGCTAATATTTTAGCATTAATGCATTAAAAATAATATGACTATTTCATCTGACACTCAACAGTTTTATAATGGGGTATGAGGGGGGTGGTGGGGAATAAATTCAGAGTGGCAACTAGATTCCTATTGCTACTGGTTTCACATGGGGGAATGGAACTCCCACTTCTTGCTTGCTACTCCCAGAGAGTGCAAACACTTTCTGGTTGACTGGGGCAAGATTGAAACTGACAATCTCAATTTAATTCCTGAACTAGACAGACAGCATTAAAATGTTTAACACATGTAAACGCCTGGTGTTGGGCTTACTTCAGTGGGGGGAGGACATTAAAATATATGAGAAAAACAGAAAAGGATGTGGTCTCCCGGAGAAAAAGCAATCTACCTATATGCAAGTGCACAAGTGGAAAATGTGGCCAACAATGAGGAAGAGAGTGAAGTGCAATAATAATAATAATAACAATAATAATAATAATAATAATAATAATAATAATGATAACAATAATAAGATGACTTAAAAAGCACTTAGCTACGTCGTCTGACGTGTCCCAGTGCTAAGGTTTTATCCCTACAATGCAGAGTAACATAGGCTAAAATACCTGGAATTAAAATAATCTAAAAAAACAAGTTTTAAGTTTCTTGTGGAAGGATAGCTCCAATTTTTCCTGCTTAGCAGGAGAAGGAGGTAATACCACAGCTTGGCTGCCAAACAGCTGAAGGAGCAGCCCCCAATGCAAGCTTTTTTGATTCTGGGAATACACACTAAGGAGGCCTCGGCTGATCTCAAGTTTCTTTTATGGCAGTAACACTTCCGTCATAGGAAGCCAGTGCAACTTTGCCAGGGCCGGGAGTGAAGGACAGCATCTAAGCAGATTCAGCAGCAGCCGGGCTGCCATATACTGTACAGGATGAAGTCTCATTAACCGTGCCCGAGAGACGCTGAGATACAGGACATTGCGGTAGTCCAGTCTTGACATAACCAGAGACTGGACCATTGCAAACAACATTTGAGAAGTGGGTGATATGAGAGGACCACAATCAAAACCCTGATCACTACACACTTTCATTCCCATCCAACCAAACACAAGCTCAGGCCAGAGAGGATGAGAGGCAGAACTAGGCAGAATGATGGCTAAATACAAATGGGGGAAAGTTTTTGAGAAATCTAGAGTGGCAATAAGAAATATGAAAGGAAAAGGGTCCATGTACCTACCTCACCTACTGGCAGCAAGCACCCGAAAAATGAATAGAAGGAGGAACATAAGATTGCCTATCTCATGGGGAGGCTGCGGACAGATACTCTACCTACATGGGTGCCACCCATAGCTGGACAAATATTGGGGTGCAATACTGCAGGCAACCAACTTGGTATTTGGAACTCGTATGCCACAGGATCCCGGTGTGGAGCTGTTCACCTTCCCTAACAGGAGGACAAACCATTCAAGTCGCTCATTCGAAAACACATTGTCCTAACACTAGTAGCTAAAATCCAACCCATATTGTGTCTATGAGGGTATGCCACGCCTCCTACTGAGAGGGATTGGTTGTAAAGAATTTATAAACTTTTGGTAGTGGAAAACCGAATGCAATTTATCTGAACAAACTGCAGTATCATTTGATGCGGAAAGGTCCTGAAATGTCTATTGACTAAGTATCGAGAACTAAGCTGCCCATGATACCGCAAAGTATTGAGAATCATACCATCAGACGTGACATAAATCAATTGAGACAGACACCAATGATGTTTTTTTATTTTTTTATTGAGCAGAGCTATCAGGAATCATAAAATATTTTCAAAATACAGCAAAATTAATCAAAAATACAAATTTTGGTTCATTAATTAGAAAAACATATACAGCAAAATCCATCATCAAATTAGCAGTCAACAAAACATTCCCAAATATTCCTAAATACACGAAAAGTTCTTAATTGCCCCCACCCGTTTAGCATATGCTTCTTCATAAAGCTTCGCACGTTTCATTTTATAGGCCATTTCTCAAACAAAGGTATTTCCAGTTCTGTAAAATTAATGAACGAGCAACCAACATTGAAATCGCAAGGAAATGGCTCTTGCTTTTCTAAAGAATAGTCTCCCTACTAGATATACCAAACAGAATAGCTTCTACTATAGGTTTGTGCGTTTTTTTAATCGCCCTACTAAAGTAGTCAAATACTTTCTCCCCAATGATGTAACATTCACATTCCTGTAAAGTAGAATCTGGTGTAATTGGAGTCTGGTCATCATGGAGGGGACTAGGAGTGAATTGAACAACCTGGGGGTTGGTAAATGGGGAATAGAGAGGTGGGTGCATCAGAAGTTTTAACTTGCGATTTTTTTCTGTGCTCCTTGCTGGCCTGATGGTTGTAGGCTTTGGGTTCAAATGAAGATAAAACTAAATAAAAACTGTTCATCCTAATATATTTGAAATATTCTGCAGTGTTCTTTTGGGTGTTGGTATTCTAAACAGCATCCAACATTTGTATTAAAAGGAATACAAATATATATAATAACTGCCAAAAGCTTTCTCTACAAATAAATCTGGAACAATGATATTATGATAGTGACGTTGATGAACTGTAGCTATCTATAATGTTGCCTCATAGTAGAACGCGTGCCATTTAGGTCCAGTATTATGGCTCTCTAGCCTGACACTGTAGCAGAGACCAGGCCCTCCATTACCTTGGAGGTGAACCACCTGCGCTCGACATCCCCGCCCACCTGCAGGGCATCTCTGTCCTGTGAATGGAGCCACTGGTCCTTCGGCTCCTTTCGCAGCAACTGAGGTGTGATGACTTGGGGCCATGTTTAAAGGGCCTGTTGGCAAACTTATTTTGTAAAAAATAATCTCCCACTCCACTATTGATGACTCATTCCATCTCAAAGGATGTATTGTAGGTTGAAACAACCTGCAATACATCCTTTGAGATGGAATGAGTCATCAATAGTGGAGTGGGAGATTATTTTTTTACAAAATAGAGGGTGTTGACACATAATGCTCCCACACCCCCTAGGCGCATACTCGGGTCACAAATCTCCACCATGAACATGCACCACACTCGTACAACATGACTAAAGTATTTCCTCGTCCTGAAAGCAGACCTTCCACCACTAATGCCTTGGATTTCAATGTCTCTCGTGCTGCACTACGGGATACAGCGGAGCTTGTCTGCAAGAGCGGAGTTAGTAAACATGAGTGGCTGCTTGCGATTACTGTTGGTGATCTGTTGCATTTAGCACTATTTCTTTTTTTTTAAAGCAAGGATGCATATTGCTGCAAGAAAATAGCGCCAATGCATGGAGTAAGTTGGGGGGAAATCCTACCCCAAAAGTGTACATTTAGCGAGCTGCTAGCACTTGCTATTCATGTCCTGTTGCACTTAGGGCTGTTTCTTAGTGCAAAATGCATCCTCACATTCCTTTTGGATGTGAGAGAGTATTTTTGCCCGAAGAAGGTAGCGCTAAATGCAGATTGCTCTTCTCATTCAATTCTGCGCACTCTTTGGGTAATTCCACGTGATTATAGGCTAAACAGAATTACGCAAGTTACACCCACCCCTTATTAAAATGTTTCTCATGTCAAGTCATTCTAGGCCTAACTTCAACATTGCATCACTGCTTGATCCTGTCTGGCATAATGGGGTGATTTTCAATTCAAAACCAGTGATACCCAAATCATAATATCACCAGCATAGCAATCTCATCTCCTGCCTCCTCATCATAGAGTCATGGGTGCGCCAAAGTTGGTCACAGCTTCAGGCAAGGCTGAGATGACTTCCACTGGGCCAAGGCATGGACTGATCATTCCTCCTTACAGGTAACCACAGCCAAGATTGCTAACCAAAGTTTCTGCATGAACTATGAGGAAACACAACTGGCATTCACTTTTTGAATAAATGTGATATATTCAATCATTTTTAATTTCTAGGTCTGGCTTGCAGAGAGCGCAGCTGTCTGCAATATCTACTGTAAATAGTATTTTAAAATATACAAAGAATGGGCTTTGGTCACGCCCAGCAATAGCTCCCCCCTGAACATGCGGTTGGCTGTTCGGCCTAACATTAAGCCTCCTAAAGAACTTGCATTTCACAGTGGATTATTTGCGTTTCAAAGGTACACTGAATCATCACACATAAAATTCTTTATCTCACAGATGCATATGATTGCAGTTTTTAATTAATTTTCTCTCTACAGCAGGCTTCTTTTAATATTTTACTCAAGCCAGACCTATTGGTTTTGACAAGGCCAGCTTGGAGTAGTTATGTGTTTAAAATGAAATCATTGTTTGCCATAAGGCATGATATTTATTGTGCGATTTATTTATACTCACAAAAGTTAGAGGTCAGTTCATACTGATATTTATCTCATTTGATTGTGAGGACTCTACTTTTATTTTTCTTTATCTAAATCAATTAATAGAAATGTGAAGTCGGGTGTATTTTTTCACCTAAAACACATATTCTTCATGTCCGACACAATTTTATAGAATCCTGGGAGGAGGTTGGTGTGCATGCTTATGTGTGTGGTAGTGATTCAGAAAAGGGGGTGGTGATGAACAGAGTGTCTGAATTAAGCAGACCACTCTTACCCAGTCCAAAGATCAGGGCTTGATCCATCACCATTTTTTAGCTCACTGCACCATCCCAGCTCAGAACTTGGCTATATGCAAATTAGTCTGACCCTGGCCCAGTGCATCATGGGAATAGGGCAGACCAAACTACCAAGCCAATTCTTATACTGGGAAGGAAACAAGCTTCCGGGGACCGGTTTCTGGCATTTCAGCCGTCTTCGGCCCGGCTTGCTTGAATCCTGATGGTGCAATGAGCAAGGGACTCACATCTGAGTATACCCTTCCACGCTTATGGTGGACAAAAATGATTCAGAAAAGGGGGTGGTGATGAACAGAGTGTCTGAATAAAGCAGACCACTCTTACCCAGTCCAAAGATCAGGGCTTGATCCATCACCGTTTTTTAGCTCACTGCACCATCCCAGCTCAGAACTTGGCTATATGCAAATTAGTCTGACCCTGGCCCAGTGCATCATGGGAATAGGGCAGACCAAACTACCAAGCCAATTCTTATACTGGGAAGGAAACAAGCTTCCGGGGACCGATTTCTGGCATTTCAGCCGTCTTCGGCCCGGCTTGCTTGAATCCTGATGGTGCAATGAGCAAGGGACTCACATCTGAGTATACCCTTCCACGCTTATGGTGGACAAAAATGATTCAGAAAAGGGGGTGGTGATGAACAGAGTGTCTGAATTAAGCAGACCACTCTTACCCAGTCCAAAGATCAGGGCTTGATCCATCACCGTTTTTTAGCTCACTGCACCATCCCAGCTCAGAACTTGGCTATATGCAAATTAGTCTGACCCTGGCCCAGTGCATCATGGGAATAGGGCAGACCAAACTACCAAGCCAATTCTTATACTGGGAAGGAAACAAGCTTCCGGGGACCGGTTTCTGGCATTTCAGCCGTCTTCGGCCCGGCTTGCTTGAATCCTGATGGTGCAATGAGCAAGGGACTCACATCTGAGTATACCCTTCCACGCTTATGGTGGACAAAAATGATTCAGAAAAGGGGGTGGTGATGAACAGAGTGTCTGAATTAAGCAGACCACTCTTACCCAGTCCAAAGATCAGGGCTTGATCCATCACCGTTTTTTAGCTCACTGCACCATCCCAGCTCAGAACTTGGCTATATGCAAATTAGTCTGACCCTGGCCCAGTGCATCATGGGAATAGGGCAGACCAAACTACCAAGCCAATTCTTATACTGGGAAGGAAACAAGCTTCCGGGGACCGGTTTCTGGCATTTCAGCCGTCTTCGGCCCGGCTTGCTTGAATCCTGATGGTGCAATGAGCAAGGGACTCACATCTGAGTATACCCTTCCACGCTTATGGTGGACAAAAATGATTCAGAAAAGGGGGTGGTGATGAACAGAGTGTCTGAATAAAGCAGACCACTCTTACCCAGTCCAAAGATCAGGGCTTGATCCATCACCGTTTTTTAGCTCACTGCACCATCCCAGCTCAGAACTTGGCTATATGCAAATTAGTCTGACCCTGGCCCAGTGCATCATGGGAATAGGGCAGACCAAACTACCAAGCCAATTCTTATACTGGGAAGGAAACAAGCTTCCGGGGACCGGTTTCTGGCATTTCAGCCGTCTGCTGCCCGGCTTGCTTGAATCCTGATGGTGCAATGAGCAAGGGACTCACATCTGAGTATACCCTTCCACGCTTATGGTGGACAAAAATGATTCAGAAAAGGGGGTGGTGATGAACAGAGTGTCTGAATTAAGCAGACCACTCTTACCCAGTCCAAAGATCAGGGCTTGATCCATCACTGTTTTTTAGCTCACTGCACCATCCCAGCTCAGAACTTGGCTATATACAAATTAGTCTGACCCTGGCCCAGTGCATCATGGGAATAGGGCAGACCAAACTACCAAGCCAATTCTTATACTGGGAAGGAAACAAGCTTCCGGGGACCGGTTTCTGGCATTTAAGCCGTCTTCGGCCCGGCTTGCTTGAATCCTGATGGTGCAATGAGCAAGGGACTCACATCTGAGTATACCCTTCCACGCTTATGGTGGACAAAAATGATTCAGAAAAGGGGGTGGTGATGAACAGAGTGTCTGAATAAAGCAGACCACTCTTACCCAGTCCAAAGATCAGGGCTTGATCCATCACCGTTTTTTAGCTCACTGCACCATCCCAGCTCAGAACTTGGCTATATGCAAATTAGTCTGACCCTGGCCCAGTGCATCATGGGAATAGGGCAGACCAAACTACCAAGCCAATTCTTATACTGGGAAGGAAACAAGCTTCCGGGGACCGGTTTCTGGCATTTCAGCCGTCTGCTGCCCGGCTTGCTTGAATCCTGATGGTGCAATGAGCAAGGGACTCACATCTGAGTATACCCTTCCACGCTTATGGTGGACAAAAATGATTCAGAAAAGGGGGTGGTGATGAACAGAGTGTCTGAATTAAGCAGACCACTCTTACCCAGTCCAAAGATCAGGGCTTGATCCATCACTGTTTTTTAGCTCACTGCACCATCCCAGCTCAGAACTTGGCTATATACAAATTAGTCTGACCCTGGCCCAGTGCATCATGGGAATAGGGCAGACCAAACTACCAAGCCAATTCTTATACTGGGAAGGAAACAAGCTTCCGGGGACCGGTTTCTGGCATTTAAGCCGTCTTCGGCCCGGCTTGCTTGAATCCTGATGGTGCAATGAGCAAGGGACTCACATCTGAGTATACCCTTCCACGCTTATGGTGGACAAAAATGATTCAGAAAAGGGGGTGGTGATGAACAGAGTGTCTGAATTAAGCAGACCACTCTTACCCAGTCCAAAGATCAGGGCTTGATCCATCACCGTTTTTTAGCTCACTGCACCATCCCAGCTCAGAACTTGGCTATATGCAAATTAGTCTGACCCTGGCCCAGTGCATCATGGGAATAGGGCAGACCAAACTACCAAGCCAATTCTTATACTGGGAAGGAAACAAGCCTCCGGGGACCGGTTTCTGGCATTTCAGCCGTCTTCTGCCCGGCTTGCTTGAATCCTGATGGTGCAATGAGCAAGGAACTCACATCTGAGTATACCCTTCCACGCTTATGGTGGACAAAAATGATTCAGAAAAGGGGGTGGCGATGAACAGAGTGTCTGAATTAAGCAGACCACTCTTACCCAGTCCAAAGATCAGGGCTTGATCCATCACCGTTTTTTAGCTCACTGCACCATCCCAGCTCAGAACTTGGCTATATGCAAATTAGTCTGACCCTGGCCCAGTGCATCATGGGAATAGGGCAGACCAAACTACCAAGCCAATTCTTATACTGGGAAGGAAACAAGCTTCCGGGGACCGGTTTCTGGCATTTCAGCCGTCTTCGGCCCGGCTTGCTTGAATCCTGATGGTGCAATGAGCAAGGGACTCACATCTGAGTATACCCTTCCACGCTTATGGTGGACAAAAATGATTCAGAAAAGGGGTGGTGATGAACAGAGTGTCTGAATTAACCCCTTCCATGCTCATGACGAGCTCAGCTCGTCATGAGGTAGCCTGGAGCTGTGCTCATGACGAGCTGAGCTCGTCATGACACCAGCAAAATGGCAATTCCCAGCACAGGAGGGGAATTGCCTTAGCAGCCATAGTGTTAAGCAGACCACTCTTACCCAGTCCAAAGATCAGGGCTTGATCCATCACCGTTTTTTAGCTCACTGCACCATCCCAGCTCAGAACTTGGCTATATGCAAATTAGTCTGACCCTGGCCCAGAGCATCATGGGAATAGGGCAGACCAAACTACCAAGCCAATTCTTATACTGGGAAGGAAACAAGCTTCCGGGGAGCGGTTTCTGGCATTTCAGCCATCTTCGGCCCGGCTTGCTTGAATCCTGATGGTGCAATGAGCAAGGGACTCACATCTGAGTATACCCTTCCACGCTTATGGTGGACAAAAATGATTCAGAAAAGGGGGTGGTGATGAACAGAGTGTCTGAATTAAGCAGACCACTCTTACCCAGTCCAAAGATCAGGGCTTGATCCATCACCGTTTTTTAGCTCACTGCACCATCCCAGCTCAGAACTTGGCTATATGCAAATTAGTCTGACCCTGGCCCAGTGCATCATGGGAATAGGGCAGACCAAACTACCAAGCCAATTCTTATACTGGGAAGGAAATAAGCTTCCGGGGACCGGTTTCTGGCATTTCAGCCGTCTTCGGCCCGGCTTGCTTGAATCCTGATGGTGCAATGAGCAAGGGACTCACATCTGAGTATACCCTTCCACGCTTATGGCGGACAAACATGATTCAGAAAAGGGGGCGGTGATGAACAGAGTGTCTGAATTAAGCAGACCACTCTTACCCAGTCCAAAGATCAGGGCTTGATCCATCACCGTTTTTTAGCTCACTGCACCATCCCAGCTCAGAACTTGGCTATATGCAAATTAGTCTGACCCTGGCCCAGTGCATCATGGGAATAGGGCAGACCAAACTACCAAGCCAATTCTTATACTGGGAAGGAAACAAGCTTCCGGGGTTTAGTCTGCCCTGTTCCCATGATGCACTGGGCCAGGGACAGGCTGATTTGCATATAGCCAGGTTCTGAGCTGGGATGGGGCAGTGAGATAAATAACGGTGATGGATCAAGCCCTGATCTATGGACTGGGTAAGAGTGGTCTGCTTAATTCAGACACTCTGTTCATCACCACCCTCTTTTCTGAATCGTTTTTGGCCACTATAGGTGTGGCAGGGTATACTCAGACATGAGTCCCTTTCTCACTGCTCCATCAGGATTCAAGCAAGCCGGGCCGAAGACGGCTGAAATGCCAGAAACCGGTCCCCGGTAGCTTGTCTCCTTTCTGGTGAAGAATTGGCTTGGTAGTTTAGTCTGCCCTGTTCCCATGATGCACTGGGCCAGGGACAGACTGATTTGCATATAGCCAGGTTCTGAGCTGGGATGGGGCAGTGAGATAAATAACGGTGATGGATCAAGCCCTGATCTTTGGACTGGGTAAGAGTGGTCTGCTTAATTCAGACACTCTGTTCATCACCACCCCCTTTTCTGAATCGTTTTTGGCCACTATAGGTGTGGCAGGGTATACTCAGACATGAGTCCCTTTCTCACTGCTCCATCAGGATTCAAGCAAGCCGGGCCGAAGTCGGCTGAAATGCCAGAAACCGGTCCCCGGTAGCTTGTCTCCTTTCTGGTGAAGAATTGGCTTGGTAGTTTAGTCTGCCCTGTTCCCATGATGCACTGGGCCAGGGACAGACTGATTTGCATATAGCCAGGTTCAGAGCTGGGATGGGTCAGTGAGATAAATAACGGTGATGGATCAAGCCCTGATCTTTGGACTGGGTAAGAGTGGTCTGCTTATTTCAGACACTCTGTTCATCACCACCCCCTTTCCTGAATAATTTTTGGCCACTATAGGTGTGGCAGGGTATAATCAGACATGAGTCCCTTTCTCACTGCTCCATCAGGATTCAAGCAAGCCGGGCCGAAGACGGCTGAAATGCCAGAAACCGGTCCCCGGTAGCTTGTCTCCTTTCTGGTGAAGAATTGGCTTGGTAGTTTAGTCTGCCCTGTTCCCATGATGCACTGGGCCAGGGACAGACTGATTTGCATATAGCCAGGTTCTGAGCTGGGATGGGGCAGTGAGATAAATAACGGTGATGGATCAAGCCCTGATCTTTGGACTGGGTAAGAGTGGTCTGCTTAATTCAGACACTCTGTTCATCACCACCCCCTTTTCTGAATCGTTTTTGGCCACTATAGGTGTGGCAGGGTATACTCAGACATGAGTCCCTTTCTCACTGCTCCATCAGGATTCAAGCAAGCCGGGCCGAAGACGGCTGAAATGCCAGAAACCGGTCCCCGGTAGCTTGTCTCCTTTCTGGTGAAGAATTGGCTTGGTAGTTTAGTCTGCCCTGTTCCCATGATGCACTGGGCCAGGGACAGACTGATTTGCATATAGCCAGGTTCTGAGCTGGGATGGGGCAGTGAGATAAATAACGGTGATGGATCAAGCCCTGATCTTTGGACTGGGTAAGAGTGGTCTGCTTAATTCAGACACTCTGTTCATCACCACCCCCTTTTCTGAATCGTTTTTGGCCACTATAGGTGTGGCAGGGTATACTCAGACATGAGTCCCTTTCTCACTGCTCCATCAGGATTCAAGCAAGCCGGGCCGAAGACGGCTGAAATGCCAGAAACCGGTCCCCGGTAGCTTGTCTCCTTTCTGGTGAAGAATTGGCTTGGTAGTTTAGTCTGCCCTGTTCCCATGATGCACTGGGCCAGGGACAGACTGATTTGCATATAGCCAGGTTCTGAGCTGGGATGGGGCAGTGAGATAAATAACGGTGATGGATCAAGCCCTGATCTTTGGACTGGGTAAGAGTGGTCTGCTTAATTCAGACACTCTGTTCATCACCACCCCCTTTTCTGAATCGTTTTTGGCCACTATAGGTGTGGCAGGGTATACTCAGACATGAGTCCCTTTCTCACTGCTCCATCAGGATTCAAGCAAGCCGGGCCGAAGACGGCTGAAATGCCAGAAACCGGTCCCCGGTAGCTTGTCTCCTTTCTGGTGAAGAATTGGCTTGGTAGTTTAGTCTGTCATGTTCCCATGATGCACTGGGCCAGGTACAGACTGATTTGCATATAGCCAGGTTCTGAGCTGGGATGGGGCAGTGAGATAAATAACGGTGATGGGTCAAGCCCTGATCTTTGGACTGGGTAAGAGTGGTCTGCTTAATTCAGACACTCTGTTCATCACCACCCCCTTTTCTGAATCGTTTTTGGCCACTATAGGTGTGGCAGGGTATACTCAGACATGAGTCCCTTTCTCACTGCTCCATTAGGATTCAAGCAAGCCGGGCCGAAGACGGCTGAAATGCCAGAAACCGGTCCCCGGTAGCTTGTCTCCTTTCTGGTGAAGAATTGGCTTGGTAGTTTAGTCTACCCTGTTCCCATGATGCACTGGGCCAGGGACAGACTGATTTGCATATAGCCAGGTTCTGAGCTGGGATGGGGCAGTGAGATAAATAACGGTGATGGATCAAGCCCTGATCTTTGGACTGGGTAAGAGTGGTCTGCTTAATTCAGACACTCTGTTCATCACCACCCCCTTTTCTGAATCGTTTTTGGCCACTATAGGTGTGGCAGGGTATACTCAGACATGAGTCCCTTTCTCACTGCTCCATCAGGATTCAAGCAAGCCGGGCCGAAGACGGCTGAAATGCCAGAAACCGGTCCCCGGTAGCTTGTCTCCTTTCTGGTGAAGAATTGGCTTGGTAGTTTAGTCTGCCCTGTTCCCATGATGCACTGGGCCAGGGACAGACTGATTTGCATATAGCCAGGTTCTGAGCTGGGATGGGGCAGTGAGATAAATAACGGTGATGGATCAAGCCCTGATCTTTGGACTGGGTAAGAGTGGTCTGCTTAATTCAGACACTCTGTTCATCACCACCCCCTTTTCTGAATCGTTTTTGGCCACTATAGGTGTGGCAGGGTATACTCAGACATGAGTCCCTTTCTCACTGCTCCATCAGGATTCAAGCAAGCCGGGCCGAAGACGGCTGAAATGCCAGAAACCGGTCCCCGGTAGCTTGTCTCCTTTCTGGTGAAGAATTGGCTTGGTAGTTTAGTCTGTCATGTTCCCATGATGCACTGGGCCAGGGACAGACTGATTTGCATATAGCCAGGTTCTGAGCTGGGATGGGGCAGTGAGATAAATAACGGTGATGGGTCAAGCCCTGATCTTTGGACTGGGTAAGAGTGGTCTGCTTAATTCAGACACTCTGTTCATCACCACCCCCTTTTCTGAATCGTTTTTGGCCACTATAGGTGTGGCAGGGTATACTCAGACATGAGTCCCTTTCTCACTGCTCCATCAGGATTCAAGCAAGCCGGGCCGAAGACGGCTGAAATGCCAGAAACCGGTCCCCGGTAGCTTGTCTCCTTTCTGGTGAAGAATTGGCTTGGTAGTTTAGTCTGCCCTGTTCCCATGATGCACTGGGCCAGGGACAGATAGGCATGGGCGGAAAATCCGTTCCGCTCGCGGATTTTGCGGATTTTCGGGAAATCCGCAATCCGCGAGATTTGCGAATCTCCCGCAAAATCCGCAAATCCGCGAGCAGCGGATTTTGCTTGCACTGCTCGCACTGTTCACGTGAGTTCGCGTGAGTTCGCGCCCCGCGAATAAGTGCAAAATTGCAGAAATACGATTTTAGCAAAACTGAAAGTAACTACTTACCAGGTTCAAAAGTTCAGGCTCATCATTAGTAGCCATTTCCTGTAGTGCTTCCTGAGGGGCCCCTCCAGAGTTCAGTTGCCAGTTGAAACTATTATGTGACCCTGCTCTGAACCTCAGAATAGTTACACATATGCCACAAAGGTCCTGAATTACAGCTAAGGGAGACAAGCAGGAGCCAGGCTGGAAGTTAAAATCCATTAATCAGCCCCTAATTCATTATTGTCAGTTGGGGCAGGGCAGGTGTTGTAACTAATTTTGCAACAATTACCCTGCCCCTTGGTTCAATGAAGAACTCAAAGTGGAAAAGTCACGCTGCAAAAGACTGGAGCGCATTTGGAGATCCAACTACCTGTTGGCTGATAAAGAGAACTACAAACGTGCATTACATAAATACCACACTCTATGTAACACTGCCCGGGCTAATCATGTTAATGACACGATACTGAAAGCCCAGAATCGTCCAAAAGCCCTCTTTAAGGCAGTTCAGGAACTATCGGGTATGTCATGTGCCCCCAAAGCCCCCTGCCTGAATAGCAATCAATGCAATTCCCTGGCAGAGTTCTTTACATCAAAAATTGATAACATCTACGCAGGCTTTGGCGTTTCTCCTTCCGTCTCACTTAGGCCACCATCCCAGCTATACGACCAACTCTCCACACAGGATGATCCTGAACGACTCTCTTCTCCTGGACTAGATAAATGGGAATGTATCTCCATGCCCGTCTTCCAGAAATTGTTGGCAGAGATCAAATCCGGCTCTCCATTGGATCCCATGCCTCCCCAGATTCTTTGTACTCTGGACACTGCCCCTTTGGATTGCATCTTGGCTCTTCTGAATGCATCCCTCACTGAGGCAGTGGTTCCTAATATCTGGAAGCATGCGATGGTGGTTCCATTGCTGAAAAAAGCTAATGCGGATGTCAGCAATCCTGCCAACTTCCGGCCCATTTCCTTGCTCCCCTGCCTCTCAAAGGTGTTGGAGAAACATGTCAATCATCATCTCACCACCTACATTGAATCAGCAAACGTCCTCCACCCTTCCCAGTCTGGTTTCCGCGCGGGCTTCTCTACGGAGTCCACTCTTTTGGGAGTCTTGGAGACAGTTAGGCGCCAGGTAGACAAAGGGGAGACAGTGGCACTCATCCTTCTGGATTTGAGTGCCGCTTTCGACACCGTCTCCCACAGCATCCTTCTGTCTGCCCTGAAGTCGGTGGGTATCTGCGGCCCCGCCCTTGCCTGGATCTCTGACTTTCTTTCTCATCGCACTTTCCAGGTTTTCTCCCCCTCTTCTGTGTCCACTGTTCACAATTCTCCGTATGGTGTTCCCCAAGGCTCTATTCTTAGTCCTTTATTCTTTAACCTCTATGTTAGACCTCTTGCTTTTCTTGCGGAACAGGCGGGACTTTCTATCTTTTCTTATGCTGATGATACCCAGATTATTTTTTCTCTCTCCTCTAACCAACACTCCCCTTCCTCTTCTCTCTGTGCTGGACTTACTGATATCTCCAACTGGATGCTGACTAATAAGCTTAAGCTGAACGGCGATAAAACAGAGCTTCTCCTGTTTGGGCCGGATTCCGCTCTCTGGGGCCCACAACATTGGCCTCAGCAAATGGGACCTTTACCGGTCCCAGTAACGTCAGCACGCAATCTGGGGGTCCTCTTTGATAATCAGTTATCCATGAGACAACATGTGGTCAAGGTCTCGGCCACCTGTACCACCATCATCAGGTGGCTGAGGAAGATCACATGGATGCTGCCTCCAGACACCCAGAAGTCAGTGGTCCAGGCCCTAGTGACATCGCGGCTGGACTACGGCAACGTACTTCTTCTGGGTGCCTGTAAGGAGGTTACCAGGAAGCTCCAAGTAGTTCAGAACATGGCTGCCCGTCTACTCTGTAATCTCCCAAGAACAACCTCAGTCTCTTCTTCCCTGCGTAGCCTTCACTGGTTGCGCATAGAATCTAGGACCAAATTCAAAGCACTTTGCTTTATGCACCGCATCAAAGCTGGAAAAGCCCCCCACTATCTCTCCACCTTAGTCCAGCAATACTGTCCCTCTCGCACCCTTAGGTCTTCCACTCATTGCAGATTTTCTGTTCCCCGCTTCAAGCGTGCCAGAGTCGGCGGACGTTTGTTCTCCCACCTGGCACCTGCGCTCTGGAACTCACTTCCCATCCCTCTGCGGTCTGAAACATCTTACATCAAATTCCGCAAAGGTGTGAAAACCTGGTTATTTTCTCTGTAACCGACTCCTTATCTTCCGTTGTCCTCTTTCACTTCTGTTCTCTTAGCGCCGGGAAACCTACGGGTAGCTGTGCGCTCTACAAAATCAGATATAATAATAATAATAATAACAATGAAAGCACTTAGCAAGTGCAAAAGATCACTAATCAGGGCGCACTAAGGAAGCAGGTGCCAGCTAAAAAAATATTCTGTGACACATTAATCAGCCCCAAATTAATTCAGGTCACTTGAGGCAGGGAAGGTGTGCTTTGCTTTGCCGAAAATAATGTACACTGGACAACCAGAGGGTGTGGTGATGAAACAGAGGGTGGCATGGGTGGGCCAGAGGGTGGCATGAGTAGTCAGAGAGTGGCAGTGGTGACAGAGAGTGGCAGTGATGAAGAAGAGTGTCCCAAACAGGCTGGACACGTAGAAACAACAAGTTCGCGAAACTTGCGACCCGACAGGTAAGTTCGCAATTTGCGAAAGTGTACAAAACCCTCGCGAACTGGCAGAAACACGGGCGAACACAAAAAAAAAAAATCCGCAAATTCGCGGGAATTCGCGGATTTTGCAGATTGCGAATCCGCAAATCCGCAAAATTCGCGAACGCGAGATCCGCAAAATTCGCTCATGCTTAGGGACAGACTGATTTGCATATAGCCAGGTTCTGAGCTGGGATGGGGCAGTGAGATAAATAACGGTGATGGATCAAGCCCTGATCTTTGGACTGGGTAAGAGTGGTCTGCTTAATTCAGACACTCTGTTCATCACCACCCCCTTTTCTGAATCGTTTTTGGCCACTATAGGTGTGGCAGGGTATACTCAGACATGAGTCCCTTTCTCACTGCTATTAGGATTCAAGCAAGCCGGGCCGAAGACGGCTGAAATGCCAGAAACCGGTCCCCGGTAGCTTGTCTCCTTTCTGGTGAAGAATTGGCTTGGTAGTTTAGTCTACCCTGTTCCCATGATGCACTGGGCCAGGGACAGACTGATTTGCATATAGCCAGGTTCTGAGCTGGGATGGGGCAGTGAGATAAATAACGGTGATGGATCAAGCCCTGATCTTTGGACTGGGTAAGAGTGGTCTGCTTAATTCAGACACTCTGTTCATCACCACCCCCTTTTCTGAATCGTTTTTGGCCACTATAGGTGTGGCAGGGTATACTCAGACATGAGTCCCTTTCTCACTGCTCCATCAGGATTCAAGCAAGCCGGGCCGAAGACGGCTGAAATGCCAGAAACCGGTCCCCAGTAGCTTGTCTCCTTTCTGGTGAAGAATTGGCTTGGTAGTTTAGTCTGCCCTGTTCCAATGATGCACTGGGCCAGGGACAGACTGATTTGCATATAGCCAGGTTCTGAGCTGGGATGGGGCAGTGAGATAAATAACAGTGATGGATCAAGCCCTGATCTTTGGACTGGGTAAGAGTGGTCTGCTTAATCCAGACACTCTGTTCATCACCACCCCCTTTTCTGAAACGTTTTTGGCCACTATAGGTGTGGCAGGGTATACTCAGACATGAGTCCCTTTCTCACTGCTCCATCAGGATTCAAGCAAGCCGGGCCGAAGACGGCTGAAATGCCAGAAACCGGTCCCCGGTAGCTTGTCTCCTTTCTGGTGAAGAATTTGCTTGGTAGTTTAGTCTGCCCTGTTCCCATGATGCACTGGGCCAGGGACAGACTGATTTGCATATAGCCAGGTTCTGAGCTGGGATGGGGCAGTGAGATAAATAACGGTGATGGATCAAGCCCTGATCTTTGGACTGGGTAAGAGTGGTCTGCTTAATTCAGACACTCTGTTCATCACCACCCCCTTTTCTGAATCGTTTTTGGCCACTATAGGTGTGGCAGGGTATACTCAGACATGAGTCCCTTTCTCACTGCTCCATCAGGATTCAAGCAAGCCGGGCCGAAGATGGCTGAAATGCCAGAAACCGGTCCCCGGTAGCTTGTCTCCTTTCTGGTGAAGAATTGGCTTGGTAGTTTAGTCTGCCCTGTTCCCATGATGCACTGGGCCAGGGACAGACTGATTTGCATATAGCCAGGTTCTGAGCTGGGATGGGGCAGTGAGATAAATAACGGTGATGGATCAAGCCCTGATCTTTGGACTGGGTAAGAGTGGTCTGCTTAATTCAGACACTCTGTTCATCACCACCCCCTTTTCTGAATCGTTTTTGGCCACTATAGGTGTGGCAGGGTATACTCAGACATGAGTCCCTTTCTCACTGCTCCATCAGGATTCAAGCAAGCCGGGCCGAAGACGGCTGAAATGCCAGAAACCGGTCCCCGGTAGCTTGTCTCCTTTCTGGTGAAGAATTGGCTTGGTAGTTTAGTCTGCCCTGTTCCCATGATGCACTGGGCCAGGGACAGACTGATTTGCATATAGCCAGGTTCTGAGCTGGGATGGGGTAGTGAGATAAATAACGGTGATGGATCAAGCCCTGATCTTTGGACTGGGTAAGAGTGGTTTGCTTAATTCAGACACTCTGTTCATCACCACCCCCTTTTCTGAATCGTTATGTGTGTGGTAGTGGTGCACTTTGTATACATGGAATCTATGTTGCTTATGGGCTTAGTGTGCTCAAGAGTGTGGGAATGAATGAGGTTGTTGTGTAGGTGGGTAGTTTGTGTGTGTATTTATCAGTACACATTGGTGGTGTTTGTGTGCGCATGATAGGTGCGAGTCTGCACGTAAGCTGCATTTTGCAGGACACAAATAGCACTGCATGTTTTTCTGATCTCTATCAAATTTGCAGAAAATTGTATAGCTTTTGCTAATATTCCTTATCACAAAAGCAAATTAATTTGGCATACAATAAAACTGTATGTAGGCGTGAAATGAATATAAAGTGAATAAGTGCTGCGGCTAATATTGCTCCTGCTGATTATTTAATATACCTATAAATCTACAGAGTAACTTAAAGAGAAATACACAGGACTTCAAAAGGAAGAGTGAGCAAATACAGGACAATAGTTGTCTCATTTCCTAGCAGCTGGAATGTGATTCAGCCTCCTATTATACAAGGGTATTTTACTCTGGTTTGCACAGCGTGCACCTTTGATAGGGTGCGCCAGGCGCAGGCCAGGGCCCGGCTCCCCATCATAATGAATGCGCAATCCCTAGTGCAGCCACAAACTTGCGCTTGCGTTTAGGCTGGCTGTTTGAAACCGTCAGTCCACCTTATCTTGTTCGGGGAAGGGAGGGGCAACCGGTTTGCAAAGTGAGACAGTAATTTATTTGCAGGAGGGTGCAATGAGTGATGGCACCTACCCGAAGGGGGAATGTCAGGGCAATGTAGGAGATACCATCAGCCCCTTCTATGGGGGTCCTTCGGAGAGCAAACTGATTGCGAACCCCCTTTATTTGCTACACTGTAGGTGCATCTCCTGCTCGCCTCTTTATCTTTGCACTGTTGTCAGTAATACAACCTGGACACAGTGGCAAAGTAACATGTCATTTTCATGGGACCACGCCAGCATGATCTGTATTACAGAAGGGGTTGCATACGTTTCTGAAAGCCTCTGTGGCCTCTTCTGTGTTACAAAAATGTTCCAGGGGTGGAAAAGTGGATGCATGCATCGTTTGCACTCTCTGAGAACTTTTGATAATATGGCCCCACGTCTCCCTTTAGATCGCACCTTTGGGAGAGATTAAAAGGGAAGAAATATCAGGACAGATGTTGCACTATAAACATTATAGATTATTAAATATTCACATTGACTCAAACTCAACTGGCAGGGACTTAAGTTAATACAGGCCCCTGCAGTGTCGTGAGGGTGCATTCCTTCAGAGGGCCCCCAGCCTTTTAGAGAGCCCCTAGTTATCCCAAGACCAATGAATGTATGTGATATGCGGGAGACTCAGAGGCCCCTCATCACATTCTGCAAGGGAGCCCCATCATTATGTGTTCTGCCACTGGCAACTAAAGAACTATGATAAACCTTCAAATATCTCAAAAGTGGAACGAAATCCTCCGGCTGGAGGAGAGTCATGAGGACGAAGTGACTAAGGAAACTCTACACATCTTACAATTGAAGAGAGAAGAGTATAAAGGTATCGCCACCGACAAAGTCAGAACATGGGGAAGGGAGAGGGACGGCAGAGTGTATGAGTGGGGAGATAAAGCCGGGAAGCTACTTGCCTAGCTGGACAAAAAAGAAAGGGCCGACAGACTTGTCCCAGAGCTGATAGACGAGAAATGCATGAAAATCACAGATCCCCAAACAATTGCTAGTGAATTTGCGACACACTATAGTGCGGCTTATCAATCAAGCACAACTTACTCGAGGAGGATTCCCTAGATCTACTTTGAGATATCCGCCTCCCCACTCTCTTTTGAGGAGGACAAGAGCTTCCTGGAGAGCAATATCAGGAATGATGAAATAGCCGAGGCAATCAGGAGCCTCCAGTCAGGCACGGCCTTTGGCCCAAACGGCCTACCGATGGAATTGTATAAATTGTGCCCAGATAAAATAGCCTCCCATTTGAGAATTATGTTTGAAGAGAGTAGGAGGGTGGGGTCTCTCCCGCCAGACCAGCGGATCGCGTCGTTGGTTGTGATCAATAATGAGGGTAAAACCTAGAAACAAATGCTCCTCCTACAGACCCATTTCCCAGCATAATGCCAAACCTAAAATACTGGCCAAACTCTTAGCTACCCGGCTGGCTCGGGTGATTAGTGTTCTGGTGCTCGGCAGGGTGGACACCATTCAGGAGGTGGCTGTGATTGTTTCTCTAGACACCTCTATGGTATTTGACACCATTGAATGGCCGTACCTTCTTGCTGTCCTTACCAAAATGGGATTTGGGCCCGTTTTCATAGCATGGATTAGACTCCTCTACTCAGGGCCCCTGGCGCTGGTAGTGGTTAACAACAAACTATCAGACACTTTCGAACTGAGTCGTGGAACCCGCCAGGGGTGTCCGCTGTTCCCCTGCTTTTTGACCATTTCCTGGAGCCACTGGCAGCATGGATCAGAAGGGACCCAGTGATACGAGGGCTACAGTGGTCAGCGGATTGGGAAGACCGCATCTCGCTATACGTAGATGATATTCTCCTCTACTTAGCCTCCCCCAAAATGTTACTTTGGTGTGTACTAGACATCTTCCGGCTTCCAGCTCCGGCTACTCGATCAACTGGAGTAAGTCTGGTGTAAGTCTCTCATGTATGTCCTTAGCGGAGACCCTCTCTCCATACCCAGGGACTGCCCTATACAAATGGTTAGGGATGGCTTTCGCTACTTTGGGATTTTTGTCACCACGGACTCCAAGCTCCGTTTTGAGAGAAATCTGCTCCCACCCTTGCTGAGACTGAGGCGTGATATGGCCATTAGAAAGGCACTCCCACTCTCATTGCTGGGCAGGGCAGCCCTATATAAAATGATGTCATTGCCCCTTTTCCTCTACGCCCTGCAAAACTCGCCTGATCTGGTCCCTGCGAGATACTTTATGGAAATCGAGAGCTTGCAAAGTGAGTTGCTATGAGATGGGAGGGCCCAGATAGCTTTAAAAAAACTGGTCTTAAACTGGTATGCTGGAGGAATAAGTCTCCCTGACATCAGGAAATATTATTGGGCTTCCCACCTCGCCGCTCTCAATCACGGCACCTATTGCAGCCTGGATGATCCAGGGTATACCATGGAACGATGGCTGCTGCCTGGCGGGGACTATAACAGGGCCCTGTACTCGAACCCAAGGAAATTCCCCTTAACTGGTCCGACCAAACACGCTGTCCAGGTCTGGCATGCGGCAAGTAAAAGCTTGGGATGGGACCGGAAACTCACATTGGCAACTCCCTTGTGAGACTCGGAACAACTGGGCAATCTGCGGTCCTCTAAGGGATTTGACAAATGGGACCTCATCGGAATCTTCCAGATTGGAAATCTCTGGGTGAAGTGCGAGGTGCTCACGTTTGATACACTGGGGCAAGGGTAAGAGTTAACTGGCTCAGAGTATTTTCGATACCTTCAGGTAAGCCATGAACTTGTAACAAACCTGCGGAAGGGCTCCTCCCCCGAGTCTTCATCGCTAGAAGACAGATTACTCGATGTATACCTCCCAAAGAAAGCAATCTCCCTAACTTATAAAAAATTGATTAATAACACCCTGGATCACCTCAAATGTTATCAAGAGTGTTGGGAAAGAGAAGGTCTAGTACTTGATGATGAGAATTGGCTGGAGGCGGTAGCCTCTCCTCGGGAAGTGGCGATTTTTGCTCGGCTACTACTTGTTCAACTAAAAATCTTACACAGGATATATGTCACGGGGCCCCAACTGGTTCATGTGGGCAGGGGGAGAGGGGGATTGTAGAAGGCACTGTGGTCAATTGGGCACGTTCCTGCACATAATTTGAGAGTGTGAACTTATACAACTGTACTGGCGGGGGATACACAAGCTCATGCGGGAAGTACTAAAGAAGGATATATGCCCGGAGGCCAAAAGGTGTCTTCTTAATGTCTGGGAACCTACCGATCTGAATCGTATGGATCAACTCTGGGCTACTTTGCACCTGATGGTGGCAAAACAAAACATTGCTCAAATGTAGGCTGGTGCATGTCCCAAAAAGTGGTCCTCAGTATGTTGTAAGTGGAATGTCTACCGGGTAAATATATGTACTGCCCCAAATATCCCCTCGGAAGGTGAGTCTCTATCTCCCTGAAACCCTTTCCTGTTTTTCATGGTCTGTCCCAGATATTTGTGTTGCCAAAACGTGCATGCCATTCTTGAACGAATACCTCACAAGTGTAAACTGAAATGCCAAAATGTTTATGTTTAATAAAAAGAAATAAAAAAAATCTCAAAAGTATTATATGAGGGCAAGCATTTATATGAATAACAAACAATGCCACAAAGGGGAAGAGGTTGAGGTCCAAAGAGAGAAAATGCATGAATTAGTGTCACGACAGAGGAGTCACCTGTCTGGAATATCATCTCAGCGGAGGTCATGAGTGCACAAAACATCAAGATTACCAAAGGAAGAAAGTTGGAAGCTCAGTGGACTAATGTATCCCTTGTGCTGATCTGTATGTAACCCTAAAGACACTTGTTCAAACCTTTATGAGTCAACTCAATCTTTTACCCTTCAAATGTCCATAAAATGAGTGCCATGGAGTTAGATAAAAGTTTGTACCTGTTATTGGTGACTGGAGACCATGCAAATGGTAGAGTGCAGTATGTAAGATTAGCAATTAAAACTAATTTGCATTAAGTAGCTTGGGTTGGTGAAGGAAGTGGCCCATAGGGGCCACCCGGGTTACTTACAACCACCTGTTATGCCTTCCCAAGAATGAAGAGTTGGTCAGACAGTAAAGAATACAGGCATACATTTTATTAGATATACTATGCAGAGGAGTCCATCCTGACCTGCACCCTAAGATGTCTGCCGAGGGACTGACCACCCAACAGTCTACAGTGAGTAATCATTCCTCCCGAGAGGCCTCCGACCCCACCCACAATGGAAAACTACCGGCCTGGGCCGAACATAAACAAAGAGGCACTGTAGGATGAGCTAACACCTGCCAGAGGGGTACATGTTATCTTCGATTTAAGGCTATGGTGCTGGGTCTCAGCATCTCCTAACGTGGGAGCAGAACCTACACATTCGGATAAGTATGAGAGGGCAAAATGGCCTATTCATTAGTAAGTCGAGAAACAGCCTTGAACAGAAGAGAAAATAATAACGAAATACAGTGTTCTCCTGAGGGAAGCAGTACGAGCAATAAAGCCTAACTCAGGCACAGTCTAAGCAGCCTAATAGGGATTACGAAATGCAAAATGGAGTCACATCGCTAACTGAAGCCTGCACATTATGGGGATAACTCAGTGGGTTGCATAACATGAACACATCCTGGGACCGGTTTCTGGCTAATCAGCTGTCATCAGCTAGGCTAGCTTGAATCCAGTGGCAAAGTGAGCAAGGGAACCACGTCAAGCACTAACCCCCAGTCAACTGATCTGGGTTTAATCCATCATCATTCTTTAGCTCACTCCGCTACCCCAGTTCGGACATGGCCATATGCAAATCAGTCTGACCCTGTGCCTCTTGGGAACAGTCCAGCTCGAACTGCCAAGCCATGTCTTACATGGACCAGTAACAGGCCTCCTGGGACCGGTTTCTGGCTAATCAGCTGTCATCAGCCAGGCTAGCTAGAATCCAGTGGCAAAGTGAACAAAGGACCCGCATCTGGGCATACCCTGACAACTTAGGGCGAACAAAGCAAAACCAAAGGGGATGATGGACGGAGTGTTGAACATTGCAAGCACTCACCCCCCCAGTCAACTGATCTGGGTTTAATCCAGCATCATTCTTTAGCTCACTCCTCTACCCCAGTTCAGACCTTGTCAAGGACCATGACCCGTTATCTTGATTTACAGTGGGCGTAGCGGGCCTACACGGAGTGCCACTGAGACGGAACCAATCTCCGCAAACTCTACATAGCCCCGCTACGCCCCGCCTGCCTCCTGTCCGCACTATTAAAACATTATAAATAAAAATTTTAAACACCTCACGGTGCGCGGGTGCCTGAGCATGCGAATTCATTGCGAGAAATGTGCATGCACGGGCGCCCGTACATACGCAGTTTTCATAAAGAAGTCGCAATGGAGAAGGAGGGAATCCCAGGGACGCCGCCGATAAGGTAAGGTGTTTTAAATTCTTATTTTTAATGTTTTAATAGTGCGGGTGGGAGACGGGCGGGAGGCCAACTCCACTCCATCCGAGTGTGCAGAGATTTGCCTGTTTCGCTTACTTCGCGGAATGCGGAACAGGTAAAATTGTGCACATTCCGTGGGCGGAACGGAGTTTACGGCCCACCCCTAATCTTGATAAATGTCAGATGCAAGTTTGTGGAGCTTCTGTATGGCAGATTATACATGGGGGCATGATCAGGAATGTATACGCAACAGCTGCTACCTATGACGCGTTCCACCCCTATCTGCGAAAATGTCGTCTAAAACCATCTGATTTGAAGAGCAACGAGTATCGAAGCTTGAAGCTGTAATATTGGTCAGTAATTCTGCGGTCTAATTGAGAACCACCTCCACCACCCGGGTGAGTCGCCTAATATTGAGGCTATTGGCCATAGGGCCACAGAAGGGGAGAATGCCTTTAAATGCGTCAGTAAATTGTTGTAGGGTCGTGTCAGTCTGGTCTATATCATCTGTACTAATCATCCTCTTAAATCGAGAGGGTAGGACACCCCTACGCTGTAGGCGATGAGTTTTGTGGTAGTTGGGAGGGGTTATATAGACTGGGGGAAGGAGGTAAGAAAGGTAGCACTGCCTGGACCATCCCTCCGGGAGCCACACATAACCACGAGTACCAGAAACAAAATAAAAATTAGATGGCGGGATCAAGGGCAGACCTTTTGGCATTCTCAATATAGAAGTGGTGTTGCATCTGCTTTCCCCCACCTCTATGTCTCCTGCCCCTTGAACACAAAAGAGAGCCAGCACATCAATCACCGCCAGAGCTATGGGCTTATCTTCGGTGACATTGCATGCTTGGAAGGATTGGTAATATTCTGATACATTGAACTGCAAGAGCCTATCTCTGTCCATCTCTGTTCTGTTTGCCTTCCTACCTTGAGCCGCCGCCCTGAGGCAAGAATTCAAGAATACTCGATCAAACAGCCCATTACCAGGGGAAACACCAGGTGGGGACCTATGCTGGGAATACACATTCATTATCAAGGAACAGGAACTGATGCCTTTTTGTTCCAAGGATTCAACCTGAGAGAATGAGCAGATCAGACTAAGTAAGGTGAACCACCGCTCGCAACTATCAACATAGGGCATAGGCAGCAAGTTCTCACTTCGGTGTGTGACAGAAGGTAACAAACCACACAGCCAACATTTCATCGTATTATAAACCGCATGCGTTTGGTGCAATGTCTGAATAAAAACATTGTCCTTATAGGACTTCCGGTGTTCTTCTTTGTGAGGTATTAAAATTATGTTCAGGAGGGGCTGGCGTCATACGTATCCAAGCATGCACTGGGGATTTCTCTTCTAGGAAGAAAAGCACCCAAAAACCAAATATCAGGGAAAGCAAAATTATTACAACAAACACTATTTTACTCTTAGTGGACCAAGAGGACCAAACAGGCCCATCTGAATTGGGACGCGGAGCCACAAAGGGCTGCTCCTCATCATGGATAGGAGGGCCAAAGGGATACATTTATAAAACTTCAAGGGCAACTTATATGTGTCACAAGGAAAAATCACGAGCTGGAGCCACTATTGTAACAACAGTACAAGGGGGGCACAAATCACCCAGCGTCCATTTAGAGCCTCGCTGGTGTGCTCCTATCGTTCATCAACGACGGTGCTATGAAGCACTCCCATTGGGGAGCTGTGCGATTGCAGCCCTTGCTGAAAAACAAAATCATCTTCTTGCAGGATAGGGCACCCTCCCTCCTGGGCAAGTACCCTCAACTATCCTGTCCAGTGTCAAGGGCAGTGCACCAGTGTAGCTCAATCTAGTCTAATACAGGCACCTCAGGCACAGCACCTGCACCCTAAGATCAAGTCCTTCCCTAACTCCTGGACTGATCGGCTGGTGCACCGTCCTTCTTTCGGGGCAGCAAATTATATTTAGTTATTTCAGGCACTCTTTCATCAACGAAAAGGGGCAGAAACTCAGGGTCAGGTGGGCATCAAGACTCAGATTCGGGTGTATTGGAAACAGTGTTATCCGAGTCGGCCCCTATCTCCGGGGGGGGGGGGGAGTTTGCCTCAAATAGAGCTGCGTCCCTTTCTTTGTCCATCTGCACCCACCTCAATCGGGCATCAGAGAAGTGAACAAAGTGTGGCATCCTCTCTCCTTCCTGATCAGCGATGCTTTCGACAACCCAACGGTCATACAGAAGAGGTAGAGATATCTGTTTAACATGTGAACCATGGATCCAGTGTTTTCTGCTGTCTACTTTCACTGCTGTAAGGGTGGCTAGAAGGATGAGGAGAGGCCCCTTTTACCTCGGCTCCAAACAGCATTTCAGTTGAAAATTTCTGATAAGCACATAGTCTTCAGGCTGTGTTCGATACCCTTGCTCCTCTGGTACCGGTTGCAGAGTCGATCTGTTGGTAAAGAGAACGAAGATCTTTAGACAACTCATACAAATAATCTACAAGTAGAGGGTACTCTATCTCAGAAAAGCGCTTGGGTCTTGGGACGTCCAAGACATTAGCAGGGTGTCCGAAGACCACCTTATACGGGGATAACCCTGTTCTCGAATGCACTGTTGCTCTGGTAGATAATAAAGCCAAGGGTAACGCATCTGGCCATCGCAATCCTGTGCTTTCTTGGACTCTTTGCTAACTTCAATTTGAGAGTACAACTGTACTTCTCAACCAGGCCTGCTAGCTGGGGGTGATTTGCTGCATAAAACTTCTGCTATATGCAAACCTGTGCACACCAATTCAATAACTTTTGAACTAAAGTGACTTCTGTTGTCACTCCAAAGCACACGTGACAATCCATAGCGCGGGAAGAACTCTTTCAAGAGTGACTTCGCCGTCACCATAGATGTATTCTCTTTAGTGGGGTAAACCTTAATCCATTTACTGAATTCACAAATCCCTACCAATACATACTTCAAGTTATTCATCCGTTCCATTTCGATGACGTTCATCTGGAGAAGCTCAAAAGGGTTGCAAAGCATTGCTTTGCACTGGCCACTTGTGGTCCAATAGTCATGCATACACCACCAGAAGAACAGAATATTGTCACATGTAACCTTTTTAACAAGTCCATTCCTAACAAATTCTCCCCACAATTGGACGTCAATAAAAATGGTGAATCAACCGTGAAGGAGCCAATAGTCAAGGCAAGAGGTTTGGAAATAGGACTAACAACCGGCATACCTGAAAATACTACCAACACATTATTTTGGCCAGACAGAGCTGCCCACGGGACCAGTGAACAGGAAACAGAGCTATTCATAGCCCCTGTCTCAGTTAGAAATTTCTTAGTCCTACCCTGCAAATCCACCATAACATAGGGTCCGCTCTGATCTACAGGTATTGGAACTGGTCCTGCACACTGTCCCTGGCTGTCATAGCTATGGGAGAACCCCATCACCTCGTCCATGTCATAGTCATCGTGATAATACTGTCTACCTCGGGGGTCATCAAAATAGTTCCCACACTGTCTATTGTGTGATGTATTCTCTGACTGTATCTCCCCTCTGCCTCCGCCTCCTCTTCCACGTCCTCTAAACCCCTGACCTCTCAGGCCTCATCTTTCTGTAGCAACTCCGGACACTCATTCCGCCAATGTCCCTCCTGCTTACAATACGCACATTGGTTAAGCATAAGGGTCGCACTCGAAGCACCACCCCTATTAGACCTAGGTAACCACTGGGCTGAACCCAAATCTCTACCTCTCCCCCTCGCAACCTGCTGCATAAACACCAGACCAAAGAACAATTCAATATCAGATAACATCATTACTGTGGAGGAGGCCGCCTCCATCAATTTTTTATAGTATGCTGTGGGGTTTTTTCAAGGGTCCAGCAGCTGGCTTTTTAGAGATAGGACCTCACTCCTCTTCCAAGGAGTATAGATCCACTGTTCCTGAAACCGAGCATCAACCCATGGTCTAAATACAGTGTCCATGGAGTCACGCAGTTGGTATTTCAGAATGGTAGATGGGATGGACCTCCCTCGTAGGGTGCTGTGTCTCTATCGTCGAAACCTTTTGGAGCAGTCTGCCTCTGTAACCCTCCAGTGTCGTTACATTGCTAAAAACCTAATTGGGAGCCATACCTGTAGCATATACCCTTTATCGTATGTCATAGATGATCTGCAGGGCAACACCCTGAAAACACTGTTCCCACAGTCCTATTAATGGGGCCGACATGTGCTTAAGGGCATGCTGCCGTACGAAGGGCTCATAATCTTTCATCACACTCCACACATCTTCCACAGTATAGATTGTATTCTGAGCCCGCTGAGCTGTTTGATTTGCCACCATTTGCTTTTCCTCATCACCCACGGAAGAACGCACCATGCGGTCTCGCACTGTTGCCCGGTTCACTGCCTGTATCCCACGCACAGACGTTTTGACATTCAACAATGTTTGAGGTGCCACACTCAAGGGGGAAAGAGAGGATGGAGAGACAGGTACCATCATGTAGGGAGACAGGTTTGTAGGGGTGAAATGGGTGTAGCAGTTGAAACAGAACTAATAGACAGGACAGGAGAGCTAACGGCTCCAACCCCTGTGACTTTTGCAGTTAGGGGAGAACAAGTGGGGCCGGTTCTGAAGCTATAGTGCTAAAAACAGAAACAGTAGAGAGGGCGGCACTAGTGGCTGAAGACTTTAGTGCTGCCCTCTCTAGATGGCGGGTATATCCGTTCAGGGGCATAAGGAGGTGGGGGGCGAGAATCCAATTGTTCTTCAACAAAATCATCACCTCTCTAGTACCATAACATTTATCAGTCTGTAATCAGAACTTTCTATCTGCACCTTCTATGCCTTTCTCTATCCCCTTTCATAAGCCACTGCTTCCTGTGTTATAGTTTGCATCTCCCTCTTACGGGCCTCTTTCTCTGCTCTTACACATCGCTGCTTTGCTTCTTTCTGCCATACTCTTAGAGGATCAAACATTGACTGCCTGCTCTTTTTAGCGAACAATTTATCCTGCAAGAAATTAAATTTTTGTTCATCGAACAAACCAGTAAGGGGCTATTGCAGCTCTGCATTGTCCCTTGTATATTTATGCCTCAATGTGCTAAACATAATAGGGCCCAGGGGCGTGGCTAGCCAACACCCAAGATGGGATAGCGCTCCGGTCGGCCACCGATTTATTACCCCCTCAATCCGTCACACTGATCCGTTTGCCCGTGGTTTCCGTGGCTACACAGGTGCCTCGAGTCACAGATCAAACCGATCCGCCACAGAGACAAATCGGACCCTGATTGCTGACGCTGGAGCCATTTGAAGTTATCAGCCACGAGACGAATGCAGACCCGGACGTGACGTTGCACGGCCTTTCCTGCTGCCGGCGGGCGCATCAGAGACACTCGGTCTCGGGAGTAAGCATGGGCGGATTTTGCGGATCCACGATCCGCAGATTTTGTGGATTTGCGGATCGTGGATCCGCAAAATCGGCGGATTTTGCGGATTTGCGGATCCGCGGATTTGGGGTGGGGCTTCCAAGCGAGTGCACATGCCTCTTGTGTGTTTAAAAGGTCTGAAAAAAATCAGTTCAGCAGATGAAGAGAAAGAAGCCCCTGGTCACAAGAACAGCACGGGTATTGTGCTCGTGAAAGTCAAGGATGCAAAGGCCTCTATCCAGCATCACAGCTGATGTTCCACGGTAGATTTGGGATGAAGGCACACCTGCCCAGCCTCGACGGCGCTCACGATTGTTTTTGGGCTAATGAATGAGTCACTGAATTTGAGCTTCAACTAGTTCGAGCGACCATGTGTGTGTTACTATGCAATCGCCCCGAAGGGCGCAGGGGTCCCTGAGTGAGCTGTCCATCATAGTGGGTAAATGGCGGGAAGACGGTGCACACCGCGAGTGTGTGAGCGGGACCAAACGGGCGGGGCTTCAATGCGAGTTCACATGCCTCTTGTGTGTATAAAAGGTCAGAGAAAGATCAGTTCAGCAGATGAAGAGAAAGAAGCCCCTGGTCACAAGAACAGCACGGGTATTATGCTCGTGAAAGTCAAGGATGCAAAGGCCTCTATCCAGCATCACAGCTGATGTTCCACGGAAGATTTGGGATGAAGGCACACCTGCCCAGCCTCGACGACGCTCACGATTGTTTTTGGGCTAATGAATGAGTCACTGAATTTGAGCTTCAACTAGTTCGAGCGACCATGTGTGTGTTACTATGCAATCGCCCCGAAGGGCGCAGGGGTCCCTGAGTGAGCTGTCCATCATAGTGGGTAAATGGCGGGAAGACGGTGCACACTGCGAGTGTGTGAGCGGGACCAAACGTGCGGGGCTTCAATGCGAGTTCACATGCCTCTTGTGTGTATAAAAGGTCAGAGAAAGATCAGTTCAGCAGATGAAGAGAAAGAAGCCCCTGGTCACAAGAACAGCACAGGTATTGCGCTAGTGAAAGTCAAGGATGCAAAGGCCTCTATCCAGCATCACAGCTGATGTTCCACGGTAGATTTGGGAAAGAAAATTACACCAGCCTGGCCTGTTTGTAACTATTTTACGATGGCGCCGGCAAGCTGCCAGCGCCATCCTAAAATAGTTACTAAATTAGCTTCAACAGGAAGCTCTAATACATAAAATCGAGCACCTGCTTTATTTTATCTATTAGAGCTTCCTGTTGAAGCTAACTTAGTAACTATTTTAGGATGGCGCTGGCAGCTTGCCGGTGCCATCGTAAAATAGTTACAACAGGCCAGGCTTCAACTTTTGCCCCCGGAATAATCCGCCGCTCGCGGATTTGCGAATTCTCGGTAAATTCGCGGGAGTTCGCGGATCGCGAATTTACCGAAAATTCGCAAAATCCGCGAGCGGAACGGATTTTCCGCTCATACTTACTCGGGAGGTGCTTGCTGAGAACGGACCTGGTGGCCAGTAGCTGCCGCCACTGGATCGCACCTTCCAGGCTGAGGGACTTGTGTGGACTTCCACAGACTGCCTGTGAGTGACAATACCTGGGGTGCCTCGATCATTGCGCCTGGGACAAATACGGCGTACCGGAGACCATGGCTGTTCCTGACAGGCTCTCCAATGAACTGTGGGCAGAGACCCTTACCGATGTGCACCCTGCTAGGCCTGAAGAACAGTGTTGGGGCCCGTGAGCGTTACGGGGCACTTTAAGACATTTTTTCCCCTGATCTCCCCCTCTTCCCTCCGTCTGGTGGCTTGACTCTGCTGGGAGCTGGGGGCTCTTTTGATGAAGATGAGGGAGGCCGCCTCCCGGCCTATCTTGCGCGCTGGAGCTGTTGCACCATCCACCCCTTGATGAAGACCTTTAGTGCCCGGGCTGCGCTTGCCTGAGTTTCAGCCGCTGCCATTTTGGGCCACGGACAGGCCCAACTGATCAGCCCTAGCCTGTCCAATGCCTTTTTCGCCTGACGCTCCTCTGACCTGACATCTCCCGATCGGGGGAGGAACGGGACACAGTGGCGACAGCAAGGGGCCCAAAGCCATCCACTCTGCACAGACTGTTGAGGTTTGCCCATTCCAAGCCTGAAGAAACTGAGGGGAAGCAGGATGATGCAGAGGCAAAGCAACAATCTGATGATGGGGGCCCAACATTGACGGACATATGTAAGCGGTCCAGGGGTCCGCACGGCACTGGAACATAAAATCAACACCGTCTCTATTGATGTCAACCTGAACCGCGCTGATCTGAAGAACATGGGGGAACGAGTCAAGGAAAACGAAAGCTCCATTGCCACTCTTACGACCTCCACAATGCGGCTAGATTCGGTGGTCAAACAACTGCAGGCCCAGACAATTGATCTTGAAGCCCGACTGGAAGATTACGAAGGCCGACAACAAGAAACAACATGCATATCCTGGGGGTTCCCGTAGGGGCAGGCCACTGACATGTTCATTGAGGACTTGATCCAAAATCATCTGCAACCTTGGTCCCTCTCCAAATACTTCTCTGTCGAACGTGCCCACAGAGTGCCTGGAGGCCCTCCGAAGCCGGGCACTGCACCTTGACCCGTTCTGGTGCGGATTTTCAATTTTCATGGCCAAGATATCATCCTCCAGGCTGTGAGGAGTGGACCCTCCCTGAAATTCGAGAACTCAAGTATCACCTTTTTCCCAAATGTTACCTACAAGGTGCAGCAGAGGTGCCACTCATTTCTGGAAGTAAAGCATGACCTCAGTGGACACAGTCTGAAATATGCCATGCTCTTCCCCGCAAAGTTACGTGTGCAAACAAACGGCAAGTCGCTCTTCTTCCAGTTCCTAGAGGAGGCTTGGGACTGGCTGGAGGGGTAACGTTCTTCCACAGACCGGGACAGTGTTTTTCGAGATCACCCCCACAAATCGAAATTTCCTTGAGGAAAGATTGGCTGAGCTTGTGCAGTACAGGTATTGGCAGACTCAACACGAACTGGGGGTTCATGCCTTGTGTTTGGTGACTTGCTACGATATTGACTGTGATTCTCCTGGTCACACTCCTTGGTTGTAGTGGATGAGAAACATTTGCTAACTGCATAGTGGTCAACACTAACCCTTCTGAATGCGGGTTACACTAGAGGATCCAGAGGGGTAGGCATCCTTGCAATCTCCTCCCTTCCCTTTCAGGTCAAAACAATTACACACGATCCCGCTGGGCAATTTTCATGGTATCCAGAAGTTGGGAAGGCCGCTCTCTCAACGTGACATCATTATACATACCCCCAAATTCCACTCCTCCAACCTGACCGCTCTAGGCCCTCATATGCTAAACTTACCAGAGGGGGACATCCTACTACGGGGAGACTGTAACGCCGCCCTGGCTGTGGACTTGGATCGTTTACCGCCCTGATGAAATGAACCACAGGGGAAACTCTTGTCAGACTTTTTAATGACCCTGGGACTAGTTGACGCATGGCGCACACATCACCCCTCAGATCGGCAATACACCTTCCTTTCAGGGGTCCATGGGAGCATATCACATATTGATTATCTCTTCTGCCAAGCCTCTCAGCTTTCTATGTTTAGTGACATAACCTTTTTGCCTAGGGGCATATTCGACCACTCTCTGATTCTGGCTCATTATGGTGGTGTTCCTTCCCACTCTCGTCGAGAGTTGGCCCTCAGCCCATGGTATCCCTGAGTCCTGGAGATACGAGACAAACTGATAAAGGTCATGTTGGATTATTTTGGATAAAACGAGGGCTCCGTCGACTCGGATGTAATGTATGGAAGGCATATAAGACGGTGATTCGGGGGTGTGGGGTGGCAGCAGTGACAGGCCATCAAAAGGAGAAATGTAAGCGACTAGAGAATATAGAACTAGAGGTGGCCGATCTCGAACACGACCTAATCGCGTCCACCTCCCCGAACACTTCACACAGGCTTGCAGTGAAGCCGAGGAAATATCAGGATATAGCCAGAGAGGCGGCCCAGGCGCACTACCGCTCTACTCAATATCGGGGATATGAAATAGGAGACAAGGCCAGTAAATTGTTGGTGTGTTTGGAGAAGCGTGAATCAGCCAGTAGGTGAGTGGCTGACATTGTTGCCCCTTGCGGAGAATGGCGAAGCGACCGAGATGGAATTGCAGAGATTTTCGCTCACCATTTTGAGTGCCTCTATGTCCCTACATCCACTTCCACGCAGGAAGAAGCCTCCGACCTGCTTTCTAGCCTCCCCCTGCCAAGGTTAGGCCCTCAAGATGTTGCAGACCTTGACACTCCACTTGATCCTGAGGAGGTATCTAAGGCAATTGGGGCATTGCGCTCTGGGAAGACAATGGGTCCTAGTGGCCTTCCAATCGAATTCTATAACGCAGTCTCATCGGTTCTGGCTCCATACCGTGTACGAATGTATGATGAAAGCACAGAACATGGGGGTTAGCCCGAGACACATCACTTGGTTAACATTGTGGTCATGCACAAACAAGGGAAACTCTTAAAACAGGGTGGTTCATATCAACCAATTTCCCTCCTCGACCCAGAGGTTAAAATCCTAGCTAGACTTCTGGCCCTTATCCTATCGCCCCATCTCCATAAACTAATACACCCGGACCAATCGGCTTTCGGCCGACAAAAAACACGGTGCTCAACCTCCCTCGCCTCTTCAGAGTATTGGACAGAGCCTCCACCATACAAGAAGATGTGGTGATCGTGTCTTTTGACACTAAAATGGCATTTGACATTACGGAATGGCCTTTCTTATTTTCCTGCCGGAAAGATACAGCTTTGGTCCACGTTTTACGTCCTGGGTGCATTTATTATAATACAAACCTTTGGCCCGCGAATATCACTCTCTACCGATGATATTCTTTTATATTTAGCCAAACCACAAACTTCGCTTCATGCAGTGCTCCATATTCTCACTCTTTTTCGTAAATACTCGGGCTACACCATGAACTGGAACAAGTAATTGATCTATGTCCTCAGTGGAGATCCCTCAAGGCTTCCTCCATGTTGCACGGCTAGGAAAGTCATGGATAGCTTCCGCTACCTCGGTATCTATGCCATGAGAGACATGGATGTCTTTCACAGGAAAAATCTCCTCCCTCCCCTGCATCGCCTCCAGGCTGATGTACAGCATTGGAGGGCACTGCCCCTTACCCTACTTGGTAGAGCCTAAGCATGAGCGGAAAATCCGTTCCGCTCGCGGAATTCGCGGATTTTCGGTAAATTCGCAATCCGCGAGATTCACGAATTTCCCGCAAAATCCGCGAACAGAATGGATTGGGTCAAAAGTTCAAGCTGACTTTTGTAACTCTTTTAGAATGGCACCGGCAAGCTGCCAGAGCCATTCTAAAATAGTTACAAAAGTCAACTTCAACAGGAAGCTCTAATAGATAAAGTAAAGCAGGTGCTGCTGCTCAAATTCAGTTACACAATCATTAATCACCCCAAACTTGGGGTGATTAATGATTGATTGTGTAACTTAATTTGACCTTCAACTGGAGCACCTGCTTTACTTTATCTATTAGTGCTTCCTGTTGAAGCTATTTCTAGCTATTTTAGAATGGCGCTGGCAGCTTGCCGGCGCCATTCTAAGTGGGGCTGAGGGCAGAAGAGCACAAAAGTGGGACAGATGGCAGAAGGGGACAAAACATGAGTGGGGCAGAGGACAGAAGGGCACAGAAACAAGTGGTACAGAGGACAGATGGTCATAAAAAACGAGAGGGTGGCAGTGATTAAGCAGGCAAAAAAAAACCCTGCGAAATTGCAAAGCACCTCGCGAACACTCGCGAACACGCAAAAAGCGCCTTGCGAACTCCCGCGAACACGCAAAAATAAAAAAATCCGCAAAATTGCGCGAATTCGCAAATTTTGCGGATTGCCAATTCGCAAATCCGCAAATTCGCGAATTGCCAATTCGCAAAATTCGCCCATGCTTAGTAGAGCCGCCCTCTTCAAAATTATGGCACTTACCTATTTTCTATACGCCCTACAGAACACAGCCTACCCCGTCTCACCACAATATTTTCAAAAAATTTATTCCAAGGTCCGTTCACTGTTATGGAATGGCGGCACAACCCAAATCGCCCTGACAAAACTCTTGCACAGCTGTACCGATGGTGGTATTGTACTTCCTGCAATAAAAATATATTACTGGGCCTCGCAATTGGTGGTCCTCAATCACTGGGCCCACCGTCCCATTATGCACCCAGCGTACAGAATGGATAGGTTCAATATGGCAGCGGGCAATTAGATGAGGGCGCTATATGGAGGGCTCAAGCAATTACCATTCTCTACGCCCACCTCGACCACAGTCTCAATCTGGCACTCGGCCACTGCTACGCTAGGCTGGAACGGTAAAATCTTGTGAGTTACTCCATTGCTGGAATCCTGTCAATTGGGTATGCTGTTGAATCTACCTGGTTTTGATAAATGGGACTTGATTGGTCTTTCCGCAGTGGGGGACATGTGGGCGAAGGGTGCAGTGGTTCTATTCGATGAATTGAGGGTAAAGTACCAGTTGCAGGAGGGGGAAATATTCAGTTACCTGCAAGCACGTAGTGCATTAAATAAAGCCATCCGCAAGGGTTGCGATCTGCCCGTTTTTTCACCTCTAGAAGACATGCTCCTTGATGACTACCTCCCAGAGTAGGCTATTTCTCTAATTTACCGTACAACACTTAATAACTTACCAGAACCACTCGATAAACTTTGCATGAAATGGGCAGACGGCATAGGGGAAATACCAGATGAGGATTGGAGGGAGGCCTTGGCATCTCCCATGGAGGTAGCAATCCGATCCCGCTTTAAGTTTATACAACTTAAAATACTTCAAAGGGCTTATTACACCTCCACAGCACTTGTTAAAATGGGTTTGACGACATCCCCACTCTGCCCCTGGGATTGTGGCTCCTTTCGGTACTTTCCTACATCAGTGTTGGGACTGACCAATTCTCCAACACTATTGGAACTAGATTTTATCCACCATGTCCCGAATATGTCAGAAATCAATAGAACCCTCCCCTAGACTCTGTATCTTAAACATTTGGGATGCAACCAACCTCAACCGCACTGAACAACTATGGGTCTCCTTGGGCTGTATCATTGCAAAATGTACCATTGCCAGAACATGGAAGGGGGGAGTTGTGCCTCGACGCACGCATTGGGCTGAGGGCAGCGACTGGTGCATGCTGGCCGAGAGGGTGATATACGAGAGCAGAAGCTGCCCAGGCAAATGGACTAAAATATGGGGCACATGGAATGGATACAGAGGATTTTTGTGTACCCCCTTAATTTCGTTGGTTGTATATGTGATATGTCTATTTTACGTGATGTGCTAATCCTGACGATTGCTCCTTTTCAGGTTGTTGTTTTTGTTGTATTGTTATTTTGCATTTCCTTAAAAAGATTTATAAAAAACATAATAGGGCCAATACTATGCTTGACGTATACGTAAAAATTTGGTGAACCCTTCGTAAGACGCAGGCTGGCTCTCTTCCAATAAATGCATCAGTAGAACAACATCGACATCCAAAACATCCAAACTTACTTAAACCAGGCATCTTAATATAAGACACATACCCTGTCCCCAACGGACAAATACTACACCAACGAAAATAACAGAAGGAAAATGAACAAGAGAACAATTGCTCAAGAACCAAAACAAAATGGTCCGCAAACCGCCCACTGCAGTCCAGAGACCGTACCAAGTTCAAGAAGACAGGCTCTAGCCCCAGCCCTTTTCGAGAAAAAGAACCCAAAATTATCAGTTTATTTATTTATTTATTTGCAGACTTTTATATAGCGATGGCTAGACCCGGACGTATCAGAGCTCTTTACATGAGGATTAGCAAGTCACAAAATTACATGAGTTACAGGAGCATAGAATAACATGGCCTGGCAGATTGTTCACAAACACTCTGTGTCTTTTAAAAGGGTCCGCAAACTCACCAAATTCAAACCAAAACAGCCCAAAAGACCGGACCAGGACACAGCCTGTCTGCTTGTGCCGTGCAAGCAAGACAGTCTAGAAACTGCAACAAAGGCAGTCAGGAGACTGTATCAGGACACAGCCTGCAGGCTTGTTCCGCTCAAGAATGGTGCCATTTTACCAGGAATCAAATCTCTCACCTGGTGCAGTCAGGTCAAGTCAAATTATTCTCCACTGTCAATTCCAAGGTTTCGCCTTCTCAGTACCCCAGCCTGTGACCACTAGACGAGGATCAGATGGGCGGGGCAGCTGCGAGAACCAAGCTCGATCGTGTGGGGTACCTCGATCCGCCGGACTGACCAGACGCAACCACGACCCTACAACCCATTTTCAGGTGTCTCGGGTCACCTTGCGGGCATCAATTGAAGGAAGTGGCTATCAAGGCCCACCCGGATTACTTACAACCACCTGCTATGCCTTCCCATGAATGAAGAGTTGGTCAGACAGTAGAGAATACAGCATACATGTTATTAGATATACTCTGCAGAGGAGTCCATCCTGACCTGCACAATAAGATGCCTGCGAGGGACTGACCCCCCAACAGTCTACAGTGAGTAATCATTCCTCTTGAGAAGCCTCCAACCATGACCACAATGGAAAACTACTGAACAAAGAGGCACAGTAGGATGAGCTAACAGCTGCCAGATAGGTACATGTCATCTTCGATTCAAGGCTATGGTGCTGGATCTCAGCATCTCCTAACGTGGGAGCAGAAACTACACATTTGTATAGGTGTGCTAGGACAGAATGGCCTATTCATTAGTAAGTCGAGAAACAGCCTTGAACAGAAGAGAAAATAATAACAAAATACAGCGTTCTGCTGAGGCAAGCAATATGAGTTTGGAAGCCTAACTCAGGCACAGTCGAAGCGGCCTAACAGGGATTACGAAATGCAAAATGGAGTCACACTCACTAACTGAAGCCTGCACATTATGGGTATAACTCAGTGGGTTGCATAACGTGAATACAAATGGCATCTATTTAACCACACACTACTAATCTAATATAGCACGAAACTAGTGTGTTGCAGGGATGGGAATTTCTAACCTAACATTAGTCAGACATGGATGGTCTCACACAGAGACTCAAGATACAGCGCACTCATGAGGGATAACAGTACCTCAAGATGGAGGCAGTAGCGGCTGGCAGGAAACAAGAGTTGAGGATACAAAATACAAAACAAAATACTTACCTCCTCACAACCTCCTCACCACGTGTCGTCTCTCCGCTGTAGTCCCTCATTGTCTCTCCGCAGCTGGAGCCAGGAAGAGCACAGGCTCCCTCCCCTAAACCAATCACAACGCTGCAATGCAGCGTAGTGATTTGTGCTCAGACGGTCAATGGGAGCCTGGGCATGTTCCTCACCAGGCTCCCATTCCCGCGTCAAACAGTCATGCACACGTGGAGTGTGCAAACCCCTTCTCCTCCCTATGCCACCAGCCCAGCCCTAACCCAGCCCTGAATCTACAAAAAAATCAAATGATAATAACAACTTTATTATGATTTTATTTTTCCTGCTCTGAGACCAGTGGGGTGACTCTTCTCCGCTTTAGCGGAGGAGCCGCACCTGGATGGAAGTCTGGAGTTCAGAACTTCGGAAATTTGTACGAGAAGAGAATCAAGTATGTTTGAGACTTGAAAGGAAGGCAGGACCCAGGCAAATAGTTGTGCGCTGGGATTTAACTTATTGGAAGTAACTCCCAAGTCAGATGAGATGCCTCAGACAAGTGGCAAGTAATATGTTTGAATCTCCGCCTTTCTGAACACGGTTACTTCGAACCCAGTACACTTCTTTATTACGGGGAGGACCTCTTTGATGTGGTGACAATGATTTATACATGCCTTATTCCTCGCTCTTCCTTGCCTAGTTGCAGTTCCTACCTCCGGCTGTATTGTTCGGGTGTTCTTAAATTTGGTATACTTACAGTCCAGGCTAAACACCAACATTACTACGCAGTAATTGTGCCGCTTATATATGGCCCTTTGATCAACTCACCTGCAACTTTGATACAAAGACTTACTATTTGGAATATCTCTCTCTGCACCTGTTTGGACTGTTTCTGTTTCTATTGCAACTGTGATTACCCACCATTTGATTGGCCACGTTGTTTTGGAATACTTAATAGATTTAGAGGTTCACTGACCTACAACGTGGATGGCTACTTTGTGATTAGCCTTTCCTGGGTTCCCCTTGGAAAGCTGCTATTTTTCATTGCCCTGACGAAGTCCCTACAGGGACGAAACGCGTTGGCTGAGGCCTTTTAAAGATTTCAAACAATAAAGGAACTTTTTCTACACAGTATATCTGCTACGGACTTCTTATTTTTGGTGCACCATCTATCACATATACAACGCAAGTAATATGTTTGTTCAAACAAATGTAAAAATGCTATCATATATTTTATTGCAAATCTCCCAAAATGCATTTTGCATATATACCTTTACAGTCTCTGCTGGTTACCGCAATGCAATTTATTTACTAATTTCACAAGTTTATGTAGCTCATGATCACAAAAGGTATAAATGTGCTTTACATGCTAACAATAAATGCGGCACACAGTCTTACAACATAAAACTGGAACTAGTGGAGGAGAAAGTGGGGAAGACAATATGAGAAAGAGGATGATCAGAGTAAAGGGAGGCGCTATAGTGAGAAGAGGAAGGCTATGGAAAGGAAAGGGAAGGGAAAAGGAAAGTGTAGGAGGTGGAATTAAACTAGGGGACTAGAGAAGAGGGGGGAATGAAAAGCCTGAGAAAAATGAAGAGAGGATAGGGATAGATGAATGAGGGTAGATGGGCAAAATTTGAATGTTAAGAAATAATGTACCTCTAACCCAGTGTCTGAGCGAGTCATATATTTTACTTTTGCTTGTTTATATTCGCTATCTTTATTAATCTGGCAGGAATGCATACCTTATTAATTAAGTTTGATGAAGACCATTTAATACAAAAAATGATGCATAAAGGGTAAAATGTGCCTCGGTGTCATTTGTTTCCATGCAGAGGGGATGGGCTAAGGAATTCAGAAAGAACTGCCCCTTCTAAGGAGAGTCCCAGATTATTTGGAATATGGTGCATTGGCCTGGTTCAACCCCTTCCACATTGATTCAACCCCTTCCGCGTATAACTTTTTGCCTTTCTCAGTGAGTTACTCCATGTTACAAAGATATGCCCATATGTGGGTCCCATCTCTCACTGTCCATTTGGATTTATTTTGCATCTCTTTGAAGAGGCACCTTAGGCATGTTTGGGGATGCTTCAGTACCTGTTTAAAGGGGATATGACTTAGTGGTGTGAACTAAGCTGTAAAGCTTGTAATAAAGAAAGAGAAAATGCTTTCAAGAACAGTGTTATATGGGTCGTCCTCCTCACTAGATACATCACTATCATATCTCAGCTACTCTGGTCTCCCCCTTTTTTTGCAGTTTTTTAAAATGCGTACTACAGCTGAAGGTATTGGGAATGCTTCACATGAGCACCAGTTAGGGCACACAAGGACACAATTGTTTTTTTTGGTAGACATGGGGAGATTAAGGGCTAGATTATGAGTCTGGTGGTCTTTGGACCGCCAGACTCGTGGTGGTGCAGTGGATTCAGCCCAAACTGCACCGGCGGTCCAACCGCCCGATTGTCGGGCAGTCAGACCACACTACCGCCGTCGGCTCCGCCAGGGAACCATCATTCCCTGACATAAGAGTAGTGGTCAGAGGCCACAATATGCTTGGCGGGACCACCGCGGTTTCAACCGCTGCACCACAATTCCGCCAAATTCTCGGGCCTCATTTATGAAAAGTGACGCATCCTTGCGGAAACGCAGGGGTGCGTCACTTTTCCGTACGACACGCTGCGCCAGAAACTTGCGGCGCGGATGCGTCATATCTACGGAATGACGCACCGTGCCGCAAGCGGAGGCGCAAGGCGGGGAAAAGTCACGCAGACGCGGCCGTCCTGACGTAGCGAAAAGACACGCAAGTGCGGTAAAAATGCCGTAAGTCGCATTTGCGGAACGGCGCACGTGTACGCATTGCTGCGTCACTATTACGTTGCGTCAGAATCCGGAAAACGCCAAAAACACGCGCATCTATCACCTAATTCTCCCGCAAATGGAAAAAATTGCCACCATGGAGCCTGAAGGACAGAGCAGCAGCCAAGGAAACCTGCCACATGGCAGCCAGGATGCCCAGCCTGCAACACAGGGAGAAACTCTTGGAAAGAGGAAGCGCAAAACAAATTTCAGTGCTGAGGAGAATGATACACTGATAAGTGAGGTAACAGACCACCAGCACCAGCTGTTTGCCAGTTCCAAATTGCCACTAGCCAAAAAAGAGGCCATTTGGCTGGACATATTGACCAAGGTGAACAGTGTGGGACAATCTAGGCGGACAGTCATTGACCTAAAAAAAGGTGGAATGATATCAAGCGCCGCACTAAAGAAAAAATGGCCAAAAACCGGAAAGACTCTGGGCTTACAGGAGGAGGCAGCCCATCACAACAAGAAGAGCTGGATGACCTTGAGGAGCGGGTTGCAGCGGTCATCCCAGAGGAGTTGGTCGTTGGAATCTCAGGGCAGGACAGTGCACTGCATGAGGAACTGGAAGAGACACAGGAAGACACACAGGGTAAGTCCCTACAAGGGGAAATGTGCAAATAAGGTAATGTTGTGCTGTGCAGAAAGTAAGGTGGGTGGTTCAATTACTGACGTGTTGTGGAAAGCAGGGTCTACAAAATGTATTGTACCACGGACATGCACATGTTACATTTGGGAAACAGCTACCCCTGTGCAAGTAAACCTATATGTCCAAAGTGAAGTCCCAGCCCACTGCTGCACCTGACAAGTGCCACACGCAGGTGCAAAGATATAACTACCCTCCTGAAAAGAAAATCACACAACATCCTGCAACAGACCGAGTGTCACACTTGTATGACTTGGACTGCTACCACTGTGCTGGCAGGATGTAATTTTGTTCATGTAGTGGTGCCACAATGTGCCACACCCACAATAATAGGCCACAGACAGCCATCTAACATAGTACAACATATCATGTCATTGCATCATTACCACATTAAAGTGTCAGAAAGCGCACTTCCAGGGCTGTTGCTAAGGGTATACCCAGAAACATCTATGTCCAATTGACAATGTACAATAGGAACATCAAAATGTAACTATCATGCTGCGCAACAAAGATATGCATACACAGAGTCTGTGTAAGGCATGCAAACCTGAATTAAAACGTAATCTCCCCTCCATGATAAAAACAACATATCTCTTTTGCATTCAAGTGGACACATAGAAAGGTTAAAAATCTGTTCATGACTGCATCATGCACGAATGTGTCCTTTCCATGCACACAAACACTGATCCCCTGCACAGCTGGACCCCCTGCAACATGGTGCAAGTCTGCCTGGGTTGGCGCATGGCAAGCATTGTGTACCTGTGTTGTTGCGAAGGACAGGTGTGCTGCTGAGTATGGCCATGGGCCTGGTCACGATAATGTAGTTGTCGTAGTACATGGTCAACCTTGGCACATTAGAGTGCCTGCTCATTCTGAGTGTACCAGTGTATGGGTTAACAATGCCTCTTTGATGATTTTCGTGCTGCCACATGCAGGTGACACAGAAGTTGTCAGTGACAGTGATGGTGATGTCTGTAGCAGAGTTATGTCCTGGCAGGTGAGGTGGCATACAGGGTTGAAGGTGAGGAGGTACCTGACATTGTATACTTGCAGTGTTCAAGAGGAATAAACCTTTGTTCACAGTGTGTACCTGAGGCAGTCAAATGCAAACAGCGTACAGTATGGTAGCCGTTGTGTCATGCGATGACCATTTCAATGTATGCTGCACAATGTCAACTATGCAATGCATGTGTTCCAAAATAATATATACAAATTCTACTTCTTTGTGACACAATTATGTTGTGATTTAAGTCATACATGTGGTAATGTGTGTCACTATGTGAAAAAAATAAATATTTACAAATGTGAAAGAGTAATAAAAATGTTGTGCATTTATGTGTCAAACACTAACAATTGGTAGTGTCATGGGGGATAAATGTCTGAACTATTATTTGGATAGGTGTACATCATGAGAAATATGGGGTAACATCACAGATTATGAACCAATGCTGTGTACTTAATTTTTGGCTATGATAAATGGTGTGTGCAGCACTCACAAATCTGACTCCATTGTGTGTGTTGTGGTTGTTCATAAAGGTATTGAATGCTTCAGGTCTGGGTGTGTGGTGACAAGGAAACTCAATCCATGTACTCACTGAACTTTGAACAGTGTATTTAAAGTCTCCGCTGTGAAACACCTACTCTACAGTTGCAACATGCCAAGTATGAACAATGAATGAAATGGAATGTCATGACACGGCATGTTTTGGTATAATGTATGTGCCTTTTTGTACAAGAGTGTCACACCTGTTGTCCATGGGGGCACAATGTCAAACATTGGCAATTGTGGAGGGAGAGCTGTGAGTTAACAAATGCAGGACAGAACAATCAATGTCTCATGGTTGCAGGGATGTGTGTGTGAGTGTGTGCAGCAAAACATATAGAGGCCCATTCACAGAATGAACTCAAGACTCAATTCTAATCTTACTACTATATAGTAATTCACAGCATGCACTTACTACTTTTTCACATTCACACAATGAACTTAATACTTTTGGCATTCACAGAAGTAACGATTTTGCCTAAAGTGTCTCTGAAGACAGACTTAAGATAGAGTAAAGGCAAAATCCTAACTCCTGTGAATACCAAAAGTACTAAGTTCATTATGTGAATGCCCAAAGTACTAAGGGCCTTATTTATGAAGGCCTTGCGCCGCCGGTGCGTCACTTTTTCCCATGTAAAAAGTGACGCACCGGCGGCGCAAGGCCTTCATAAATAAGGCCCTAAGTGTATTCTATCAACACCAAAAAAGTATCAAGTTTACTATTGAGTTTCAAGTTTGTTTTGCAAATCCGGAACACATTGAGGGAAGTCACACCTCAAAGATGTGTCCCAGTTCTCTGCAGCCTATGCAACCCTGCCTTTGTGTCACGTGAAAGGAATCCGCCAGCCAGGCTCACTACTCTGAGTCAATCACAATGCTGTGAAGTGTTGGTGTCACTTGTAATAGTAAGTGGGACAATACATGCTGGAATGTTGGCCATGTTTGCCATGGATCCAGAAATCCAGCCTGTATACCTAACATGGAAGTGGGTATTACTGCTCTGGTCATCATAAGTGGTACCTGAGTCACCTTGGCAATATGCACATGAGCCACATTATGTAATATGGCCCCTACCCACCCTCCCATGCCATGATGACACATAGCATTATCACATCAGTCACTCATCCCTTCGGTCTCCATAATAAGTCATTTCAGTTCTCTCATCTGAGCCCACAATCCACATATGGTCTATGAACTACCACTAAGGCCACCACCCCTGTGTTCATGTGTTCCCTCATCACTGAATATTGTAAGTCGCAATTAGCCTACACCATGTCAGCCGCTGTGCAAGCCCACAGCAGACGGATGTACATGGTGTGCTGAAGCCACGCCTATGGGAAGTCCAAATGTGCCCATCTGGGTCTCAAATGCAATCATTTCCAGCAGCAACTGATATACAGTCATTCACTGATGCAGCTCAGCCAGCCTCCATGCACTTAAACATGGAAAACATTTGAGAATGACAACAGGCCTTTCCAAACATGACCCACAGACATTGCACATGCCTACACTGCTGACAAACCTCTAACACCACCCTGGTGTCAAACACAGCCTACACCAACGTTACTGCAAGTGAAAGTCACACCTGGATACACAACTGTGCATACCACACCTCCACACTGTGCAAGCCTAACAAACAGCACTACAGGGACATGGCATGATAGAGCACTGATCTCTAAGAAGCAAGAGGCACCAGCAGATACCTTTAGAAGAAATGTATAAACACCAAGACACCTGGGGCCTTATTTATGAAGGACTTGCGCCGCCGGTGCGTCACTTTTTACATGGGAAAAAGTGACACATCGGCGCCGCAAGTCCTTCATGAATAAGGCCCCTGAAATGTAAAACACATACATGGCCCCAATGAGGGAGAACCACAAAAAAACAATCCTACATAATGGAAATTCCTGCCAACTAGGCAAGGTCCTGCATTTATACAAGAACCTATGCTGCAAAGCCACAGACATCACCCTGGCACTACAGACCTGTGATAAGTGTCCAACAAAGTTCACCATAAACAACAACAATTTCACTACAATAACTTTCCCGTACACATGAGATGCCACAGGCAGCACCACCCACACCTCTCACAACACAACAGCCATACTACCATACCCACCGGGACACCAGTCACAGCTCAATGCACACCCTCAAACATGAGATACAGCCACCTGTGGGATCAGTACAGCCCTGTCCTCATTATATCAACAACAGCACCAAGATCACCATATTCACAGCCACAGGTGACATCTCCACCCTCCGGGACCAGGAGCTGTGAGTGTGCTCCAACACAGACTAACAGCACACAGATTTGCCACACTACATGATGCAGGATTCTAAGGAACATTGCTCAACTGGGTCACTCACCCCACCAAGAGGTTCAAGGATCAGACTGACAACCTTCGCCTTCAAATGCACTTAATTCCAATGCTGAATGCAAGAGGGACCATCTATGTGTCTGACCCCTGTCAACATCAACAGGGCTGCCTCAGCACCATATGAAACCAAACACAGCCTCAACATTGTATCCATTGCTGATGACAGACTACTCATACTCTCTCACACCTAAGACTACACCAACTAAACACATGAAAAACAGTGAGGAATGCAGTACGTCCCAGTCTGCATCAACCACAGCTGCATGTAATCAAAATCACAGAATACCGAATTCTGTGTCCTTGGAACAACTCCTTCAGCATGTGAAAACACATGTTGCATCTACCACTCTGATGGGAAGGGGCTGCCACTAACGCTCCAAGAGATACGTCTTGATGAGTCCTCTGAATGGGAGTAGGTCCTGGGTGTGCCGTAGATGGCCTGGGAGTGCAAGGTCTTGGCGGTGAGGTAGGACAGGGAACTGCTGCTGGAGGTTGGTCATCAGATGCGGTGGACAGCGGTGAGGGGTAGGCTGGTGGAGTGGACGTGGCGTGTGGGGGTGTAGAAGGTGAGTCTGCTGCACATGTAGGGTTGCCCGGCCTAATGGAGTGCATTGTGTGTCTGGTTGTGGAGCTTCAAGCTGATCCACTTGCTGATGGGGAACCAGTGTAGGTCTCACATTTGGGGGATGATGTTGCTGCGGTGGGGGACGTTGACAATCAATGAGCCGTAAGTGCATTGGATGTGTTGCAGTAGTAGTAGGTCTATTTCAGGGAATCCTGCCTACAGTGCATTGCAGTAGTCCAGTCTGCTGGTGCTCAGGGCCTGTGTCACAGTTATTTTTGTCTGGGGTGGGGATCCACTTGTGGATCCTGCATAGCATGTGGAGGCAGTTGTAGCATGAGGGGAAGATGGCGTTGACCTGCTCAGACATGGAGAGGGAGGAGTACTGGAAGTATTGTAAGTTGCGTGTATGGTCAGTGAGTGTTGTTGCTGTTCCCAGTGTGGTTGCGCGACAGGAGTAGTCCCAGGCTCAGGGTGTGGGTCCGAGGATGATGACCTGTGTCATCTCCAAGTACAGTTTCACACTGCTGCTCCTCATCCAGTTGGTGAGGGACTTCATTTCCACGTGGAGGTTTGTTCATGGTGTGTGTGGGTCCCTGGTGATGGAGTGCAAAATGCCACATGCACTTCCTACTGTGCTGGAATGTGTCCCCAATACACACCAACTAAACAGACATCAGGACATGCACTCAAGTAGAATGTTGCAAGTGTGCAAGCACTGTCTGCCCATGTGCCATGTTTTTTTGTAAAGTTCGTATCCATCAAATGATTAATGCCATGTCACTTTTTGTACACATGAGTGATGATGTGTCGCTTGAGCTTTGACATGTTGAAACACAGCAAAGTCAAAAATGGTAGATGACTCTAAATTGTGCATTTGTACACCACATGTCAGACATGATCATAAACCTACATCTATTTTTGATTTCAGGCCATGGTACACCTAATCTGGAGCTGGAAGCCATGTTTGAAACGGACAATGAGGGTGGTGAAAGTGTAACCAGTATGGGCCCAGAAATCATCCAGGACATAATCCAATCACTACAAACTCCCCCTCCACCCACAAGAAGGCAAAGCAGCCCAGTGGGATCTCTGGTTGGCCAACAGGGAAGCACTCCTATGCCACCTCCCACAACATCTGTGCCTCACCAGTCGCCAAACACACTAAATACATTTGAACAGCGTGTAGTGGATGTGCAGAGTCAGTTGGCACAGGAGGTGCGTAAGGACATTGAGAGCATGGCAGGGACCCTAGAGGGAGTGCTCCGGTGCCTAACCTCAAATCCTGCCAGTGCGGAAACTGGTAGCACCACTGAAGCACCACCACGCACTTTGTTTGACGCCATGACAGAAATTTCAGAAGTCATGCAGCAGAGACACAGACTAATGCCCACCACAAGTGCCAGCTCTGAGGTGGCCAACACTCTGAAAGAAATACAGGACACCCTCAAGCAAATGACAGCCAAACAGGATGAATACCTCACTAAATTGGCTGACTATCAACGAGATGTGACAGCTGTGCTTGAGAGCCAGCAAATAATGCTGAATGCATTTATGCGGTACCTGATGGGCATTGAACATGTTCCAGGTCAAACACCATCGACATCTGCAGTCCATGAAGTGGCTATGCCTACTGTGTCGACTGCCCCACTGGTCACACCATCAGCTGTGACAAACCCATCTGATGAAGATGAATCAGAAGATTTCCCAGTCCTCCGCAGAACAATGCGTTAGAAGCACATATTGTCAGTGTTATATCTTTGTAATGATGTAATGTTCTATGGTCTCTGTGCTCACAGGATTCCAGAGTGTGGAATCCAGGGGGCAGTACACAGATAAACAGTTACTGTGAGAGTTGGTCCTTGGATCTCCCTGTGGTTGTTACTTTGAATAAACTACATTTTCTTCTACAATCCACTGTACTTCAAGTCATTACAGTCAGGAGTCGGATTTTCCTTCACGAGCAATTGTTGTCATCACAAACTACATGTTCCACAAACCCTGTGATCTGGGTGGAGTACATAAGGGTGGAACCTACGGAGAAAGACGTAGGATTAATTTTGTACCTGACCCGTAGGTGGAGTAGGAGGTTCATCCTTGGGAGTGCGTGTTCCTTGTGTTTCCTTGTCTTGGTCCTCTCTCCTGCTCCATGACAAACAGCATCAAGAGGTCCCTCCTAGACGCCACAGCAAAATCCACACAATCCTCAAAGTCGGTCACACTGCCAATCCATAGACAATATACATTGCTTCATTTCCAGAAACAATGTTCCACAACACACTAGCTGCCACACTCCACTATGGCATGCGGCAAGGTAATACACCACACTGGATTGTCTCCTCCCTTGCAGAGCAGATGATTCTGCATAACACATTTCACTGTACAACACACAGAGTACTGATGCTGAGTCCCTCAGTGACTGTCCATCAGTACCTTTGTCTACTATGTGTACATGGCCCCACTTGCTGATAACATCAGTGGACATGGACTCTGCATATTACCCTACGCCTAATACACCCAGCTCTGCCTCTCCCTCACCAAGGTACACAACATCACAGGACACAACCACAATGGATGCAAGATGTGCCAACAAGTATGTGCCTCAGCTGGACAAATCTCCATTTGTTGTCAAAAGAGGACATCACCCTCACAACAACCACTACCACATGGGACTATACCTAGGGGTACCCTGGGCTGGATAAACAGTTCACCACTCATATGTCTAACACAAACTATACATTGTACAGAACACATCCCTCACCCTGTCAGTATGGATACTAGTAGTATCCTCACCATAGTACTTCACCCTCTGCAAACTGTGCAAGAGCATCAAAATTATTGTCAACTGATGCATTGATTAGACCTGCCACACATCCATCTTCATCATCCGGTTCTATGTTAATGGCCTCAATATCAGTATCAAAAATACCCTCCGGACAAAATTGATTAACGTCCAGACAACCGTAGGTAGACGTTCCCAGTGGCTCACATGATTATACCACTACCGCCAGCACATACAGGAGCACTACTGCATCCACACCCATACAGATATACTGACACTAAAGGAGTTCACACACGCCTACACAGTCAGCCACAACCCTGGGCAAGCAAACCTCTACCAATGAATCTGCTTCTAGGCCCACAAGACATACGTCTGCAATACAGACCTAGCCATGGTCACATTTCCCTGCATCTACATAGCCAGCTTGTTAACCAGCTTTCTTTTCCACTTGCAGGAAAGACGTGGGTCATACTGGCCCTCAGCATTGTGAAACACTGCAAACATTGAGCTACAGTCTCAATACCAGGTGGCCCAATTAATGACGGCCATTGTGCCATCTGACCCTCACTTGTTGTGACGTTGTGTGACGCCTAACCCTGCCTAATAGTCATCATCCATCACCAAGGCACATGGTCATGCGATAATGCAGCATGCATCAAATCTGACCCTTACACGCCTTGTTCTGCGTTACAGGCACGTGCAATGGGTGTTGCTGGGTGCCTTGCCAACAACATCCATTTGCTGTTCACACTGGCCCAGATGTAATAGGAACATGAAATGGTAAGCTTTGTCCAGAAATACACTGACCCAAGGCAGGCTTGACGAAGGCTCAATGTTGAGAATTATGAAGAAGTCTACTTGTCTCACCTTTATCACACAATGCAGTACATATTGTAAGAGGAGGAGCCCGTTGTGATGATTGATTAACTGAGAGGTGTCCGTTCATGTACAAGTCTGATGGTCCCCGCAAGGCAGACACACTTGCCCCATTGTGCAAAGGTGACTGCGTTAGCGAAGAACAGGACATTGTACAACAGTGATGGTGAGAACAACAGGACTGCGCTGTATCTTGTAGACATGGCACGGTCCTGCCCTCCCTCCTGCAAAAGGGTAGCGCAACTGGAAGGGCTGCTGTGCTCCACTATGGAGAAACGTAATGAAAGACGTCCCACAATCTTTACACATGATTGTTGTTCACATGGGCTCACCTGAGACGCATTAGCTAAAGTCCCTCAAGGGTGAGTATTGGCCTGTATGAATTAGTGATAGTGTAAGAACAACTGGCTTAGAATAGCCAACACGTAATGGTAATCTCAGATATGAGATCATTGTTGACATTCCTTGTCCAGCAAGGATAACGCTCACCCAGAACTTATTTCACAACTTCATATGCCTACAAGTCAGAGTCATTGTGAAAGATAAATATGATTTATTTGCAAAAAAAGTTCACACTAAATAAAATCTATGCTAAACTACACTACACTTATCAAAACTATAAATCACATCCTAAACTAAGCTAATCTAAGGCGCTAACATCTACACTTATCTTGTCTAACTTATCCTATACCTACCTCACACATACTACACAGCACACAGATGACCCCCCACCCCCTATTCAACAATCACACATCAGGCACACATACACTTAATCTAAACACATACTAATTAACCTATCTAACTAAACAAGTATATATTTTTTTTGATTTTTTAATTTTTTTTAAACATTTAACATACACTATACATCAACCCCCCACCCACTCCTAATAACTTAACACTTATCCTAACACTATTCCTAAGTACTAAAACTATCCTAATAAATATCTGACTACTTTAACATTTAAACAAGAACAAGGTCCGTAACTTGACAGGTGGTACACCATGTCATCAACAACCACAGTTCTGCAATGTCGTTATTCCTGCTCGTCCATTGCAGCAATGGTGGCCTTCAGGTCAGCAACCATGGACAACAGGGTGGCCAGCTGCAGCTGCATGCCCGCAACCTGCAAAGTCAACTCCTTTTGGCCCTTTTCAAAAGTGTCCATCTTGGCCTCTATTTTGTCTATCTTGGCCATCAGGAGCACACCGTCAATATCAGCCTGCGCACAAGCCTGTTTAGGTGGGGCTACTGCAGCTCCACCTGTCATTGTCCCAAGGGCCTGTGCAATGTTGGTTCCTGATTTAGGATGAGTGCTTGTCACTGGGCTCAGATTAGAGGCATGTCCAGATGTGGAACAACCTGCAGATTGACTATCCATTTGGGGGTCTACATCTGCATGTGAGCCAGTTGCTGGTCCAGACTCAATGTGTGACCTTTTCCCCTTTAGATTCCTGCTCCGCATTTTGCATGGGGAAGTGGGAGTTGGTGATCTCCAGGCCCCTTCAGCACGTGAAGCATCATGTCGGCGTCCCATCTGTCGGAATGCACGACCAACATTGCGTATGTGTCTGTATCTTTCCAGACGGATGCGATACTGCCTCTCCTCATCTTGTGACATGTTGTCTGTAATGGAGCAATGACATCCACATCAGTCTGCACTTACACATTGACACCTGTACACATGCACATTATGCGATCTTCAGAACATTTTGGCAAGGGCCTATCGTTAACAGGGCATCTATTTCAAAGCATGGGGTCATCATCATCGATTGTCATACACAGGGATGCTAAGTGATGTTGCGTAATACCTAAGATGATAATCACTGTAGATGACATGTAAGGCATCAATACATATGAGATGGTACATTCAAATACATTTGTCCTGGGCATGAACCCAATGCCCCCCATTCACATATGCAAGCTCCTTCTCAACATGATGCAAGAGCATCTGTGTGCAGGCAAGTTATCTCTCGGCATTGTAATTTGACACTTCATACGCAGATACAAAGCAAGGTATAGGGACCATCAGCACTGTATGCTGCACAAGGCAACACACATGTGAAAAGCACCATGTAAACAAAACATGGGCACATTAGCATTGTATTGGAAGGAGAAACACAGGTGTGCACTGCAATAGATTTGGGGACTGACTCCTATCATGTGACTCTTGTACATGGGGTGCTGCTTGGTAGTAAATATGTGGTGTGTTTTCACACAAGGCAACACACACTGCACAACACTTCCATGGTAGATGCTTCTTGACAGGGGACAACATATAGACAGCATCAAGGGCTGGTATGTGGATTGACTATGCATGATCATTGATGCAATGCACATTTAAGCACATGTACATCATACCATATCAACTACTGATGTCAATAGGGAATTGTGCCGGTGACCCTTTGAGTAGCATAGGTAAGTGCATGACTGTTGTGCTAATTAATGATGGACTTGCAGCACTGTTCCATCCCTATTACAATGGCAAGTACTGACACACGTGGGGCACAAGCAAGTTGAACTTGTAGGAGGAATATCTATGTACTACTACAATGAGCATGTCTCATGTAGCCATGGTATGAATACACTGACTGTCACGTACCCCAAGGGTCCTTGCTCAGCACAACAGTCTTCGACATCTCCATGAACACACTTGCCACCATTGCATACACACACCACCACAACATAATATCCAATGCCAATAACACCCATCTGGTACTGTGCCTCACCCAAGACCCAGCCACAACCAAACACAACCAACATGAAGGAAAGATAGCCACTGCAGAATGGAAGAAGGTCAGTCAGCAGATACTGTAGACACACAATACAGAGGTTCTCAGCCTTGGCTAATCAACTAGCGCCAGGGACGCCGCCTATTGGTCAACAACAATGGTGACTGCAACAACACCCACGGACCATACACCCCACTTGGGATTTTTCCAGGTCTACTCACTCACAACTAACAAACAAGTGGACATCATGTCATCCTTCTGAATTTTCACCCTGCGCATGGTCCAATAGATATTCAGGTGGATCACCATGGGAACGTGTGAGACGGTCAGCCAGGCCATCATCGACACCCAACTGTACAAGGGGAATGCCCCATACACAGGAATCAATGCCAGACTTCACTTAGAACTACTACCCATAGTGAAAGCATCGGCACAACTCTTCTACGACATCCTTCATCACTGCAGCATTTCTACAGGCCAAAATGACCAACACTGGATCACCGTCAACACAAGGATCACGTTGAGGCTCCTCACACACACACACACGCACACACACATGACATGGGCCCAGAATGACTCCTCAAGGGGCTCTTGTTCTCTGATCCTACCGGCCACCTCTGCTCCACCAGCCTCCCACTAGCCACCATACCAAGGATTGACTGCTCCACCACTGGAGGTAGATCACCCTCCTACCTGGCCACAAAGACATGAAACACCCTTGGGGCACAACTACGACAGACCAGGACCATCTTACCTTCATTTAATAACTGAAGACCTAACTATTTCATGAGTAGCAGCACACCCCCTCCCTTCAGTGACTTGAGACCCTCACACCTGAGTATGGTGCTCTATGGAGGGCTAGATGTATTTTTTGAATGTGGTCTATTTTTGTGTGATGTATACTTACAGCAGCACAATTAGTGTTACTGTGTACCATGCACACTGTAACACCTCATACATGTGACCCTAATATTTGTGTTCATGCATTTCCACATGGTGCCATTGAGTCATTGACACTTCCATGCACATGTGATGTGTAAACAGGATGCATGCAAGAATGATGCATTTCGACTGTCTGCATACATGTCATGCATGAGGAGACATTGTAAGCATACAGACAAAGATAGTAATGATTTCACACTCACCAGTGGCCTTAGGATCCTTGAAGGACTCCACCTCTTCCCTTGTGTATGGTGGTGGCCCACCTACAAGTGAAAGACAATATACCAGAATGTCAGCGTATGCAGCATATTTCCACACAGTACAGACATTACATGAGAGTCAGTTGTATCCTCAAGATTGGTTTACGTGCGTCCCATGAGTCAACGTACATCAGACAACAGTCTATGGCTAACTGCTTCACATGTGAAGCACACTCTTGCACTGCATGTATTACACACATGTGATCCCTTGTTTGTGTTGTCACATTGAGATGGCATTTGCTAAAAATCTGCACACTAGGTCCATTGAGAAAATATGTCATTGTCATGTCGATGTATGTGATTGTGCTTTGAAGAATGTATTTAAACCGTATGGGATACCTTCCTGTACATCAATGGTCAAACTGCATACACATGTGTTGTTGTGTGCTGCACAATGCAGCTGCACACAGGTAAATATGACATACATGGATACATTTATACTTCACTCCCTGTGGCGCCTCACTTACACCTCCCCAGGGCAGGCATGTGCTTTTTGCGCTGCCTCACACTCGTACATCTCTGGCCTTATCTTCATAGGTCTTGCGCCGCCAGAGCGTTACTTTGACACATGTTAATGAGTGTTGCTGCGGCGCCAGAAGGCCTTCATTACAGAGGGCCCTGGTGCATTGACTAAGGTCCATGGATGTTGGTGTGAAGATGGCAAAGAACACACATTGCACGCCCTTTTGACACATAACAATGCATTGAAAGTGCTGACCTTTATCATGCATCATTATGCCTCAATGAGCGGCATAGTCCAGCATGGTGAAGATCAATTTTGCTTGTGCGTTACCACTACGTCAGTAGAGGCCATGTGTATCATGCCTTTTGTGAATTGCTAAGTCTGACAATTGCAGGATTTTGCCGTTGGAGCATTTCAAACTGACTACGTCCATGGCTTAGGATGTATGACACATTTTGCATTTACGGAATTTGAACATTTTTGTGAACAACAATTTGCCATAGCATGTTGGTACTTGCAAATTTGCTATTAGTTAAGTGCTATGGGCCTCATTTATGACTTTTTGCCGTAGGGAAGCGTAGCAGGCCTTCCAGCTGCGCTTCCCTATGGCAAAAGAAAAGGGCAGAAATGCGCCATATCTATTAGATACGGCGCATTCCTGTCCTTTTCCCCTGCGCTGGTGCACAATGTGCTGCCTGCGCCAGCACAGGCACCCTTGCACAATGGTGCAAGGGTGGCTGCGTTGCAGGGAAGATCATTTTTGTACAGGAAGGTAAACCTTTCAGTACAAAAATAAGCACAAGAGCCTTTTCCTCTTTCTATGTGTGCTGCAGAATGCAGCACACATGGAAAAAGGAAATACGAGGAGAAATAATGACATTTCTCCCAGTTGCGCATCCCTTACGCCTCCCCTGGGGAGGCACAAGCTTTTGGCACTGCTTCAGAGGTACGATTTCTGGTACATGTGGGGCAGTGTCAAAAGGGCATGGTTGTTGCTGGGAACGCCCCCAGCAACACCCATTGCACGCCCCTTTAACGCAGAACACTGCGTTACAGGGACTGATATTTATCAGGCAGCAGTACGCCACCAAGACTGGCGTACTGCTGCCTGATATATACCACGCAGGCTTCTGCGCCACAGAACATCATGAAAAGTGATTTTTCGATGGCGCAAGGGGCCGCGTTAATGATGGCCTATGTATGTGTTATTTTTGTGTATCAAATCATGTTTCAGATGTCGCTAATTGACAACAACCTGTATTTGATGGTAAGTAGCTATTTTAGGTAAATATGCTCCATTGCACATTTTTGAAGGTGCCAGGTGATGCACACACATGGCCATAGTGCATGTATGTGCACCATATGCACACACATCATTATGATGGGTCCAGCAGGGTTTTTTTGAAAAACACCTGCACCATTTGGAGAAATCACAATGGCTGATTTGCTATTACAGTATTTATTGAAAAGTGATTCCTATGTCCCTCCTGGGCCATGGGAATGAATTTTGATTGATCCCTTACTTACATATTAGAAAATGCAAAGTAGCAACTATGGGAGATTATCGTATTCCTACAAAGTATTGATTTTTCTTTATACATACCATTTTGCTAAAAAAAAAAAGCAATTACATTAGAACCTACATTTATTTGTTTAGAAAGGGTTTGTTGATAGATATGGCCCTATGTCTGACTTTACAGGGGCACAAGGGGATCATCAGTGAGGCCCCTGTGGTTTGACATTTGGTTTGCTTTACCTTAGGATACTGTTGTGAATACATAAAATAAATATATATTGACTTACCAATTGTTCCATCAACCTCAATGCCAAGGTGGTCCAGGAGATCCTGCTCACGGTTAATGAGGTCTGCCCACCGGTGTTTGTACTGTCTGAGAGTCCGGTCCACTCCAAACATTCGCAACATCTGGTACCGGACCCTCTCCCACCTGAGCTTCCTTTCTTGGGTTGGGTAACCCTGCACTACCCTGCCTCCACTCCCAATCATATTTGGGAGGTAGTGGAGTATCAGCCACAGTAGCCCCCCATACTCCTTCTCACTGAGGTTCCTAGACCTGGGTGGCATTGTGACAAAGCACAAGCCACGCTGTGTAAATGCCACAAATAAAATTTTGCTGGCACAGAAATACAAAAAGTACACAATTTCTCCACTTAACAGTACACTACTCCCCCTATTCCTAACTATGTAACAACCCCTAAACAGAACAGTAATCCCCCTATGAAAAAAGTTTTAAAAACCCCTAAACAGACAGACACCCCTTGACACACAAGACACAGTTAGACAATACACAACACTACAGCCACTATTTGGACACACTTACCAAGACACACACTGTAAAACAACTGCAGGACAGGACAAAACTCTCAAGCACTTTCCAAACACACTCCTACACCTCTCAGAGACTACAAAGGAGTGAAATAGAAAGTGAAAGTATCATATAACTTCCTGTTTGTGAGCAGGGCAGGCTGGGAGGCTAGGTACATCATTTCCTGTTGCGATGCGACTCGTTTCCGCAAATGCGACATTTTTTGACATGCGAACATTACCGATTTCTGTCGCATCGTTATTTTAAGCATGGTACACTGATAATACATTTTCCATTACGGTGCGACCTGTTATCGTGGGAGCGTCATTATTGTGATGCGACCAAATCATTATTGTGTCGCATCGGTATTTGAAGCATGGGTGACTGATGCCATATATTTCCATGAAGGTGCGACCAGTTGCAGTAGAAGCGTCACTATTGGCATGCGACTGAAACCTATTTATGTCGCATCGCTGATTAGACGCCGGGTACACTGATGACATATTTTCCATTACGGTGCGACCTGTTATCGTGGGAGCGTCATTATTGTGATGCGACCAAATCATTATTGTGTCGCATCGTTATTTGAAGCATGGGTGACTGATGCCATATATTTCCCTTACGGTGCGACCTGTTATCGTGGGAGCGTCATTATTGTGATGCGACCAAATCATTATTGTGTCGCATCGGTATTTGAAGCATGGGTGACTGATGCCATATTTTTCCATGAAGGTGCGACCAGTTGCAGTAGAAGCGTCACTATTGGCATGCGACTGAAACCTATTTATGTTGCATCGCTGATTAGACGCCGGGTACACTGATGACATATTTTCCATTACGGTGCGACCTGTTATCGTGGGAGCGTCATTATTGTGATGCGACCAAATTATTATTGTGTCGCATCGTTATTTGAAGCATGGGTGACTGATGCCATATATTTCCCTTACGGTGCGACCTGTTATCGTGGGAGCGTCATTATTGTGATGCGACCAAATCATTATTGTGTCGCATCGGTATTTGAAGCATGGGTGACTGATGCCATATTTTTCCATGAAGGTGCGACCAGTTGCAGTAGAAGCGTCACTATTGGCATGCGACTGAAACCTATTTATGTCGCATCGCTGATTAGACGCCGGGTACACTGATGACATATTTTCCATTACGGTGCGACCTGTTATCGTGGGAGCGTCATTATTGTGATGCGACCAAATTATTATTGTGTCGCATCGTTATTTGAAGCATGGGTGACTGATGCCATATATTTCACTTACGGTGCGACCTGTTATCGTGGGAGCGTCATTATTGTGATGCGACCAAATCATTATTGTGTCGCATCGGTATTTGAAGCATGGGTGACTGATGCCATATTTTTCCATGAAGGTGCGACCAGTTGCAGTAGAAGCGTCACTATTGGCATGCGACTGAAACCTATTTATGTCGCATCGCTGATTAGACGCCGGGTACACTGATGACATATTTTCCATTACGGTGCGACCTGTTATCGTGGGAGCGTCATTATTGTGATGCGACCAAATCATTATTGTGTCGCATCGTTATTTGAAGCATGGGTGACTGATGCCATATATTTCCCTTACGGTGCGACCTGTTATCGTGGGAGCGTCATTATTGTGATGCGACCAAATCATTATTGTGTCGCATCGTTTTTTGAAGCATGGGTGACTGATGCCATATATTTCCCTTACGGTGCGACCTGTTATCGTGGGAGCGTCATTATTGTGATGCGACCAAATCATTATTGTGTCGCATCGGTATTTGAAGCATGGGTGACTGATGCCATATTTTTCCATGAAGGTGCGACCAGTTGCAGTAGAAGCGTCACTATTGGCATGCGACTGAAACCTATTTATGTTGCATCGCTGATTAGACGCCGGGTACACTGATGACATATTTTCCATTACGGTGCGACCTGTTATCGTCAAAGCCGCATTATTGTCATGAGACCAAATCATTATTACGTGGCATTGTAAATTTGAAGCATGGCTGAGTGATGATATATTTTCTCCTCAAGGTGTGACCACTTTGACTAGATGCAACATTATTGTAATGTGTCACAATCTTCAGTAATGGGGCATTGAATTTTTTAATCTGTCAATGTTGTTGCATATATTAGCTGCTGTTTTTTTGATGTTGTGCAAAAGATGCATGTTTACGCTTAGCATGGAAGTGTCTCAACAGGGACAAACCATGTTAGCCTGCAGAAAATGTGTGTTTCAATATTCAGCTGAGTCAGACTAAGACATATGTTGACCATAGTCACTTTTGGGCCTTGTGTTATGTCACTTTTGTGCCTAGAGTCAGCAAAGCATGGGTCAGTTTCAGACTTATGCAGACCTAACGTCTCCCATCTCCCTCCTTTCTCAACATTAATGTAGGATCATGTTACCGGATGTCTATCACACTACATCGAATCCTCCTGTCACATGGAGCCCAATCAATGCGGCTTCAGACCTGCCCACTCAACAGAAGCAGTTATCTTGCCACTCTTGTACACACTCGGGGGCAACGCAGACGCAGGGTCCCCCCAAGCCCTCTTACTCCTGGACCTGTCGTCCGCATTCAACACGGTGGACCATTACATCCTTCTCCACCTTGGAAGACATGCAGGCATCCAGGGACCCACTCTTGAGTGTGTCGAGTCCTTCCTAACTGGAAGGACTGAAATGGTCCGCCTGGGACCCTATAGTGTAACAAATACCCCCACGTCCTGTGGAGTCCCACAGGGCTCCTCCCATTCAACACTCCAGTTCAATCTATACCTTTGGGCGCTGATCCATTCTGTACAGAAATGGGACCTTATTGTGTATTACTACGCTGACGACTTACAGATCATCCTCCCGCTCAATTCACCTCCTGCCATCAAGACGTTCCACGCTGTCATGATCCACATCCAATTATGGATGTACCAGTAACTATTGCAGCTTGACCCCGTTAAGACAGAGCTCCTCCTCCGTGGACTCAGTCATGGCCACTGTGGCCCTCAGTTCTGACCTCAGAGCTAGGTTCCCCCCCAGCCCTGGTAAAATCAGTCAAGGGTCTGGGAGTCATCATTGAGGCTGAACTCTCCCTCAGGCCACAAGTGGGTGCTCTACTTTCTTCCTCTATGTACCAGGTCCGGCAGATTGTTACAGTCAGTCACTTACTCCCTCCCACCGCACTTACCCAAGTGGTGTTCTCACTCGTGCTCTCACGCCTGGACTTCTGTGAGTCCATCATGTACGGTCTCCCACGATCCCTGCCACACCGCCTCCAAGTTGTCCAGATTCAAGCAGGCCGTCTAATTCACATTACACCCAGATGGCAATCAGCCAAACCTCTACTCCAGTCTTCACTGGCTCACAATAGATCAGAGGGCATCTTTTAAGGTGACGTGTCTCACATTCTAAGCCCTCCAGTGGTCCCGCTCCACGTTTCTCAATTATCTTATCTGCCCTCACCGCACAACACAAACACTCATATCAGCTCACCGTCATCTGGTAGTCACGCCCAATACCAAAACCCAGAATTTTGGTGGTTGCACATTTTGTCATCTGCCTCCTGGGCTTTGGGATCTCCTTTCTCTCTCCTTCGAATCCTCCCCTTCCCTTCTGGACTTGTGGTAATCGCTTCCAACACACATTTTCCCTTCCATGTGCTAACTCTCGGCCACTCACGCTTCCTTCCTCACTCACTCTGTCTTATGGCGGCAGCAAGCCTATGGTCTCTGTGCACTCTATGAATTTCACCTATGAGAAGGTTACATCACATAACGTTGCTTTTCTGCTTTGAGTCAGGAATGCATGTCTCAGATTCTGACGTTGTCAGACCTATCGTCACTTATGTGCGTGGAGTCAGGAATGCATGGGTCAGATACTGAGGTAGGCAGACCCAACGTCACTTTTGTGTGTTGAATCATGAATGAGGTTCTGAAGTATGATACACTAACTTCATTTATGTGCCTACCACATTTGTTTATTTGTGCAAACTGGTGTGAGCACTGAAGGCTACTTTTTGATGGATGGTCAGATTGTGACGCACACCCACTGTGTAACATGTTGATAGAAATTTTTAACATATTACTTATTTACTTTCATCATGACTTTACAACATACAAGTTCTTTGTTGTTATTTTTCCTGCTGTGTGATTTCATTATGTGGACTCCTCTTCACCAGTGCTTTATTAAATGTCTGCACCACAACATATGGATGCTAAATGTTGCTTTTTGACAATTGTGAATGTACAACCTAATTTATGACGTATTAGCGTATAATATTACTGCATGCATTCCTGCGGCACTTCCCTACAGCAAGCAAATAGGGTGTGAAGGTGGTGTGTCTATGACATATGGGAGATTCATGTGCTTTTGATGTGTGCTGACGCGCAATGGGCGGCCTGCATACCTGCAGTATGTTTGCTGTGTTGCATGGAGGAATACTTTTGTACAGGAAGGGTCACCTTCATACACATGTGCATTCATACCCTGCACACCGAGACACATGCACTATGGTGCCAGGGTACCTGTGTGAGCCAGACACTGGTGAGTGTCCGCATTGCAGGTGAAATTGCAAGCCAGTACAATGTAAATGGATGTGTGGGCTGATGTATGTCTGATGTCAGCCTCCAGACATGAGAGTTAGTGTAATGTATGAACTCCACATATGAGATTGTCATGCAAATTGCAGTGTGAATTATTGTCAATTAATCATGCACAAGGTACATAAGGTTGTGTGAAGTATTTTTATTTGTGCAAACACAAATGTAGATGCATGATGCGGATGTTATTAGTGACATTCTTAGAAAAAATTGCGCACTATCTGAGCACGTCTCCGGATGCCTGCTGCTGTGCTTGTATTTACAGGAGCATGGCCATCCTCCTGGTCATCCTATGGCATTTCTGCATTCAAATCTGGATCATCTTCCCAGGGAACACGTGTGAGTACACAAATATTGTGCAGTATTGCACAGGCCAAAATAATTTTGCACACTGTCTCTGGTGAATAGAGCATGCGTCCACCAGACTTGTCCAGGCGCCGAAACCTGGCCTTGAGCAGGCCAAATGTTCTTTCCACAATGTTCCTGGTCCGGCTATGTGCTTGATTGTATGCAACTTCCTGTGGTGTCTGCGGATTTCCATACGGTGTCATCACCCACGGCTGAATGCCATACCCCTGGTCAGCTGTAATAGAATAAATGAGAAGGTACAATGAAAAGTTTGATATGGTTGGGGTAAAGTAGAGGCCATATGTTGTGGGTAATATTTCATTTGTCAGTGTCCATTGGGCATGGATGTTGCAGATAACACACCCAGGGACTCACATGCAAGACACCTTTGCAACATAGTTCTGCTGTGCAATGGACACGTATTTGGAATTGACAGGTAGTGTAGGCAAACCACTGATTTTAACTGCATATCATTCCATAACATATATTTATTTATTGAAGTAGATGAGTATGTAGTCCTCCTATGCATTTTGGCCAGGAGGCCCTTTGTCATGGAGCGTTCATATCCACGCATTGCAAGGACCGTTACGCGGCTGTTCTGAGACCGGTGTTCTGTTATGCTGGTCTTGGAACAGCCAAGTAGCAGTCCTTGCTACGCGTTGCTATGAACGCTCCTTGACAAAGGGGCTTGTAGAAAAGTATTTTTGCTATGGATTGATATGCTGTTGATATCATCGATAACCCACTCACTTGAATACTTGTGAATTAAAACAGAACTTGTATTACAACTTCTTTGATTCTTTTTCATGATCATGTACGGAGTGCCTCGCCAAGGGAATGTATTTGCAGTGGTTTGTGTACACTGCCTGTCTTGCACTTTTGTTGCTTTGACGGAAGCACCACCCTTGGGAGCACCCTCAGCTGAACAAGATTCTACATACTTCTTTTACTACCGCTGTGCACCACCCACATCCTTTTGTATTTTCTCAAATTTGGAAGGACATGCATTGACTCCCTATTTGCCTCTACATGACCGTGGGCCTCATTTATGAGGGACTTGCACCACTGGTGCGTGACCTTTTGCCATTTTGGTTTTGAGGCACCAGCAGTGCATGACCGTCATTAATTATGGCCCTTCTATTAATGTCTATGTATATGCTATTACATGGGTACTCACAAACTTTATATCGGGGCCAAATTTACAGTGTGGCTTGTGGCCGAGGGCCGCAGTGGTGGGGCCGGGGTCAGTGGGGGAGTGGCCGGGGCTAGAGCCACAAATACAAACTGACCATGAGGTTGGACACAGGCCGCAGCGACAGACGCCTTTGTCTACTGAGTGACCAGACCTGGCATACACATCTGTCACACTCACTCTCTCCCACTCTGTCTGTCTGTCTGTCTCCCTCCCTCCTCTCTCTCCATCTGTCTCACTGTCTGTCTCTCTCCCTCCCTCTCTCGACCTCTGTGTCTCTCCCTCTGTCTGCCTCCCTCTCTGTCACTCTCCCTCTCTGTCTCTCTCTGTCTCCTTCCCTTTCTGTCTCCCTCCCTCTATGTCTCTCTCTTTCTCATCCTCTCTGTCTCCTTCTCTCTGTCTGTCCCTGTCTGTGTCTGGGCCTGTCTCTGTCTGGCCCTCCTCCCCCTCCCTCTGTCTCTCTGTCCTTGTGTCTATCTCTGTCTGTCTCTGCCGCTATCTGTCTATGTATGTCTGTTTCTTCCCCCATCTGTCTCTGCCCCATCTGTCTCTGCCCCCTTCTGTCTCTGCCCCCTTCTGTCTCTGCCCCAATATGTCTCTGCACCCATGTATCTGCCCCCATGTGTCTCTGCCCCTATCTGTCTCTGCCCCTATCTGTCTCTGCCTCTGTCAGTCTGTCCCTGTCTCTGCCTTTCTCTAGCCCTGCCCTTATCTGTCTCTCACACTATCTGTCTCTGACACTCTGCCCCTATCTGCCCCTCCCTCTATCTGCCTCTGCCTCTATCTGTCTCTGACACTCTGCCCCTGTCTGCCCCTGTCTGCCCCTGCCCCTGTCTGCCCCTGCCCCTGTCTGCCCCTGCCCCTGTCTGCCTCTGCCCCTGTCTGTCTCTGCCCCTTCTGTCTCTCGGGTAGTGCACACATACTGTGTGTACACGTCCCCGTCACCAGCCCAGAGACAGCCTCCCCCCCTGTAATGTACAAGCCAGCTAGTTTTCTTTCAGAATTTGCTGCTTTGTAGGGTCTGTGTCCCACCACTTGTCACATCATGGCACCCCCAGCAGTGAGGCCAACGCCCCCTTGGCGCCAGTCAGCGGAGTATTTCAGGGCTCTTTGCAAGACCATTTAATTGTTAATGAGGCCTTGTTGATTTTGATCTCTTCTTAGCGCCCCTGCATCTCCACCCTATGCCTGAAATCACCCGGCCCCCATAAATCAACAACCGGTGGTGTTTGCAGACACTTTTGAATGAATTTAAATTTAACAGAGGTACATGTCTGCAAGGTCCGCGGGCCGCACAGGAAGGCTTGCCGGACCGCAGTGAAAGGCTTGCTGGGCTGCTGACGGCCCACCGGCCGTACTATGGGTACCTGTGTGCTAGTACAACATTTTTACATCCTGAACCTCATTTATGCATCATTACAGCAATATTAGCAGCATGGTAGCATGGATGGTGCATTGTATCATAGTCTTTTGCTTACCTACAAGTAGTCCATTTCCATACTGGCCATTCTTGAAACGATCATTTATGATGCAGTTCCTGAAGATGAAGGCATCATGGACACTGCCAGGGTATTTTGCCAGCACATTCGTAAATAGTCCACGGTGATCCACGATGGCCTGTACATTAATTGAATAGGTGTGTTTCCGATTGATGTACAAATGTGCAGTTGCTGCTGGGGGAACAAATTGCACATGCGTACAGTCCATGGCACCCAGCACATGGGGTAAGCCTGCTATGGCATAAAATCCTTGTTTTATCTCCATCTGCTCTTGTGCATTGTTGGGAAAATGGAGGTAGCGGGGTGTGAGATGGATGATGGCATCCAGGACAGTTGGTAGGAATGATGAAAAAGCTGGCTGGGATATTCCTGCCAGTTTGGCGACTGTTGTCTGAAAGGAGCCCGACGCCAGCATGTGCAACACAGCCAGGAGCTTTGCCTGTGGCGGTATGTTTGTAGGCCTGTTGCTTCCTACCTCTAGCCTTGGTCCAATGAGTCCCAGTAGATGCTCAATGGTCTCCTTCTTCAGGCGGAATAGAGTAATGACCTCCTCATCCCTGATGCCTCTCAGGACGCTCCTTGGACGGAATAACCGCTCCTTTCTGCGGCGTTGCCTTGGGGGTGGATTTTGTGGTGCAGGGGGTTGTGGTGGTATTCCTGCAGCTAGTTGTCTCCGTCTGGCAGCTACTCTCAGCATAACGACCTCCATGGTGTGGGTATGGTTGCAGCAAAGTTCAATGGCCTCCTCTCCTCTCTCCTCTCCTCTCGCTATGTGCCGATGCGTCATTTCCTGCGCGTCCGTTTTGTAGGCGCACCAATTCCGACGCACCCGCACCGCTGCGCCATTTCCGTCGCGGATGCGCCATAAGCGGGAAAGTTAGTAAATGCGGATGCGTCACTTTTGCGCAAGCTTTTCCGCGGTTACGCCCACATTGCATACATTATTTTTTGCGCGTCGCAGGGCATTCTGACGCAGTGGGGTTTGTGGCGCAGTGAGGTAAAAGTGACGCATCGCTGGAGATGCGTCACTTCATTAATATGGCGCATGCGGTGCGCCGAAGATGCGTCATTATTTTTGACGCATCTTCGGCGCAAGCTGTTCATAAATAAGGGCCCTCGTATTTAGGCCCTTAGGGGCAGATTTACAAGCCCCTTGCGCCACTTTTGCGTCACTTTTAACATGGGAAAAGTGACGCAAAAGTGGCGCAAGGTTCTTATAAATCTGCCTCTAAGTGTTTTGCCCAGAATCACAGGATGTTGAGCCGACGGGAGTTTCGAACCTGAGGAATCAGGTCTCTGTTAATACTGTCTACAGGAATGGAAGGGGCGAAGGCCATGACTAGGGATCAAAGCGGCAGCAGCGCGAGCTGAGTCTGTCAGTGATAAAGATGAGGAGTTGTTGAAATGCCAGCGGTGACAACTTTACAAATTGCCATGCACTTGACATACACCTTTTATAACGCAAAATATGAAACGCAAAAAGGGATTACGTAAACTTCCCAAGTAGCGCTATTTTGAACCAAGCTGCTATTTAGAAGCTTACAATAAATGGTAAGGATGTGTTAAAAACTTTTTCTGTTAGTGTTTGTGGCAGTCAAAGCTATTCACAGAAGAAATCAATGTTCACATTTTTTTCAATTGAGCCTTGAATGCATTTGCTCTAGGAATCCCGTTTCAGGAGCAAACTAATGTTTACTGTGTAAAGGGGATTACAAGGCAGGTGTAAAATGCGTCTGGTGTGGGACTTGTGTACTGAGACATTTTCCAAAAGACACAGAATGGGAAAAACCAATGGTACATCAGGCCGTTTGCCCCCAAAATGTGTGCTAACTTCGTTGATACAAAATGTGTAAATGTAAACTAAACATCCGTGTCTTTTTAAATCAACACATTTTTACAATTTTTTTAAAACATTTTTAACAATTTCCTACACAGAGGTACCATTCATTATTTTTTAAATAGTTTTATTGAAGTAATTTCGGCCCCAATCTAAAATAGGAATTCCATAATGGAAATAAACAAACATCTGCCTGTTCCTTGATTGTAAATGTAGATTGCCTGATCTCGTGGGCTGTGTTCTTCTGGTGCTTTTGGCCTCCTAGTGCAATAATCTATACAAACCACACAACTTCTTGCTTGCTTTACCAGTCCTCTTGTGTGATGCTGTGCACAAAGATAAACTGTTTCAAATGGTGTGTCTGGGGGTTGAGAAATCAATCGCAAAATCTAATATCGGCCATCTGGTTATTTTCATCCAGGCCCCTCCCTCCCCCCTATCATGGCGCACAGCTGCAGGCTTCCCCCTCCTCGAGGGAAAAGATGCATTGATTTCTTTGAGGAATTTACAGCGATGTTTTGTGTGAGGCTCCCATTCAATCTTATCACCACAGATTATAAATGAGGGTAGCGGCTTTCCCTCCAGGGCCCAGCGTTTTCTGTTCCTCATCCCAGGGCACAGCGGCATTCAGAAAGCCGGCCTGGCTCTCATGCCAGTATGAGAAACCTCGGAGCATTCCCAGGCCTTCCTTTACTTAGTGAGGCCTAGTTGCAAAGTCATTCTGGAGTACTAAACTAGTACTCCTCTAGCACTCCCCCTCCTCCCCCCCCACCCCCCCCCGGAGTTTTATATCAGCCGCGACCCGTGCTGGTAAGAGCGGTGGGTCAGTGGGGCCAGGTGGAAGGGGGACTTTCGACAGACGATGATGAGGGAAAATTAAATAAATAATACATTTAACCCTCATTATCGTCTGTGGAAATCCTCCTCTGCCTCTCCACCTGGCCCCGCTCCTCTTACCCGCATGGGCCTATTCATTTTGTTAGGCACAGGGACATTAAATGATTTGCCCAGAATCACAGGATGTTGAGCGCCCCTGCCAGACCTGGTTCCCCAGCTTCGCGGTCGAGGTCGACCACTCTAGCCCTTAGGCCACATCCTCTCCTACATCAAAAATGGGAATATTCAGAGAATGTTCATACACTATTCGAAGAAACAGAGAAGGATGTGACCTCTTTGAGTGTTTTGGGCCAATTCACAATGGCATGTAACAGTATGTAAAAGAGTACTGCTGTAGTACTGTTTCTTGTACTTTTGTGAATGGCCCATGTATGTACAGTTTACATGTTCCCTTCACAGCCTTGCCCTATCCTTTTTCGAGAACAGACATATACATTATAGCATTAATGGCTTCATACGTAGATTACCCTCAAGGGACAGACATGGTCTATTTAATATATTTAAACACATCTGATTCCACTTTATTTTGATAAAGCAAGTCTCTCATTGTGTTTCATTTTTGCTTCGGTGCTTTAAAGAGTTCTCAGAGACTACGTGCTACGAATATAATGCACAACATGAGGTTGTATCAGAATTTCATCACATTGTTACATTGTTATCCTATAGGAAGTGCATTCTCTGTAATGCAGATTGAGATTATGAGAATTTCATAAAAAAGGATAATCTGAACTGTAGAAGCTTGGCAGGAAATATCCTATATAACGTTTGCTGTATTTAATTTATTTTGCAACTGCATACTGCCTGACAGTCTACAATAATACAGCATTATAGCCCACTACCAAAGGCTGTACCACGAACCTGTGTTATAGACCTGAACCACAGGCGAAGACCTATAATGAGGGCCTATAACAATCAACATCGCCTAACAGGTGGGCTATAATTCTATTAGAAAATTCCACTCACTGAGAGAGCGTGCTCTCAATTAAAACAGGTGAACATTGGAATGTTGGAGCATAAAGTCTGTACCAGTCATTATTGTTTTCAGTTGAGCTTCCAACATTTCAATGTTCTGACATAAAGTAATAAATAGAGCATAAGGATAATAGATAATGTAGCCTTGTAGTAGCCTGCTGCAAAGGGCTATACTGGTTGTTAAAGGCCCTCAACCCAAGTTATAAACCCGAGCTACAGGCGAGGGCCTAGAATGAGGAAGGGAGCTTTTAACAGGCAGTATAGCCTGAGGTTTAAGGGGTATGAGTCTATTGAAAACTTCAACCGACTAAGGGTATAATGTTCTAAATTAAAAATGGAGAAACTAAAAGAAAAACATTAGAATGTTGGAGCTTAAGGCGTATATCGGTCATTATTTGCCCTGAACAACTTTGTTTTCTTCAATAAAGCTCCCAACATTCCAATACATTCCAGTAGAGAAGTGTGGCTCACTGGTTAGAGGAGGCAGACCTGGAAGCAGAGGTCAGCCCCGGACCAAGGTTCAATTCCCGGCTCGGTGGGGTCTTGAGTCCTAAAAATGTCCATGGACTTGACAATTCTCGCTCCGGTGCCTACTCGATTCACGGGTTCACACTCTGCGACTCTGGGCAATAGCTTGCTTAATCTCCACATCGGCCCCTCGCGGTGGGATGCCTGGCTTTCACCTTGCGGATACCCTGCCGGGGTTATCTCACAGGGGAATACCAGGACGGGTTCCCTAAGCAAGTGCTTAGAAACTGCTCGGTGATTTGCGCTATATAAATTCCTGTACATTTACAATCCTCCGATTATGGGCAATAAAAAATGTCTAATGGCTTAGACAACAAGTATTGTCAACACCAATAATACCACTCAACTTTGAAAGGCCTTAGTCAAACATTTGGCTTTGCTGCTGCTTGTTGCCCATGATATTCAGTTTCAGCAAAAAAGGACAAATACTTGCCCCAGTGCAATAATACCTGCATCACCACAAGTGCACATGCATACGTTATGATGCTGTGGCCATTTTGGATCGTAGGCCTAATGTGATCACATGGCACACATGTGTGGTAACGGATTTTAATTTACTACTTCAAGATGGCAGTTCCCATCTTGGAGCATTAAAATAACAAATATAGAGAGTGTGATAAATGCTTTTAGAGAAATCAGCAGCCCAGTAACACATTTAAGCTGCTCAAAGTAAAAACAAAATTTAAACTAAACGCAGACTGGGAAGGAGTGGGGGAGCAACGGAGGTTGAGGGTGGCAAGTCACATCTACACATGAATAGCACTGAGCAGGGAGGGGGTTGGGAGGACAACAAAGGTGCACAGGATATGTATGCAGAAAAATCAAGGTTAATTATGTTATTTTAGGGGGAACTTCTGTGATCCTGGTGGTCGGTCATGTCTCGATCACTAGGGAACAGTATTACATTTGTTATTGATCTAATCTATTCTTTTACTCTTAAAACAAACTGGTTTAGGGACACAGGTGATTTGATCACATGTATTAAATGAGATAATGCTCCATCATCTCAGAATTTGATCAAATCATATTCTTTGAAGGTCCGTGAACAACAGTCATTGGTAGGGGTGTGTGAAGTTGTGAAGTATGAGGACTTTCAACCTTGCATACACCATTTTTTACCTCCAAGAGCTTCGTAAAGTTCAAAGCTTCCAAAGTCTAAAATACTGCACAAAGTTTCCCAGCTGTCCTCGTGGCCTTTTTCCTGCCCACCTGAATAACATTTCACAGCCCACTAGTGCCCTTCCAATTCAGGTGCCAGTACTTTTCCCCGCAAGCACTCTGCATTGCACTGAATGACATGCTACTTGTTTCTGCTGTTTGTGCACCTCTGGTTATTGGTCCACGCCATGATGAAGGCTATTATCTTGAGAGTTCCAATCTCTTTTTAACGTTTCGAAGTTCTAAGGCAAACCAGTTCGTGTATGGGCAATGTGGTTTCCTTAATGTATGTGGCAATTGGATCAAATAATCCACAAATGAACACATGCCCTCGATAGATTTATTTTTAAAGCATTATTGAAGAATCTGTATCATATGGATAGTTTTTGCTGGATGCCTGGAAGCACCTGATTAAGGAGAATGGATTGCAGAAAGACCCAGTTCCTGTAAACTGAAGGGGTGCAAACTTCTTCAAGGGGTTGTTTAAAAAAGATTATACAGGTTCAATATTACAAGCTCTGAAAAAGTCGGATCAAGTATGTAATTTGGAAATGTTACTGCAAACTCTAGCTCACCTGGACCCAGCACATGTTTTGCAAGAAAAAATCGACTCCAGAATAGTCATACCATGTAAATAGAATATGTGAATGAGTGTTAACAATTGGAAATAGGTAAAAAGAAGTTTCTTGCACCTTGCTTGCAGATACCTGACAACCTACGTGCTATATTGAAGCATAAACAAATATGATGAACGAAATGCTTGAATTAATCTCAGCCACTGGCAGTCACTCAGGGCTGTAGTTTATTTTTATTTTACACACCACTCCACCTCAGTTTGGACACAGTCATGAGCAAATCAATCATGACCCTGATACAAGGGGAACAGTCCATCAGGAACTGCCAAGCCAGGTTCTCGCTAAACTGGCACATCAGCAACCCAAGACCAGTTTCACCTTTATAGAGCTCATTAGCCGAGTGTAGCTGGTTTCCAGTGATCCAGTGTGCATTGGACCCATGTCTAAGCATACCCATCCCAATTAGGGCAACATACGGACAGATAGAAAAACACAATGCATGGTATGGTTGAATTAATCTCGGCCACTGGTAATCAATCTGTGCTAAATCCCAGTCCATCACTATTTTACACACCCTGTCACTTCAGTTTGGAGCCAGCCATAAGCAAATCAGTCTTGATCCTGCTCCAATTGGAATAGTCCAGCCCAAACTGCCAGGCCAGGTCCTCCCTGCACCAGAGCACAAGCAATCCAAGACCAGTTTCACCCTTAGTAGTGCTCATCAGTTATGTATAGCTCATTTCGTGTGGCACAGTGTACATGGGACCCATGTCTGCGCATACCCGTCCCACAATGAAGCATACAAAAACACAATGGATGAAATGCTTGAATGAATCTTAGTCACTGGCAATCACTTAGGCCACATCCCAGTTCATTGTATTTTGCACACTGATAGATTTTCTTTATTGTATGTTTTGTAGTGTTGAAGGTAATGGATGTGTGTTTTGACATTTTTTTTAATATGCTTTATATAGTTTAATGTATATATTATGTATTCATATCTAAGTGATTTAATCCACATACAAATATTCGGTTTATTTTTTACATATAACATTCATTCACATACTTTTTTTACACTATGTTTTCCATATATATTTTTTATGATAATAAATGTTGTGATGTAATGTTACATATACATATATAGTTCACATTCCTACATGTAGTTTAATACAATTTATAATTTTTTAGCACATACATTTTAATTAACACAGAATAAAAGTAAATATTTTTATAATAATGTATTTATTTTTGAGGAAAATATAAGTGATAATGTATCCCTTTCCGTATATTATTAGGATATTGCAAGTCATTACGGGCTTCCATGACCAGATTGAGGAACAAGGCTAAAGGCCAAGTTCATTTATAAGGTTATCAAACTCTGAGGTTACTTACAATATCCTTGTAAAAGTGGCTCTTTATTCCTTATAATAGATGGTCACACCCTCACCTTTATCACAAACCACTTAAATCTTTAGTGTGTAGCTCTTTCATATGAAAGAGAGAGCTGTCAGATATATGTTGCAAAAAGATATGAGAATCAGTTTAATACAAGTTAGTTTAAAACAATGAGCAGTAATAACTTGCAGAAAGATTCAAACATTTCTGTAATTACTCAGGAGTGCAAAAATGAACATTGCCATATACATCCTGTTTCTCCTTGTCAATGTACAGCTAGAGAAACAGAGCGCGAAGAAAGTAAAGCAACCTTTGTTTTTTGTACTTTAAACAGCTGCATTAATTATGTTACATGGCTTGGTCTGCTTTACCCCTCAGCCGCTAGCTCCAGCAGCAGGCATTGTGACATCAGAACAAGTGGGTTCCTGGGAGGCCCTGCTTGCTTCTAGTAGGCTTTGGTTGTGCTCTCTGACATTAATTACCACATCATTTCTAGTTGTAGCCCTCCCATAACAACAATTAGCATAGTACATTTCTAATGTATATTTTCACTGCTTGTTCTCTCTTGGCTGTATGTATAACACATATGCAATAATAATTATTTGCCTTGCTGGGAGGTGATATATGTGGATATTTCTGACATTGTATCTACAAATGGTAGAAGTATATGTTTATTTATCAACATTTCAAATGTTTGGAATCTACAGTTCAAAAAGTATTTTTACAGTTTATATTGTATGCATACATATTTGCTGTCTTTTTAACTTGCTGTTTGTTTTCTTGCTGTGTTTTTTCAAGATGTCACTCAAGTTGCGGCTTTTTTCATGTTGAATAGAGAAGGTTTGTCTTAATTGAACATTTACAACAACAATTGCATTATTTTGTGCTGTATTTGGTTGTTAGTTTTTAACATTTAGGGGGTTTGAGTTATTTAAGTATTAATTCTATTTACTCAAATCTGCAGCCTTTATGTTGACTTTATTGTTTGGAAGTGGTGTTTTTGTTTTTCAGGACATTGTTGGGGTATGTTCTTGTAATGATACTTAAAGTTCGGAGATATAAAGACAAATCTTTATTTATGTAGGTTATTTTAAGTTAACCATTAGAGAAATTGTTTGTTTTGCACTTTTATTTAATAGTTTTTTTTTACCCACTTATCATGTACCCGGTCCATTTTATCTAGCTTATGCAACTTTAATGTAGAAATACGGTTTGGAGATTTGTCTAGTTTTTATTTAATTAGTTTGAGAGTACAATCGGTTACTTTGTTTTACGTTTAATTTTATTGATTGGTATGTGTGTGGTTTGAATTCTTTGGCAGTTTGTTCTTTAATTGGTGGAGGCTAATTAAGGATTATGTTTAACTCTAATATATATATATTTGAATGTACTAAGGCTATTTATTTAAGCATATATAAATTTACACTATATTTTTTACAATAATATTTTGTGTATATATGTCATCTAGAAACTCTAAAACACATTCTGATGTGACCTCCTTTACCATTTTTATCTCTGGATATTTTGGATATTTGGATATTTGGATATTTGGAAGGGTATTTCTAAAGCGCAGACGGTCGCTCCGGAGGGAGCATCATGGCGCTATAAATCCTGTTGCCAGTTCACAGAGTGAAGGGAGGGGGGCTAGATGGCAGCTTTAGACCAGTCGTCGGGAAGATTGAAGATCTGTGTTTTGAGGAGCTTCCTAAACGGCTTCTCGACTGTTTGAAGCCTGAGATGCCTTGGCATGCTATTCCAGGCTTTGATAGCCAAGGTGCTGAGAGTTTTACCGCCTTTAGATTTCAGATTGAATTTAGTGGGGGTCATGAGGTTATCTTGTGAAGATCTGAGGGAGCGGCAAGGAGTATAGTGAGGGAAGCGTCTAGTCAAGTAGGACGGACCGGATTTGTTAAAGGCTCGGAAGGCTACAATGAGAATTTTGAAGAGTATTCTCTTGTGCAAGGGGAGCCAATGTAAGGTTTTAAGGGCTGTGGAGATTGAAGATTTGCGTGGAAGTTTTAAGACAAGCCGGGCGGCAGTGTGCAGGACACTTTGTAGTTTCGAGAGAGTGGACTTTTTGGTCCCTGCCAGAAGTCCATTGCAGTAGTCCACACGAGAGAGTATGAGGGCTACCGCCACAGTTTTTCTGGAGTCAAGCGGGAGGAAATCGAAAAACGTTCTTAAGGACTTTATTATGCCGAAGCATTTTCCAGCTGTAGTCGAAGCATGGAGATCGAAAGAGAGCTCGGAGTCGAAGAGAACCCCGAGGTTCCTGGCTGATGAAACTGTTTGAGGTGGAGCTGCAGAATTGTCAGGCCACCATAAGGCAGGGCAAAAAGAGGCATTTTTTCCAATGGGAAGAATCTCAGTTTTATTCGAGTTACAGCGCAGATGGTTAGCGTCCATCCATTGGAAGACTGCTGTGAGGCAGTGTTTCAGATTGAGCTCTGCCGTATTGGAATTGTCATCTAGGGGGATGATAAGCTGAGTATCGTCGGCATAGGAGGTGACGGTTATGCCGAACGATTCTATGAGGGTGAGAAGAGGGATAAGATAGATATTGAAGAGGAGGGGACTCAGAATGGAACCCTGAGGGACTCCACAGGACACCTTTTTCTCATTAGAATGGAAGGGGCCAAGGGTGACAGTTTGGTACCTGTCACTGAGGAAAGAACTAATCCAAGATAGGGCAGAGTTAGTAACACCGATGTCCATGAGTCTATTAATCAGAATGGAGTGGGAAATGGTGTTGAAAGCTGCTTTGAGGTCAAGAAGGATCAATATGGCCTTCTTCCTTTGATCTTGAAGGATTTTGATGGTATCGGTCAGCTCGATCAAGGCCGTCTCGGTAGAATGTTTAGACCGGAATCCGGATTGCTGGGGATGAAGTAAGTTATGAGAATCCAGGAAGGTCTTGAGCTCCTTGTGGACCAACTGTTCCGTTATTTTACCCAGTGCGGGTAGCAGGGTAATAGGGCGGAGGTTGGTCAAGTCTGAAGGGGGTTTGTTCGATTTTTTCATGAGTGGCTTGACCACCCCCTTTTTCCAAGAGCGGGGAACAGAACCGGATTTGAGGGATAGGTTGATTATTGCATTGATGGAGGGGTTGACTTCATCAATGATGAGGTGAAGAATCTTAGGTGGACAAGGGTCTGAGGGGGAACCAGATTTGCAGGAGAGGATCGCTTCTCTGGTCTGAGACAAGGACACCGGAGTAAAGCTTTTGAGACTATTAGCAGTCGGGCAAGATTGGTCCAAGTCCGGGATTGAGTGAACAGGGGGGGGAGGGGGGAAGTTTTTATGGATGGAGGTGATTTTGTCATCAAAGTAGTCGGAAATTTTATCACAAAGTTCTTGAGATGGGGGGATTTCCGGTTGAAGAGCTTTAGGTTTGGTAAAGGATTTTACTATTGCAAAGAGGGTTTTTTGCTTTTGGCTGGCATCCTTAATGGCATTAACATAGTAAGTTTTCTTAGCTGATTTGATGGTTGAAAGGTAGATTTTCCTCTGTAGGATGTAATTGCTCTCTGGCCATTTAGAAAAATAATTATTCATGACTATTCCAAAACTTCCTGCCTAGGAAGAACACTGAATGGTTCAAACCAAGCTCCCGCCAAGGTACTGCCGGAAGTTCCACAGGATGAGGTTCAGGAATTAGTGTTCTTGCAGTTTTGTCACTCGATGCACATTCATTATAATCACAGACTTGATATTCAATACAAATATCTATTCCTCGCCCCAGAAAACTTCTCTGACTCATCTTCTAGTACTAGAAATGCCTATGTGTCCTTCATAGGTAATATCTTTGACAGTCTTACATAAGTTAAAAGGTGGTATAAACTTGTCACCCCTTACCAGTATGTCATTTTTCACAGCTAACTCTTTTCACACCCTTAAAAAACATCAACTCTCCTGGGATTTTTCGTTCATCTGGCCACCCATTTTTAACACAATTTCAAATCTTTCTCCACCTCCACTTTCCATCTAGTTTCCTGTACTGCTGGATGTGTGAAATACAAAATATTAATATACTGTAACATGATAGCTACTTCTTACTCCTCACCCTCATCATATATAGAATTCTCCTCTGGCAAGGTAGTCTGGACACACAATCTGCATATTTATTTTGTCTGGGACGTACTCCAAGTGGTATTGAAAATTCTGTAATCTAGAAGCTAGTCTAGCTAATCTTGTTGTGATGGCCTAGCCTCCTCCAGTTGCCATCAGATGGAGTAAAGCTTATGGTCAGTTCATATGGTAATTTTTGTCCTCCCACAAAAAGGTTCTAAAGTGCTCCGCACCACATAAAAAAATCTAATTGCTCCCTTTCAATCACTGAATAATTTTCCACAACATAACACAATGTCCTTGAAGCATACACCACAATCCAATCCAGTCCATTGTCTTTCTGCATGAAAACACCTCCCAAGCCATAAATGCAAGCATCAACCATGATTACACACTCCTTGCCAATAACAGACAGATTAAGGCAAGGTGCCTCACTGATGAATGATTTCAAAACCATAAAGGCAGCAGTCATGCTGTCATTCCATACAAACTTCACATTTTTGTTTAACAACGGTCTGAAACGATTAAGCTTTGAAGCATAGTTAGGAACTAATTTTGCATAGAATTCAGTTAAACCTAGAAATGCCACTAATTGTTCCTTACAGCTAGGTACAGGAGCATTCATGCAATTCTCCATAAAGTTGCGCTCAGGTTTAGTACTATTCCCACTAATTAGAATACCTAAATACTCTACTTCTAATCTTCTTAATTTAAAATTTTCAGATCTCAATGTAAGACCGTTAACAGATAATGCTGTTAAAACATTGCTTAGATTACAATTATGTTTCTCTGCAGTTTTGCCAAAAACCACAAAATCATCCTGGAAATCCAGTGCACCATCAATGCCCTCAAAAGTTTCCTTCATCAGACTCTGGAATACCGATGCTGCATAGCTAACCCAAATGGCATTCTACAAAACCTAAATAAAACTTTAGGTGTGATGATTGCTGTAAGATGTTTGGAGTCATCCACTAGAGCAATTTGATGCTACGCACTAGCCAAGTCTATAGTAGAAAAAACCTTCACACCTGCTAAGGTTGTGATCATTTCATGCAAGTTGGGAAGAGGATGAGCATCCACCCTGATGGCACTATTTAGGCTGCGCAATTTACTTCAATCAATCAAATTATTTGTAGTGCGCACAAATCACCCGTGAGGGTCTGAAGGCGCTGAGTGGAGGTTGGGGTGCAGCTACTGCTCAAACAGCCTGGTCTTGACAAGTCTCGTGAAGGTCAGCAGGTCCTGGGTCTGTCGGAGCTGTGTGGGGAGGGTGTTCCATGTCTTGGCCGCGAGGTAGGAGAAGGATCTGCCACAGGTGGAGGTCCTCTGGATGCGAGGGATGGCGGCAAGGGTGTGGTTGGCGGAGCGCAGCTGGCGATTCGGTGTGTAGAATGTGAGACACTTGTTGAGGCATGCTGGTCCGGTTTTGTGTAGTGCTTTGTGGGCATGGGTGAGAAGCTTGAAGGTGATCCTCTCCTTGACTGGTATCCAGTTCAGGTCCTTCAGGTGGGCAGTGACGTGGCTGTGGTGGGATATGTCGAGGATGTTGAGTGCAGAGGTGTTCTGTATGCATTGGAGTCTCTTCTGGAATTTGCTCGTGGTTCCTGTGTAGAGGGCATTGCCATAGTCCAGCCTGCTGCTGACGAGGGCCTGTGTGACCATTCTTCTGGTTTCGGTGGGGATCCATCTATAAATCTTGAAGAGCATGCAAAGGGTGTTTAAGCAGCAGGAGGTGACAATGTTGACTTTCAGGGTCATTTAGAGCAATGAGTCCTGGATGACTCCCAGGTTGTGTGCGTGGTCGGTGGGTGCGGCTCCCAGTGTGGCTGGCCACCAAGAGTCGTCCCAGGCTGAGGGGGTGGATCCAAGGATGAGGACTTCTGTCTTGTCTGAGTTAAGTTTCAGGCGGTTGGTCTGCATCTAGCTGGTTGTGGTAAATTTTAATTACCTATACGGAATTTATGCGGTAAAGTTCAATAAGAATAACTCAGTCAAAATAAGAAGGCAGAGTCCATGGTATCTGAGGTTTAAAGTGGGGTTTATTCCTTAAAAAGGAATTGGTTCGAACCAATGGTAGCATGACCCATCGCCACGAGGGTTCAGGGTGGGAATTGCAATGGACATGTACAATGATTTATTAACAAGTAATCGTATATATAGTCATTTCAAACAGTAACATTGAATGCAGAAGGCGTAACAGCTGAGAGAAATGAGATAAGAGCAGAAATACGTAACAGGAGGCGTGCACTAGGGCGTACACGGAGGTGTGTGCTAGAAAACATCACATAAAAGTGTCATAAGTGGGTGGATCCCTAGAAGGATCCTGCAGAGTCAGCAAGAACATGTGGCAGGGATGCGCGCGCAGCAGCATGACGTATGATTGACGTGGAACTGGAGGGTGAAGGGGACTTGACATTTAGCCTTACATGTGGAGACAGAAGTCTGGAGTGTCAGAACAACCTAATCCCAAATCATATCTAATATCTTGTGTTTGAGGTACTGTATTATCTAGAAGGAAAGGTCTCTTGGGCAGAGGCTATTCTATACTGACTGTTAATGCGTGTATATGCAACTGCGTGTCTACGTGTAAAGCAAGGGGGCCATGGGCCTACCATGGTAACGGAAGCTATGAATTACTTGCATGGAGACAGTAAGGCCGGGCCCTTTGCTCTGCAGCTGGGAAGGATGTTTACCTAAACTACTAGACAGGAATGCATGTTTCGAGGAGCGGAGCAGATAACTTGAAGGCTGAATACGGTCCTGGCAAGCAAGGCTGGCCGAGCCTGGCACAGCTCGCCGTGCAGGGAGTAAGTCAAGGGTCAGGAAGCAACAGGCTGCGGCTTTCAGAGGCAGAAAGAAGAGGGAGGCTCGATGGCAGAAATCAGGGCCTAACTCGCCAGAGCTAGAAATCATGAAAGTGCACCACATAAAGACGTTGGCAAGGCACACTTAGGAACGGAATATCTAACCCATTCATGGTGGATCTGAAAGAGGACATGTTAACGTTGGACGCAAATGTATTTGCGTCTTCATAGCTGGCTGTGGAGGGAACTTACATGTACTAGAAGCATGTACATGGAGCCGTTGGGGTCTACGATAGGGGACACAATTGACCATAAAAATTCATATTACCTCATTCCCTCCTTGTCCCCTACGGACCCTTCATGATATATCAATCCTCATTAATCTATCAATCTGTTCATGTAACATCATCTGCTCTTCTTTCTTCTTATGGCATTTTGAATGAGGACTTGAATGAGGAATACATGATGTGGCGCACAAGCCGCAAATCGCTGGCCCACATTGCAGACATAGGCAACAACTGAATACTATGAGAAGGCCAATACCTAGGAAGGATAGGACTTTCCATCCCCAGGCTGACAACGTTGTCCAGAACCAACCGGACCAAGTCCAGGTGCCTGGATTCTGATGTATCAGACTTGCAATCTTATGAGGGCGAGTTATGGCTCTATATACTGTTGGCGCGTTTTCTGGAATGAAAACACAGCAGCTGGACCCGATGACCTTACAGGCTCCGCCCCTATCGGCCAGGATGACGTCAAGGACGAGACGATTTTGAAGAACAACAATCCGCATCGCAGACTGCTCCTCTGTTAAGTTGCCCAGGGCGGAAGTAGTTTCATTCACTACAGCTTCAAGGGTTCTAGTTAATTTTCGTATCAGTTTACTATTAAAGACAGCACCTAGGTAGGGAAAGAAACCTTTATTGAAATCTGTATATTGTTCCCATACCGTTTCAGTATAGTCGTCAATCGGGAGATCTCTCTGTGGTCTATTGTGTACTAGATGGGTATTTCTATGATAATCAGGAGGGGCTAGGAAAACAGGTGGTAGAAGGAATGCAATGTAACAGGTGCCATCCCAATCTAGAGGTAAGCGTATATATGCGGTATGACCACAAATGAAGTAGGAATGACGTGAAGCTTTAAAGGTAGACTTGCCCTTATCACTGAATTCGATCACAGTAGTACATCTACTATGACCCAGGTGTACTGAACCATTCTTCCTGACACATAATTCACCTTTGACTGGAAGTACGGACATGGCGGGCAAGACTGGTTCGGTTTCGGATTCAACACTGAGAATCATGAGGTTAAGTGTAAAGTTACCTAATCCATATACTTCATTTTCTAGATCAGTTCCTGTCCTTTTGGGGAGACCCTCCTTGTCAGGGAAACAGACTTTATGCAGAACGACGTTCAGGTTTCCCCATACCCAGTTACCCTGTTATACTACGGAATCGGAATCTAGAGAGTTTATTAAACTAAACCATGCGCCACAGGACCCATTATGCGTGAACGGGTACGGAAAAAGAGGCAGAACTCCTTTGTATTTCTGATAGGGAGGTAGTCGGCCACATATCCAACAATTTGTAGCATTGCTGGTCTGATGGGAATGATGTAACATACTAATGAATGTATTGTTGCGCAGCGCAAGTCTGTAAGACAGTTCGTGTGGGGGCAGTTCACTAAAAGAATGCTCGGCAGCGACGTTGAAGGTAGAATTGTCACGCTTGAATATAGGATAGTATATGTGGAGAAGCACACTTGCAGCAATAATCATAAGGCTCAGGAAAAACATAATCAATAAAGTCACAATACAGTGGCTGCAAAGAGATTTGCAATATTCATGTTTCTTGAGCTGTTTCTGTCTATCTCTCTCTCTGTTGGGGTCTAGGGGATACATGTCAGAAAACACGTCTAACCGATTCACCTAGGGGAGGACTTAAACAATTAAACTGTCTGACTTGCTAGACCTCAATTTTTCTTTATACTCCTGCTGTGGAGTTTTCTCTATCAGGGGAAGTTTAGAGTCACTAGAATCTGGACAGTCCTTAGAGGGGGAGGGTGAGTCAGTCTCTGGCAATGCACGAAATTTCTTCACGTGACTTGAGTGCAGCCACCCTTTGCGGCCCTCGACCTTGATTGCAGTCCTCGTGGTGAGAAGTACCAACTTCGGCGCCTGCCACCTGGGCTCCAGCGGACTTTTCCTGTCGAAATTTCTTACAAGCACAATATCTCCTGGAACAACGTCATGCGGCTTCGCCTCGGTGTTGTCAGGAAAGGCGGCAGCGACCTGTGAACGACATGATTGTAGTGCAGACATCAAGGAGGCAAGGTAATCTGTCAACATATTACAATCGACATCAGTAATTTTTCTTGGCAAAGGCGTCCCCCACATATTCGGTGGTCTACCAAAGACCACCTCATACGGGGATAGCCCTGTTCTGGAATGTGCGACCATTCTCATATAAAAAAGGACGACTGGCAAAGCTACGATCCAGTCGACACCCTTCTCCTTACAGATCTTTGCTAAACGAGTTTTCAGGGTCTGATTGTGTCTCTCTACGAGACCTGCTGCTTCAGGATGTCGGACACAGTGGAACTTCCATTGGTAGCCGAGCAGGAGAGATACCTGCTTCATAAGCTCGGACGAGAATGGCTGACCGTTGTCTGAGTATACAACACGGGGCAAACCATATCGAGGGAAGAATTCACGAACCAGCTGCTTGGCAGTGGTAGGAGCAGTGTAATCTGGGACTGGATATGCTTCTGTCCAACGGGAAAGTGCACATACAACTACGAGGACATATTTAAAACCTCGACAACGTTCCATCTGAATATATTCCATCTGGAGGACTTCAAAAGAGTGATCGGGAGGATGAAAACCACCTTGCTCTACGGGAACGCCTTTACCTGGGTTGAACTGACAACAAATCATGCAAGTACGCACTTTCTGTTTGGCTGCTGCTCGTAAGTGTTTATTGAACCAGAGATGTTGAATACTGTCTAACATGGCTTTTTCACCTAAATGTGCTGGACTGTGTACGGTATTAATGATAACTTGAACCATAGAGTCGGGGAGAAACCATGTGGATTTTCCCTTCGTCATCCATCCTTGATCTGTCTGGGTCCCTCCTAGTTCAATCCATTTCTTGATTTCATCTGGTGTAGCATGTGTCTGTATGTCAATTACATCTAGGGCGGGATCCTTAACTGTCATGCAATGTGTCGGTGTCGCGACTATTGTCTTTGTCAGGTCGGTGGCGTAAATCTGATTCTGTGCTGTATGTTTTGCGGTTCGATCTGCCAGGTCATTACCCTGGGAAATAGTATCTGTAACTTTTGTATGTGCCTTGCACTTCATGATGGATATCGCTGTAGGCAGATGTATTGCATCTAATAGAGTTTGAATGAGGGGACCGTGTTGAATTTTGTCACCGTGAGAAGTCAAAAAACCTCTCTCTCGCCAGAGGACACCGAAGTCGTGAACAACTCCGAATGCATAACGGGAATCTGTGTATATGTTAACTCTCTTGTTCTCGGCTTGAATACAGGCTTGGGTCAGAGCGATGAGCTCTGCTGCTTGTGCTGACAAGATGTCAATACAATTTGTTTCTATGACTCCAGTTTCTGTTGTGACTGCGTAGGCGGCCACTAAATCTCCTGTACTTGTTCTCATGCATGAACCATCCACGTAAAGTGTCAGGTCTGGATCTGGTAATGGAGTGTCTGTCAAGTCTTGTCTGGGTTTCGTCGTGATAGTAATGACTTCAATGCAATCATGTGCCAATGGGTCTGTTTCAGTTAATGGCAAAAGTGTAGCAGGATTCAATGTATTACAACGTCTAATTTCTATGTGTGGCTGAAATAATGTCAATTCATAACCTGTCAATCTTGCTATAGTCAAGTGTTGAGTTTGTGTTCGATTTAAAAGAACTTCCACGGAATGTGGAACTTGTACTGTCAATGGATGTCCTAACACTATTGAATCACTCTGCCTGATTGCTAGAGCTGTTGCTGCAACTGATTTCAAGCACGCAGGCAGAGCCTGGGCTACTGGATCCAATGTACTAGAAAAATAAGCACACGGTTTGTGTGAACCTGCTTGATCCTGCGTGAGTACCGATAATGCAGTACCTTCACGTTCTGTGACAAAAAGTGTAAAAGGCTTACTGTAGCATGGTGTCGCTAAAACTGGTGCTTGACATAAGGCTTTCTTTAAGTCGTCAAAAGCTTGTGTATGTTCCTGAGTCCAAGGGAGGACAGTCGAAGACGCTGCCTCCTGAGTTGTTAACTGAATGAGTGGTTTTGCTAGAAATGCATACTGAGGGATCCATTGTCTGCAGTAAGAAGTGAGGCCTATAAAAGCCCGCACCTCCTTTTGTGTCCTGGGTGGTAACATACTGGCAATTAACTGGATGCGATTGGGCGTTAGCTGTCTCCCCCATTTGGACAGCAAGTGGCCTAAGTAAACAACTTGCTGAACACAGAATTGCAGCTTCGAAGGGGATACCTTGTGCCCCTTGTCAGCCAGGAAATGTAAAACCGTCAGTGACGCTAGTTCACATTCAGGTTCGCTTCGGGCGGTGATCAGCAGATCATCGACATACTGTAGCAGGGCAGTGTTTTCAGGCATGTGTATACTGTCGAGTTGTCTTTTCAGTGCTTGGCTATAGATGCTGGGGCTTTCTGTGAATCCTTGAGGTGCGCGTGCAAATTTGAAGCTTCGTCCATTTAAACAGAATCCGAAAAGGTATTGGCTTTCCGGATCAATAGGGACACTAAAGAAGGCGTTCTTAAGATCAATAACAGTAAAGAACGCTGCTTCAGAATCAATTGCTGTCAATAGAGATGAGATATCTGGGACCACAGGGTACTGCGGTACAATGCATTTATTCAATTCGCGCAAGTCAATAACTAATCGGTAAACTGGTGGTGCATTGGGATCCGTACGTTTAAGAATTGGAATAATAGGAGAATTACATAAATTCGAGTTGGTTTCTACAACCACTCCTTGTGCAATGAGCTCTTCAATGATTTTCAGTAAAGCCACTACAGCATCGGGGGGTAACTTGTATTGTCGAATTCGTGGTAAAACAACACCTGGCTTGAGTGTGACTCGATACGGTGTAATGTGCATACAACCTACATCAGTGGGGCCTTGCGCCCATAAATGTGCAGGTACATTCTGTAATCGGGGATCAATATCTCTCTGTACATAGTGACCTTTAAAGTCACGTAGAAACAACCGTACTCCTTCCGGAGAACAGCAAATAACAGCTCCTAGAGCTTTCAGAGTCTTACAAGTCTAACAAGTTTTCTGGACATGATTTAGTGAGCAGTAAATCTGTAGTACGTGTCAATGGACCGACTGCAAGGGGAAGTGGTTGCTATACTTCATTAATAATAGGCTTGCCTGAAAAACCAAGGGAAACATTCTGTGAGCCTGAGAGGGGTGCCCCTGGGACCTCGTCATGACTTATTGTTGTTCGGCTTGCCCCTGTATCAATTAAAAACTTTCTGTCTTTCCCTAATACTTGACTGTGTACATAAGGACCCTCTTAAACTACAGGAACCTCAATAAGAGGCAAGCCAACTTCCCTCTCTAGGCTGTTTCATGTGTATCGCTGGTAATCGGGATAATCAGTCTGGGCATACTGGAGTTCTGGACTTTTTGGTTCCGTCCAGAGGTGTCAGGGAACAACACCCAAAGACCCCGGAGTTCCACCTGCCTTGGTGCACAAACAAACAGAAACACGGGCTTCTCGATGGTGGCGTCAAAGACCAAAGGTTTATTACTGCAGGGACACAGAAGTCACAGAAACCACACACGGGCAGAATCTAGGAGCCTGTTCGATTTGTACAAAGAGGGTTGCTCCTTATATACTGAATTTTAAGCTGGGGGCAAATTCTTTACATGTAATACATTCCCAAAACCTTTGTGTCTAAAACAATAAATATTTGGCGTTACACAGGAACCGTCGATAATATCTGAGGCCAAACATTACGAAGAGGGGTTCCCACTAGTTCATCACAATCCCTTGTCAATATTGCATTCAAGAGCCGGACCGCCTCATCGTAAATTTCGTTACCTCCCCCTAATAAAAGATTCAGAAAGAAAGGAACGGAGCCAGGTGTGGAAGATAGAAAAGTGGGATAAGGGATGCTTGTGGGTTGTAAATGGGCAAGGCTACCGGCTTCGGCCGCCTAATCATGATCGGGACAATGGACACGAGAACCAGTTCGGTAGGGCTGGCCTCGGGCAGAGGAGGCAGCCTTTGTCGAGTCATGCAGCTACAGCGTGTTCTGTTCCAAGGTGCACGTGTCACTTAAAGAGGTGAATCTCCGGCTAAGGCTACGTGTCCTTAATTGAAATGAAGCGATCAGAGGTTATTGCTTATGTGAGGGCAAGAAACACAAAATGGCTGCCATGATCTAAGATGGATGCCATGGGTAGATCAGAAATGTGTTTGTAACAGGAGTACTCTTGCTCGTAGCGTAGCGAAAACACCAGGATATGCTAAATGGATCATTTGCGGTTCGCTGATACCAATATTATGCATTTCCGACAATATTGAAAACACGGGTTCAAATCGTCACGGAACCTCAGACCCTCCTTTTGCCCTTACATAGGCAATTACTCAGTCTATGTCAGAGTCTAATTCTATGCTCATCAGGTCAGTGACATGCTGTTGTATCATCATCCTTTCTCGCGCCTTTTCTCCAAACGCAGGTGGTTTCCTAAAACAGGTTGCAGCACAAAGACTACACAGAGCTGGACCACACTGGATAATCAGGCAGCATGAGAAGAGGAATACTAAGATGACACCAATGACCATCAGAACCTTCCATCCCCACGCTGATATCAGAGTCCAAAACCACTCCATGAAGGACCAGTTTCCCTTGTCTACATGAATAGAGTCGGAAATCTTGTGTAGCTTCGAGATCGCCTCATAGACTGTTGGAGCATTATTAGGAATAAAGACACAGCAGCTCGATTGGATCATTCTGCATACCCCACCTCGATCTGCAAGTATAACGTCTAGAACCATACGGTTCTGCAACGTCATGAGTCTATCCGCCTGAAGCTCAGCTGTCAAATTGCTAAGGGCACCAGCAGTTTCGGTAATAGTAGATTCAACTACCCGTGTTAGCTGACGTATGTTTCTACTATTGGCCATAGGCCCCCAGAACGGAAGGAAGCCTTTGAAGAAGTCTCCAGCTTCCTGACCAGCAGTATCTTCCTTGCTGAAGACACCTCTCGCTACTCTGGTCCTGTGGTAGTCAGATGAAGCAGTGTATGTTGGAGGCAACAATCGAGCAATATAGCATGATCCTGAAAAGTCGGCAGGCAACCATGTATATGCTCTGTCTTGACAGATGAAGTAGGTACCCCTAGCAGTAAGAAAAGCAGGGGAAGAGTTAGCCGGAAACACATAAGTCTCTACGCACTCACTCCTCCCTAGCTGAGCTCTCGGATTTCTCCCATTACCTTGCAAACAGACCTGACCTCGGTGAGGTACGACCCAGATTGGAGTTGAGCTTTTACGCTTGCTTTCTCCCAAACTAAGGCGATACTCTGAAGAATTCCAACTTAAATATACTCGCAATTCGTCTCTAGGGTAAGATGGAGTATTATTGACGTCCTTGATCATGTCAATAATTCCCTGGACTAAAGCTTTGTTGGCCGAGTTATATTTAGTGGAACGTGGTGGACGTGGAGGATAGGTTTCAAGGGCATAAGCAAAGATGGTTTGGAGGGCCTGAAATGATCCATTGTAGCTGAAAGGCAAAACCAGATAGGGAATGCCTTTGTCCATAGTGTGGGGTATCAAGCCACACACCCAGCAGTCTGTAGTGTTAACTACCAGTTGGTGTTGGTGCAAGAGTTGTACAAAAGTGTTATTGATGAATTCTGAGCGTCGAGCTTGCTCGTGTTCAGGAAACGAGTGAAAAGAGTGTATAGAAGAAACAGTAGAAGTAGCAGGATCAAGGGGAGGTACTGTGGTTACTGGCATAAAAATCAAACCCATACCAAAGACGATTCCACCCACCAACGTTATCAAAACAATCAAAAATGTAATGGCACATTGTATCAAAAAGCATTTGCTGTGAAGAATTCTGTAAAGTCTGTTTCTGCGAACATAAATCACATTTTCTCGTTGCAGCGCAGGAAGCTCCATCTTCTACAATCCGCTCGCGACCACTGATGATGTGTACGTAGATGAAAATGCCTCTATCAGCCCTGGGAGTTCCCAGAACCAACAGAAAGATCGACCTTGTGTCAGACCCCCGCAGATTCAACTAGGCACACAGCCACGACCCTACGGCTACCCAGACGGCAAGGCAATTTTAAAAACAATAAAACAATAGCAAACTTCCTGGCTGGAGGCAAAAGTTCAAAATTTCAAAATATCACAATGGGCAGTTGCCTGCTTTATTTGTCCATATTACGAGGTCGTAAATTGTATCTTTGCTTTGCAGGTACTGTTTGATCAGCAAATAGCATATCACTAGTAGTTGTTGTAGTGTTCAAGTTCGCAGAAGACAAAGTTTTTTCTGATGCAGAGGACAAATGTTCAGAGTTCAAAGGAGTCTTTTCAGGAGGAGAGTCAGATTTTGGAGTGTCGGTAATCAATTCGGCATCGCTGAAAGGGATGAACTTTGGCGTTTTTTCAAATTCAGAGGCACCAATTCCCTTCTTCACCCAGTCGTCGTAAGGAAGTGGCAAAGGCACACGTTTGACATGAGACGCATGCACCCAATGCTTGCGACCAGCTACACGAACTGCTGTTCTCGTTGCAAGCAGGACCTGGAAGGGGCCGACGTATCTGGGCTGAAGGTTCTTCGTCCTCGCGAAGTTTCTGATCACGACTTGATCGCCGGGTTTCAGCTGATGCCCTGGACTCTCCGGAGGCTTTGGCAATGCATCGAAAACCTGTTGGTGAATAAGACTCAATTTAGCAGTCAAGTCGTAAAGGTAGTCGATCAACATAGGATATTCTAGAGAACAAAACTCCTTTGGCCTAGGCACACCCCACACATTTGCCGGGCGGCCAAAGACTATCTCATAGGGGCTAAGCCCTACTCTAGAATGTACAGTTGCTCTCGTTGATAACAAAGCCAAAGGAAGTGCGTCTGGCCAAGACAAACCCGTGGATGCTTGAATTTTAGCTAGTTTTAGTTTGAGGGTGCCATTGTAACCCTCAACTAAACCAGCAGACTGGGGATGGTTCGCACTATGAAATTTCTGTTTTATGCCCAGACCGACACACACACTCTGCATAACTTTCCCTATGAACTCACTTCCGTTATCTGACCATACAATCCGTGGCATTCCAAACCTAGGGAAATATTCTTTGAGAAGAATTTTGGCAGTTGATAGGGCAGTATTGTCCTTTAGTGGATATGCTTCGATCCATCTGGAAAAAGCACAGACTACCACCAGGACGTATTTCAAATTATTACACCGATCCATGTGAATGAAGTCTAACTGAATCACTTCAAAGGGGCAGGAAGGAGGAGCGAAATGACCAGCAGGAGTTGGAGTTCCCTTGCCAGGATTATGCATCAGGCATACCATACAGTTTTTCACCACTCTCTCTGCACATTTACTGATCCCATCATTCTTCCAGACTGGAGCCAACATCTTACAGATTCCTTTAGAACTTATATGCGCTACTCCATGCGCCATCGTCACCACTGCAAGCACATACGCGTCAGGCAATATCCAACGCTGTTGTTCTGACAAATCAATCCAACATCCACTCGAATCCAACTTGCCCGTACTTTCTCTCCATGCACGTTTTTCCTCCTCAGTTGCTTCTTTCTGAATCTCTTTCACACTTTCCATTGTATCCTCACACATTCCAGACTCAGCAATCCACCTTGCAGACGTAGCAACATGCATTCTACTCATCATATCTCTAGCTGTCTGTTTAGCAGTTTCATCAGCAAAAGCATTCCCACGACCAACATCATCCGTGATTGCTTTATGAGCACTGCACTTTACAATCGCAACTTCAGTCGGCAAGGTTAGAGATTCCAACAGATCGTTAACTAGCTGACCATGTTGAATCTTAGTCCCATGGGACGTAATGAAACCTCTTTCTTTCCACAAACGGCCAAAACTATGGGCCACGCCAAATGCGTACTGACTATCTGTAAACACAGTCACTCTCTTTCCCTTAGCTAAAACACACGCTCTTGTTAGAGCTATTAATTCTGCAGCTTGGGCAGAATTCTGACTCACTCTCGCAGTCTCCACAATCGTCTTCAAAGTCGTTACCGCATAGGCAGCAGTCACATCACCATTCTCCAATTTAAAACATGATCCATCCACATACAGCGTGCCATCTGGATCTGACAATGGAGTGTCCTTTAAATCAATACGTCCTTTTGTCTCTTCCTCCGTTCTAAAACAACAATCATGGGGCTCGGAATCACTCGACTCTTGATTAGCCGGCAACAACGTTGCTGGATTCAATACATTGCATCTTTTGATCTGAATATGACTCGCTAGTAATGTCAGCTCGTAACCAGATAATCTCGCACTGGTAAGGTGTTGTGTCTTAGTTCGATTCATGAGTGTATCCACAGCATGAGGAACCATGACCACTAGCATGTTATTCATCACCAAACCAGCAGATTGTCGAATGGAAGCCGCAGCTGCCGCTGTAGCTCTCAAACAACTAGGTAACGCTCTAGCTACCGGATCCAATGTTGATGAAAAATACGCACAAGGGCGTTGTTTATCACCAAATGTCTGTGTCAGAACACTCAACGCGCAACCTTCTCTCTCGTGAACGTAGAGCGTGAATGGCTTGCTGTAATCAGGTGTACCTAATACAGGAGCTGAACACAGTGCATTTCGTAACTCAGAAAAGCTCTCCTGACATTCATCAGACCATGGCACCGGACTCGGAACATTTTTCCCAGTCAAAGCTACCAACGGTTTTGCTAAAAGAGAAAAATTTGGGATCTACTGCCTACAGTAAGAGGTAATACCTAAAAAGGCACGCACTTCTCTCTGCGTGCGAGGAACACTCATCTGCATAATTGCTTTTATTCTCTCTGGGGTCAACTTCCTTCCCTCTTTTGACAAGAGATGACCTAGGTAGGTCACTTCTTGGCAGCAGTATTGCATTTTCGAAGGTGACACCTTGTGATTCAAATTAGACAAATGATGCAATAACGAAATCGTAGCTGTTTTGCAAGTTTCCTTATCATCAGCAGCCACTAGAAGATCGTCTACATACTGTACTAGAGCAGAACCTGGAGGAAGGACAAAGGAATCTAACTGACTTTTTAATGCCTGACTGTAAATAGATGGGCTCTCACAATAGCCTTGTGGAGCGCGTTTAAATCTGAAACTTCGACCTCCTAGACAGAAGCCGAAAATATCCCTGCTTTCTTCGGCTATCGGAATGCTGAAAAAGGCATTTTTTAAGTCGATGACTGAAAACCAAGTAGCTGTAGCAGGAATTAATGTTAACAAGGCAGTAATGTCTGGAACTACAGGAAACTGCGGAACTACAATCTTATTAACTTCTCTGAGGTCGATGACAAACCTATACACTGGAGGCTTTGTAGGATCAGTTCGTTTCAAAATCGGTAATACAGGACTGTTACAGACATTTCCTCTAGTTTCTTCAACCACACCTTTCTTAATCAAATCTTGTACAATCAGTAAAAGTGCTCGTTCACCTTCACTAGATATTTTATATTGAGGAATTCGTGGAAACTTTACATTTGCTTTCAAAGTGACTATATATGGTGGTATTTCCAAAAGGCCAGTCGCCCAAAGAGTATCAGGGAGTGAACGCAGCTCTGGCGGGAGTGCATCCATAGACAAGTACATCGGAGAGGTGATTCTTTTACCCAATGTAAGCTGTACTCCTTCCGGAGAACAGTACAATGTCGCATATAGGCGTTTTAACAAGTCTAAACCAAGCAGATTTTCATTACAACCCGTCGTCAAAATCAGGGGTGCTTTCAATTGACACGGTCCAACAGAAATAGACAAAGGACCAGATATCGGGTTGTAAACAGGGGCGCCTGAAAAAGCTACAGAAACATTGGTTGAGCCGGACAAAGGTGCGCCAGGGAGTTTCGCATGAATGATAGAACTTTTTGCTGCACCAGTATCCAACAGAAACGGTTCGACTACACCTGATGTTGCTACTGCGACATAAGGCCCACTCTGATCCACTGGAACTGATACTACTCCCTCTCTCTGTCCATGGCTGTCCTAGTACCCATTTTGCTGAAATCCCTCATCCACTTCACAATAGTCTTCAACAAGATACTGTTGAGATCTATTTTGCTGAGCAGACTGTCCATTTCGTTGATCAAAGTGATTGGAAGGACGATCATTCGTCTGTGGAGGCATAGCACCTCGCCCCCGACCTCTAGAATTTTGCACAAAACCACCACGACCTCTCTGAGCTGCTGCTGCATTATTTTGTGCTAAGATCGGACACTCATTCTTGTAGTGACCCTCTTTCTTACAGTACGCACACTGATTCCACTGATATTGAGGCCTCGGTGAACTATAATCTGTTCTTTGATACGAACCCTGTTGCGTATTAGTCTGATTCGTGCGAGGCGGATAAGCCTGTTGCAAGAGAACTTTAGTTTTTAAGTCTTTCGTTTTCTTATCTGATTTTTCTTTTTCCTCTTTATCCCTATTTTCATAATACTGTGCAGTTGCAAGTATTTGCGCAGTTGTAGAGACAGCCCACGCACTCTCGGAATCTTTTAATTTGTTGCATAGCTCAGGTAACAAATTATGCACGAACTTATCCACAAACAGTCTCTGTCCTCCTTCTGTGCTCATATCCTGACCACTATGATCTACAAAAGTCTCTTCGAACCTCGTGAAAAAATCGGAGACACTTTCGTCTTTCTTTTGCCTGCATGCGGACAACTTGTCCCAATTAACACGCAATGCGGGCATCAGAGTCTTCATTAAGTCGATTATCCTACCTGGAAGATTAGCAATTAGAGGTTCGGGTTTTGCACCACCTACTTGCTGACCATCCGCTGCAATGATAGCTGCCCAATCACCACCTAGGGCAACTGGATGATTCTCTTTACGAATTTTAGCCCAAATTGGTTGCGGAACTACATTACCAAATAACATATCAATGTCCGCTAAGTTCATTATACAAGCTTCAACTGTCTGTGTTAATTCCTTATAGTATCCAGCAGGATTCTTACGCGGGTCTGGCAAGGCCTGCTTCACTGCTAACACTTCAGCTCGTTTCCATGGAATGTGTATCCACACTCTTTGGAATTGGGCCGGAGCAGCTACAATACCATTCGGTGCGTCAGCTTGTACAGCATCGCGCCAAATTGGAGGAACCTCCCTCATTGGATATTGGCGACTTAGCTTCGTCTTACTTTTCTCTAAATCTCTTGGTGAACGAAGTGATGGATCATTTCTATAACTTAAAATCAGTTCCATCGCTTCTTCTATATTTTCACCTACTATCATTCCTGCAGCAAACTCTTTCTGAACCTTAATTAAGTCTTCTAAATTCGATTCAACATCATCTTCTTCTATTTCCTCACGTAAAAGCGAGCACATCTCATCAAAGACATACCGTTGCGTTGGTTCTTTCCACTGCATAAATGTGTCTAGCACATCTCTCGTACTATATCTCCTACTCTTCGAAATCCATCTGAGAGCCGTGGAATCTAAAAGTCCCCGTTCCTCAGTACTCGGAAGCTGACTACGTCTTTGAACAGAGTCAGAAGTAGGAGTCTTAATTAAAGTTTTATAGAAAGGGGTTAGAATGCTCGAAACAGAATCAGTGATTCTTCGACGAACAGAAAGTGGAGTCAACACACTGGCAGACGCAGAGAACACAGTAGAGGTAGGAACAGATAGCGGGACAGTAGGAGTATCGAGGAAAACAGTTTGTGGAACAGTAGGTGTAAGCGAGACAGATACAGGTATAGAAGTCGGCAACCCAGGAAGAGGAGGAGCCGTAGGAACATTCACATTGACTACAGGAGGTACAGGAGCTTGATTCTGAGGGGCAGGAGCAGGAATACCAAGTTGTCCAGCAACCGGCAATTGAACATTCGGTAAAGGTGGAGCCGTAGCACCTTGTGCATACGGTGGAGGTGACCTTAACAAATAAGACAACAGAGGATCATTTTCGGGGTCCTCCAGTATCTTAGCTGTTTTCGATGGCAGGGCAGGATAGCACTTGTCGATCGCTAAATTATGCTCTCTAATGGCCACCTCTATGGCCTTCTCAGACTCATTGACTTGCAGCTGCTTAGCCGCTTGCTCTAGAGTCAACTCTTCTTGCTCTTTCTGTTCCTTCTTCAATCTTTTAATCTCTCTCTGTTTAGATTCTTTTCGCCAGTAACGGAAAGAATCAAACATTGCCGGCCGGGCTTTCTTCCTAAACAATTTTGCTTCTAAATTATCAAGGATTTCGGGTTCAAAACTGCCATGCAGTGGCCAACTAAGGACACCATCTTTCTTCGTATAGCGGACCCACACCTCATTATAAGATATAGGACCCACACCATGTTTACAGTATAAATCATATAGGGGAGTCCCAATCGGAGGAACCAGACATGAGTCCTCCAATCGTGAATCACTGTTGCAACCAAAACAAGACAACATACAATTTCTCCGACTTACCATTTTGCAATCCGGAACACAGAACAAACAAAACACGAAACAGATATGTGCACCTGAACCAAAAACTTAGGCCTACCAAAAGCGAACTAATGTATCGATACCCAAACTAAACCAAATAGATTATCGTAACCAGAGCAACCAGTGATAATCTTACGAAACCAAACCAAACCAAGAACCAAAAAGGATTTTTAACAACCCTTGCGAAGTAACCAACTAGCAACCACTAAATACTTAACTGAGGCACTGAAGACGTCACCAAGGAGAAACCCGTCACGTTTCGCCGTACTAAGGACTGCACCTCGGGTCCAAGACAGGGCGACGGTCAAGGCAACGGCCCACTGCAGCCGTCCTGAACGGGAATCCTCGTAGAAGAGAACTTCGGGCCACTTTTGCGATATGCCGGGATCGATGAAGTGGGGCGCCTCCCTCAGGAATCTTCACACGAAGCTTCTCGAACTCTTCAGGCTTTTGGACCGGTACCGAATGACGTCGCCCCACGTTGGGCGCCAATTGGAGTTCTGGACTTTTTGGTTCCGTCCAGAGGTGTCAGGGAACAACACCCAAAGACCCCGGAGTTCCACCTGCCTTGGTGCACAAACAAACAGAAACACGGGCTTCTCGATGGTGGCGTCAAAGACCAAAGGTTTATTACTGCAGGGACACAGAAGTCACAGAAACCACACACGGGCAGAATCTAGGAGCCTGTTCGATTTGTACAAAGAGGGTTGCTCCTTATATACTGAATTTTAAGCTGGGGGCAAATTCTTTACATGTAATACATTCCCAAAACCTTTGTGTCCAAAACAATAAATATTTGGCGTCACACAGGAACCGTCGATAATATATGAGGCCAAACATTACGAAGAGGGGTTCCCACTAGTTCATCACAATCCCTTGTCAATATTGCATTCAAGAGCCGGACCGCCTCATCGTAAATTTCGTTACCTCCCCCTAATAAAAGATTCAGAAAGAAAGGAACGGAGCCAGGTGTGGAAGATAGAAAAGTGGGATAAGGGATGCTTGTGGGTTGTAAATGGGCAAGGCTACCGGCTTCGGCCGCCTAATCATGATCGGGACAATGGACACGAGAACCAGTTTGGTAGGGCTGGCCTCGGGCAGAGGAGGCAGCCTTTGTCGAGTCATGCAGCTACAGCGTGTTCTGTTCCAAGGTGCACGTGTCACTTAAAGAGGTGAATCTCCGGCTAAGGCTACGTGTCCTTAATTGAAATGAAGCGATCAGAGGTTATTGCTTATGTGAGGGCAAGAAACACAAAATGGCTGCCATGATCTAAGATGGATGCCATGGGTAGATCAGAAATGTGTTTGTAACAGGAGTACTCTTGCTCGTAGCGTAGCGAAAACACCAGGATATGCTAAATGGATCATTTGCGGTTCGCTGATACCAATATTATGCATTTCCGACAATATTGAAAACACGGGTTCAAATCGTCACGGAACCTCAATACTGGTACATCTGCTGTGATGCCTGTTGAGTTGCATCAATCGGTTGCGGTTGTGGCACTGCTACTGTCTGTACTGTCTGTTGTGAGGCTTGCATAGGCTGGATATTCTGTGGTACTTGTTGTTGGACCTGGTCCTGTCTAGGGGGACGCGGTCTCTCTTTAGTTTTTCCAGTAAGTATATTATGTTTTTAAAACTGCACAATTGTTTATATAGTGACCTGGCTGTTTACAATAGTTGCATGTCCCTTTTACAGGAGCTGTTGAATTATTTGACTGTATCGTGCCCTTTTTCTGACCGTCAGCTGGAACTGACTGAGCAACTAACATTTTCATTTTCGTGTCTTTCATGCGTCTCTGTTCGTGTTCGTGTTCCTCCCTAATTCTATTCTGGTGGTACTGTAACATTTGTAACATTTGTGAAGGTGTATTTGCTTGCCATGTGCTCTCGACTTTCTGTACACGATTCTTAACTTGGGGCAAGGAATTTTCGACTAGCTTCGTTACGAAAAGATGTGGATATGACTCGCTACTTGCTTTCAGGCCACTATTAATACCAAAACATTTCTCAAATCGGGAATAAAAATCGCTAGTGTCTTCATCGGGTTTCTGTTTACAGGCTGAGATAGCATCGCAGTCCTCCTTTTTAGTTGCTAATAAACGTGGCAATACTTGCACTAACAATCCTGGTAATTTTTTAGATTTGTCCCCAAGCCCTGTTCCTGGGGTACGAGTTTTTTCTTCGTCTTCTAATGCAGCCCAATCTATCTTTTGGTCTCCTACTTCCCAATCCTTTTCTTTCAGTTTCTCGTAAATACCGGAAGGCATTAACACTTTCAATATTTTCATAATGTCGGGGTAGGTGTAATCCCCCATGAGTAACATGTCTTTGATTTCGCGATGGAAACCTGCTGGATCTTTATCGTGACAGGGCACTAATTTCTTCATTTCTAATAGTTCCATTTTCGTTATGGGCGTGTACACAAACACGCGTCTAAAGGAATTATCAGCATTCTGGACTGGATGCACTTCTCGCAAGGGGTTCTGTCTGTCTATGTAATACGTTTTTCTGTCTACGGGTGGAGCTGGAACAAACCGTGTATTCAGGAAAGTATTATACCTGTGTCGATGTTCTAGAATTACTTTAATCAAGTCAGTACCTAGACCTCTCCATTGTGGCGAGAGTAGTTCCATTAATATATCAGGTAAGGGACCTGGATCAGAATGTTGGCCTTTGAATAATGTAATGAGATGCTGAACCATATATATGCCAGCTAATTTCTGTTCATCAGGGGAAAGGTTTAAAAAAGTCTGCACTAAACCATCATCACTATATTTATCAGGATCGTCAGTCCATTGTACGGCTGACCTGGCCAATTCTTGTTCATCCATGGAATTGAGTACATGGTACCCCATGCGTTCTTGAAGTATTCTATCAGTAGCCTGGAATAGATGTTCGGGGGTCTTTGGATTTGACATGGCAGCTTGAAAGATTCTTTTACTTTCCGGACGTACCGGACGCATTGAATTATTATAGGTCCTTCCCTTACCTACATATGCTATCATTTCTCTAACTGGTAATTGTGATTGTCCTGTTGCTGTTTCTGGTGTCTCCTCCTCCCCTGAGGATTCGACCTTGTCTGAATCTATCTCTGGTTCTTGCGATCTTCTTTCGTGTATTTTTATTACTGCATTTCTGATTCTTTGGTACATGTTTTTTATACAACTCTGTTTATCATGGTTCCCGTCTGCGATATTCTGACCCCATTTATTAAGTGCTCTCATTTCTTCCGGGTTTACACCCGGCCTATCTTGTTTTCTTATTAGGCAGTTTATGAAAAACCGTAATATCTTGGCTTGAGTGTCAACTTTCTGGTGAGCCATGGCCTCGCCAATACTTTCAGGGCCTTCCCCTGTTTGAACAAAATGATATATTCTGTCTAGATGTTCAACCATTCCTGGTAGTAACAGTAAAAAGTTTGTAACCCGTCTTAGTCGTACTGATGACAACATCATTCTGTCGTCATTTTTACCGGGTACTGGATCATATCTACAGTCTGAGAGACATTCTTTAAATATGTCATAATCGACTGATTTAGGTGTACGTTGTTGCGCTAAATCCCTATAAGTCAATCGGAGTGCTGGTGGCGGTGTTTGAAAACCTGTCGCACCTCCCGAGGTGCCAGGACCAAAAGGATTGAATGGGTTAGTGATCGGAAGAATAGGTGCAGGAAGGGTTGGGGGAACAGGTGCAGGGGGTGGAACGGGAGAAGGAGTTCGTTGCGGAGGTGGGAGTAGATGATTTCGGGGTGGGGTACCATCAGCGGGTAGTGGTTGAGCATGTGGATTTGTATATGCGGGAGCTACGTCATCTAGATAGGAAGAAAGGAATATGTCCTTTGTGGTCTTGTGATGTACTTTAGTCGGGAGCAAGGGAGGGGGCAGATCCTTCGGTATTTCCGGAGTGGCCTTAGGTAAACCCTCGGCCAGCAAAGGATACATACCATTCATAAGAGTGTTCCGTTGTCGGTCTACTTGTTCTGTTTTTACTCGTATCCCCTCCTCAACTAATACATTTTCTTGGTCCTTGTCTGAATCCTCTTTATGTTTCTCTGCTTTTCTGAGTGCTTTCTCTGTGCGTCTGTGCGATTCTTTACGCCATAGTTCAATGGCGTCTTTCTGTGACTGTCTGGCTTTCTTTTTCCATAATGCTTCCTCTACTCTCATGATGCACTCGGCATCCCATGTCCCTGCAGCGGGCCATCTTTGATTCTCTGCTAAATCTTTAGTATAGTCTACCCACAAATCGAGATATAATACAGCGTCTAGGCCGTGCTTGTGGTACATAAAGTGCCCTGGAGTGTCCCTAGGTGGAACAGGCACTGCTTCTTCTAGAATCCCTTTTCTAGTTCCTGTCTGTCTTAGTTTGGAGAACAGCGGCATGTTTAAGTCGTGCTACTCTGAGCTTGATACTTACTCGAATTTGGACACAACTAATACAGTAAACACAATAATGCAGATCGAACAATCACTCATACCACGACATTAAAACATACTAAAACATTTCAGAGCGAACAATAACGATTAGAATAAAACTAGTTAATTTCATACTGGATATACTGCTAAACAGTACAGATACACCGCTAAACAGTGCAGACCGGGTCTGCGTACCCAAACCCGTCTTGACCGGCACAAATTAATGCGCTCGTCTAGATGCGTCCCCAGCAACGGTACTCACCGGGAAGCACGGAACAGAAGGCCTCAGAAACTCGACACTGGACTGGACTCGACTGGACTTGACTCGTGACGTAAGCACTTCGAAACTTCGGAACTGGTGGGCCTCCGGATACCTCGGACTTTGCTCTCTCAGCTAGGCTCTGGTCGGGATCCTCCGCACTCCTCACCGCCTCGTCTGGGTGTCGATCGCAGCCTCAGTCACCTCCGTTGGCCTGAGGGAGATACAGGAAATCCTGCGGGTACGCGTAGTTGTCCGTCAGCGCTGTGGCAGGGGACCGGGCCTGCAACGCACCGCCGGCGCGTGGGGTGGGGGAGGGGTCACTATTCGGGCGCCAAATTATGTGGTAAATTTTAATTACCTATACGGAATTTATGCGGTAAAGTTCAATAAGAATAACTCAGTCAAAATAAGAAGGCAGAGTCCGTGGTAGCTGAGGTTTAAAGTGGGGTTTATTCCTTAAAAAGGAATTGGTTCGAACCAATGGTACGCCACGAGGGTTCAGGGTGGGAATTGCAATGGACATGTACAATGATTTATTAACAAGTAATCGTATATATAGTCATTTCATACAGTAACATTGAATGCAGAAGGCGTAACAGCTGAGAGAAACGAGATAAGAGCAGAAATACGTAACAGGAGGCGTGCACTAGGGCGTACACGGAGGTGTGTGCTAGAAAACGTCACATAAAAGTGTCATAAGTGGGTGGATCCCTAGAAGGATCCTGCAGAGTCAGCAAGAACATGTGGCAGGGATGCGCGCGCAGCAGCATGACGTATGATTGACGTGGAACTGGAGGGTGAAGGGGACTTGACATTTAGCCTTACATGTGGAGACAGAAGTCTGGAGTGTCAGAACAACCTAATCCCAAATCATATCTAATATCTTGTGTTTGAGGAACTGTATTATCTAGAAGGAAAGGTCTCTTGGGCAGAGGCTATTCTATACTGACTGTTAATGCGTGTATATGCAACTGCGTGTCTACGTGTAAAGCAAGGGGGCCATGGGCCTACCATGGTAACGGAAGCTATGAATTACTTGCATGGAGACAGAAAGGCCGGGCCCTTTGCTCTGCAGCTGGGAAGGATGTTTACCTAAACTACTAGACAGGAATGCATGTTTCGAGGAGCGGAGCAGATAACTTGAAGGCTGAATACGGTCCTGGCAAGCAAGGCTGGCCGAGCCTGGCACAGCTCGCCGTGCAGGGAGTAAGTCAAGGGTCAGGAAGCAACAGGCTGCGGCTTTCAGAGGCAGAAAGAAGAGGGAGGCTCGATGGCAGAAATCAGGGCCTAACTCGCCAGAGCTAGAAATCATGAAAGTGCACCACATAAAGACGTTGGCAAGGCACACTTAGGAACGGAATATCTGACCCATTCATGGTGGATCTGAAAGAGGACATGTTAACGTTGGACGCAAATGTATTTGCGTCTTCATAGCTGGCTGTGGAGGGAACTTACATGTACTAGAAGCATGTACATGGAGCCGTTGGGGTCTACGATAGGGGACACAATTGACCATAAAAATTCATATTACCTCATGGTGACTGCCTTCATTCCTTCGGGGAGGTTGGTTTTGGCGGTGGCAGGGTTTTTGGTGAGAGAGAGGATCAGTTGAGTGTCATCGGCGTAGAAGACGATGTAGAGGTTGGCGAGTGGATGATGTTCGTGAGTGGAGCCATGTATATGTTGAAGAGGCTGAGGGATGATCCTTGGGGTACGCCACAGATGATCTTGGTGGCTTAGGAACAGAAGGGAGGGAGGCGGACCCTCTGGGTCCTGTTAGTGAGGAAGGAGGTGATCCAGTCCAGGGTTTTGTCACGTAATCCTGTGTTGTGTAGGCATGTGCATAGGGTGTGGTGGCAAATAGGGTTGAAGGCAGCCGAGAGGTCCAGGAGGATGAGGGCCACGGTTTTGCAGTTGTCCAGTATGGTCCTGATGTTGTCTGTGGCAGTGATGAGGGTGGTTTCGGTGCTGTGGTTGCGGCAGAAACAGGATTGGGACTGGTCCAGGTCCAGGATGTTGTTCTCCTTGAGGAAGTGGATCAGTTGCTTGTTGACGATCTTTTCGATGACTTTTGCAGGGAATGAGAGGAGGGAGATGGGCCGGAAGTTCTTGAGGTCCTTTGGGCCCGCTGTGGGTTTCTTAAGTAGGCCGTTGATCTGGGAAGGAGGCGGTCTCGAAGGAGCTGCTGATGATCTTCTGAAGTTGGGGGACGATGATGCTGCTTGCTTTGTTGAAGATGTGGTGAGGGCAGGGGTCAGTTGGTGATCCAGAGTGGATGGTGTTCATGGTCTTGATTGTATCCTTGTCGTTGACGTGGGTCCCGGAGAGCCGGTGATTGGTGAGGCTGGGGGGCAGTGGTTCTGCAGTGTTGGCAGCTGTTGGGAAGGTCTGGGTGTTGAAGCTGTTGTGGACGTCCGCGAGCTTGCTGTGAAAGAAGGTTGCTAGGGAGCCGCAGAGGTCTTGCAACGGCAGCATGTCATTGGAATTGGAGCTGGAGTTGGAGAGCTCCTACACGATGTTGAAGAGCTCTTTGCTGTTGTGTGCGTTGTTGTCGATGCATTCCTTGAGGGAGGTCTTTTTGGTGGCTTGAATGAGTTGGTAGTGTTTGCAGATGGCATTCTTAAGGGCTGTGTGGTTTTCTGGTGTCTTTTAATGGCTCTATCTTTTCTCGAGTCTAAGGCAAGTCATCTTAGTTTCCTGGAGGTCGGTGGTAAACCAGCTGGCCTTTCTGTCAGTGCGCCTGTTTGAGGGTTTTTTGATCGGGGTAAGATTTTGGCACAGTCATTGATCCATTGCCTGAGGTTGCTGGCGGCTGTATCAGTGTCTGTGGTGTTTGTCGGTGGGTTTGAGCGAGGGTGGAGATGAGCTGGTCTTCCGTGACCTTGTTCCAGCTGCGGTAGGGGATCCTTAGTGGGTGGTGGTGCGTGGTGTGTTTCTTGAAGGTGAAGTTGACGCAGCAGTGGTCAGTCCAGTTGAGTTCAGTGGTGTGTCTGAAGGTGAAGTGGTTGCTGGCTGAAAGGATGGGATCGAGGGTGTGACCGGTGGTGTGGGTAGGGATCGTGATGAGCTGTTTGAGTCCGAGGTTGGCGAGGTTATCAAGCAGAGTGGTGGAGTTGCTGTCATCGGCATTCTCAATGTGAAAGTTCAGGTCACAGAGGAGGATGTAGTCTGCGGATGCGAGGGCTTGCGTGCTGGCAATGGGATGAATCATCCCAGAAGGGATTTTCCCGTTCGCAAACGGGTTTGCGAACGGGAAAAACAAACGATACATCTGGCCCTAAGACTTTCTTTGTCTAGAAGTTACATGCAGGAAACTCATTCTTGTTTGGGCCTTCAGTAACACTAAGCACAGTATTAGGGTCCATATACTGATAATCATAAACATACTCCCTATTATCATAATCTTGTACAATTTTAACCTTCTTAACAAAAGCCCTGCTTACTTTGTTAAAATGCCCTTTCCTATTGCATTTGGAGCAGACCTTATCAAAAGCTGAACACAGCTTTGAATTAGCCAGATGTGACCTACTGCCACACCTAAAGCACAAGGCTGCTTCATGCTTCGCCCCAGATCTTTGCAGCACTGGTCTTGTGTCATTTCTTTGCCAACCGTTTCTTTTTGTTTTGTCCCCACTATCTTTTGAAATAACATGAACATCAGTGCATACATTTTCTCTAACTTATTGCACGACTTTCTCTGAATGCTCAATTGGTTTTGCCATTTCAATAGCGGTATTATGAGACATGTCACTAGAGGTCCACAATCTCTCCTCTATTTATTTATTATTGGTCTCTCAAATTGTGGTCTCTCAAAATGTTTCATATGTCCAAAGTCACATGTTACAGCTGAAGATCTATGTGTTGACACATGTTCTTCTATAGATTCATCCTCATGTTGTTTTCTAGAGTAATTAAAATCACTCCATAGCAGTATTGACCTTCATGCCATACCGTATGCACAGTTGTTTAGGTTCATACTGATAGACATACATTTCCCCAGGATTAAGTAGCACAGGTACATTCTTAAATTCTATTTAACCCACAATCACCTAAGCAATGTTTCAATAAAACAAGCTTTATCTCTGGTACACACTCATCTGAATCCAGCACTTTAACATAAGCTAAGAATACAGCTTTCCATGTCTCCCAATCTATAGGTGGTTCACCCGGTACAGCTAGAAATATGGGAGGTGGAACAATTCCTGAAATATTACTAATAAACTGCACAAATAAATACAATGTTTATATTAACAAATATTTTCCCCAGCAATACAAAAATAGTAGTCACTGTTGTCATACATTACATATGGGTTTGCACATCACCGAAATGTGTAATTTGTGAAAGGTAATGCACAGAAGATGAAGAGTAGAGGTTTTTGGAAGACAGTAGAGAAAATGAACAGCTCCTTGAGTATCACGCTATGCCATTGTCACTCAGCATCTCCATAAATACTGAATTTGAAAATTCCACCAATTATAAGGGAAGTAGAAATGTTGCGCCACAATGACAGCTGCAATGACAGCTCAAGTTAATACTACACCAACAGCGGAGCGCAATCAGCAGCTCTTGCAATACGTTGATTTCCAATAAGAGCTGATCCTTTACACACAGGAGGTTGGGCCTCTTTCACGGTAGCTGCCTATAAGACCTGCAAGGACCACCATGTCGCGATCACCAATAGAAAAGCTCCAATCCGCTGAGCACCAATGGCGAAGCTCTTGCCCTGCACAGATATCAAATAAGAAAGCTTGAATGCAAAAGTCCAATGTGGTTACAAAGCCACAACCCAAACCCCAGGGCCATTCCACCACTTACCTCTAAAAAAAACCTCAAAAAAACAGAAACGAGAGCCATTTAGATTTACATTGCCCTTTTCCATTACATAATATATAGACATTGAGGCCCAATTCCGAAAGCCAACTTTATGACCAATTCCACCACAGGTTATCTAGCACTTTGCACTGCATAAATGTGCATCACAGCCGCATAAAGGTACGCAGTGGTAAGTCCTGTGCAAGTAGAGTAGGCTGCTCATCCATGATATTCACTGAGAGTTTGTGCATGCCCATCCACGAGTGAGCTGTTGGGCATTCTTAAACTCCTGTCTGACTCTTTACTACCTCTGAAATTGTTATTGCTCCAGCAATGTGCTAGAATAAATTCCATTTTAAAGGTACACAAATACGTTGTGAGGTGTAGGTTTCTCCATGCAGGAAAATATTTTCCATATGGAGGGAAAAAAAAGTGCAAATGTAAAGCGAGTTCTGCACTTTGGAGATAGTAAAATTGAAAAATGTCACATGACCAAAATGTCACCTGACATTGGCAGTAGTATGCCTGGAAAGCTGAGACTGGTACAGCTTTCCAAGCCTACTACTGCCAATAGTTCTTAATTCGAAAAAGCAGTAAATCTGCACTCGATCACAAGAGCATCTCCAAGGGTGCAGATTTAATACTTCCTTTGTAAATTAGTCACTATATATCTTTAAGTTCTTGACGCAAGTTAAAACATTTTTGGGAAAATGCGGGTAAGAAAAACCAACAAAGACATAGCAGATCCAACCCAGGACCCCCAGACTGAACTACCAAGTCAAGAATGCACCTATTTAGTGGGTGTCACACCACAAACAGCCCCCTGAAGCTATGTCCCTGGAAGCAATTAAACACTTTCCTGATCTCATTTTAATGTAGCACGAGCCCCTTGAACATGGCTGCTGTGCATTGAAGTGCACAGTGTGCAAAGTCTGCTTAAGACCAGATGTGTTTGTGTCCAATGGTGGGTGTATGGGAATCTGTTGGTGGGTGTGCAATGGTGGGTTTGTGGGCTACTGATGATGGGTGTGTTGGTATAAAGTGATGGCTGTGTGGTGTTTGATGGTGAGTGTGTGCGTTAATGATGAAGGGTGAGTGGCCCTAATAAAGTGGGGTGTGTGGCCACATAATAGGTGAAGGAGCATCTGATGGTAGCTGTATGGGTGTGTGTGAGTTTATTATCAAGGGTGTGTGGTTTTTTGATGGTCTGCTGACATATAATGTTGGCTGTGTGCACATGTGGTGGGTGTGTGGTCATATGTGATGAAGCTGTGTTGTGGTTGATGTGTTTCTGAATGCTTTTGGTTGTGTGCTTGATGATGATGTGTTGCATGTGACGCAGATTGTGTGGACACATTGGGCTATGATGGTTGGTTTGTCAGTGTGTGATGATTCGTGTGCTGGCATATGATGGTGGGTGTGTGGGATCGATGGCAGGTGCATTGCCATATGATTGTGGGTTTGTCAATTGTATAATCAAGTGAGTGAATATATGATGCTGCATGTATTGGTGTATCACACACACACACATCGTGGGTGTGGAAGTATGATAGTTGGTTTGTGGGGATGTGATAGTGGACATAGGTGGGGCTGAATGATGGCAGCTGAACGGCTGTATACTTGTGAGTGTATGTGGGAAATTCATGGTGGTTGTGTTGGGGTATAAGGATGACAGTTTAGGCAGATGATGGTGGCTGTGTGGGCATCTGATGATGGATATAAGATTGTGGGATGTTAGGGGAGTATTTATGTGATGATGGCTGTGGATGTATAATTAAAGGTGTGTGAGCATTTGATTGTAGCTCTGGGGTTAAATGGCAGCAGTTAAATGACTGTAAACTGGTGGTGGATGGGAAAATCATGGTGGTTATGCTGGTGTATAATGATGACAGTTTAATCTGATGATGGTGGTTGTGTTGCCATCTGATGCTGGGTGTATGGCTGTGGGATGGTAGGTGAGAGGACATATGATGATGGCTGTGTGATCATGTAATAGTTGGTGTGGGGGTCATCAGGTGGTGACCGTGTAGATGTATTTGGTCTCTTTCTGGGTGTATGTTGATTGGTGTAAGGATAAATATGATTGTCAATGTGGTAAATGTTTCAGGGGTCCTTGAGCGATTTGAGTTTGCTTCGGTCAAATGATAAAACTGGAGCCTTTTGCTTCTGGTGTCCCAAGGCTGACCCTACTGTTGAACCTTAAAGTAAATGGCAAGTACACACTTTTAGCATTTGACCCTCAGTACAGCAGTCCAGTGCTCACTCGGGTAGGCAGGGTGTGATTAGAGACTCAGAACTCAATCAACCATATAACAACAATTGATAAATGACTGTGCAATCAGTTCTTTCATTTGAAAGGAAAAAGTGTATTAATCATGGTCTACAGCAAAATGATATCCATGAAATGCAGAATGCAAAACGAACCCCCACATTGTTATTTGGACTGTTTAGGGAATATGTAGTCAACCCGTGCTGCTCCCTTCATGCTGCTCCCTGCTTTTTACAGAGTATTGCAATATCAGTGCAAAATATTTGAAGTTGTCCCAACTGTACTTGTAAAGTGCACCCTCCTATCACTCTCCCAAGACTCAAAATACAACAATAAACCTTGCAAGAAAAGTTTGTCTCTATGCTAACTTCATAAGTACCCTAGTGCCAGATGCTATTATGGTGTTCCTCATACTCTTAGTTGAACGCGGTGCCTTTACATTGTTCAGCTCAGGTTTCTCAGGCAGCTCTCTGCCGACTGGGGTCAGGGTCTCAACCCCTCTTGAGTGGGTGTTCATACAGGACCTCAGAGACGGGCATCAATGATGTTCCCATACAGCTGAGTTATGCGTCACTGTTTGTCTGTGCTGCTGTGTGCAGTTGCACACCTTCAACCCCGAACACTAGGCTGCGTGGGCAGAAGAATGTAGGGGTCATACTGCCTGTGACTGCAGGAAGAGGGACACTCTTCTCCGGCTCTGTCTCTGTCCCATGCTCGAGTTCAGCACCCAAATGAATATCCAACCCATGGGTTGTAGCAGCAACCTTTTTAGGGGATTTTAAATGAAACAGCAGAATGTGATTACAATTCTCCCTAGCCCCAAAACATTACAGTGCTTTTTTTCTTGAAATGTAATTTCTGTAATGAGTTACAACTTTTCTTAGCACCAAGCCATCACAAGTTCTTCTTCTTGTCTGTCCATGGTAGTCTTTTTTGCTTCTTTCAACTGATGTCCATAGCTCTCCACAAACGGACCAGGAAAGATAAAAAACAAATGCAAGTGAATGTTCTAGGTTGCCTCACTCCAGAGTGAGCTGCATGGGAGACCATGGTCACAAGGACTCATCACAAGGCCTCGTAGTGCCAGATCCTTCCTGGCCCTAAAGCTCCACATTACCTACTTCTTCTTCTTGTCAGCCCTTAATTCATGCAGAGATATCTATAGTTCCATTCAGTGGGCTCCTTCTTTCAAGAGCATTTAATATGGCAACTTCTAAAAGCATGTAGAACTTTCAGATTCCTGTCTCCAGACCTGTCAAGCACAGTTCACAGTCAAGCATCCAGTGGCGGCTCCTCGAGGGGGAGCTGCGGGGCCATGTGGTGGGGCGGGGGAGGAGGAGGAGCAGAGTGGGGGGGGGTAGTAAACTACGTAATGGGGCCAAACAGAGTTGTGTACATAAATAAATAAATAAAATGAATCACATTACGCACGCTGCAATGCCAAATCGGCGTTGCAGCGCGCAATGCAACTTGTTTTATTTATGTACACAACTCAGTTTTGGACGCATTCCGGAGTTTACTACCCCCCACCCTGTCCCTCCATCCGCCCCAACCCCCGCAGTACTACCTCGAGGAGTCGCCACTGCTAGCGTCCCAAACCTGGAGTGCAGACGTTTTTCTTGGCCTCCTTTAGTGTGGCACCATGGCACTTGGCAATGAGAATTCTTGGAACCAAGGCTAGGCATATCTTCTCAGCATTTATTATATTTTACCAAATGAAGATGTGTTTAGGGCATCACTTTCACATATGCTATTAAGCCAACATTTATTAATTTGTATATTAGTCTGGAAGGAGTGGAGGTGAATGAACCTTGTCAGCGGCTGTTAAACAATGGCTCAAAAGGAGAGGAATCTTCCCCCCTGCCTGTCACACAAAACTATATATCACAACTAAAGGTATCCACGGGTCTATTCAAACTCAGAACTACACTAGGATTAAAGGTACGTGACCCTATTCAGAATGACCAGAACACAGGCTTGGACAATCCTTTCAGGAGGACGGATTCCCATCACTCACCAATGTGACATGCTTCATCATCTGGGTCTCCTCCTAGCGACGAGCCTAGGATTCATTTAATTCAAGTGGTTGAAACATGTGGACCTACCTTCTACTTCGGACAGTTATTGTGTTAAAACTGTTCTTGCACTGTTTTTAATTTGGGCATTAGGAGACACCTATTAAAGTTGTTTTCTCCTTCTGTTCATTTTTAACTCACTCTTCTCACTTTTGTACACTGCGTCTGATGGAGCAAGGATTCGCACGTAAAGCGACTTGCTCGCACTCATGAACCTCGCCTAACGTATAATCATATTAATCCAACTGTCCGTCATTTATTTAGCATTTTCCCCAACACGCGGGTGTCCCCGAGAGGCTTGCCTGTGTGTTTTTTCATCCTCACAATGCTTGCACTAAGGAAATGGCTGCTTCGCAGAAATCCAATCTGCGCATGCGTCGGTCATACCCATGTGATGTGACGCACTCGCATTTTGGAGGGATTGTATTGCTCATGCGCACTGATGCAAAGATGGCCGCTTGTCTCTCACCACGCTCTCTGCTTGCTACCACTGCTTTCGCCTATCTGTCTTTTCGCACTAAACTTTAATACTATAGATGTCATAAAATAAGGGGTGTGTTAAAATCTATCACGGTATACAGTGTGATCATTTTTTTGTATGATTCTAATTTGTTCTCGCTTACTTTTCATGTACCGCATCTCTGGGGGCTGGGGCACACATGAGCTACGCCATGATGAAGCTCCTCTGAGACCTGTCATGTGACCTGGGAGAAACCTCACTGCGCAGAAACTAAAACAAGCCAGCTGGCTCCTGAAGCCCAATGCGCCTGGGAAACCTCTCCAGGAGACTGAATCCTACCTTGAGCGAAGCAACACTGTTGCTATATGCTATGTACTGTATTCTCTTGCTGTATTCCTATGCCTGGGAACGTGAACCCAAGGGGCGGGTGTGAAAATTTTCATATTAATGATGGGAACACTGAATTCTAGGAGGTGACAATGACCAGGTCACCTCTCCTGACCAATCATAATGTGGGAAACTGTCACTTGCAACATTAGTGGGTGGTCTAAGGGTCCCCAAACCGTATAATTGTCCTGGTGTAGCTTAGGGAAATTGTCCGACTTGTCCGAGTAGCAGACCTGTCACTGACCCTACGAACTCTATAGGTGCTCAATCTAGAGTGCTGCGGAGCACTCTGTCCATACTTTCCACAAACTCCTAGGGGTGGAAATAGTCTTAAGTGCTGGCGAAGCACTTTGCTGGGAAATTCGAAAACCCAATCGGGGTTATTGGCGGATTACTTGCAGAGAGGGGTAACGCAGGCGTTGCATCCGAAGCTGTGGGTGTTGGTCGTACCTTGGTGAGCCCAGTCCTGACCCAAAACCTGAGGGGTATCCTGTCCTGACTGTCCGTGAGTTGTACCTGCTCGCATTCTGGTATTCCTTTCTTGAGGGTCCTTGTCCCCGTCCTTCCAAACTGACCCGTGGCCAGGGTTAGTCCTCATTCCTAATTAGGTAAATATTACTCTGTGGGTTTGCGTCTTTCTCTCACTTTCTCTTCTTTTCTTAATAAAGCACTCTTGCCTGTAATATTGCCCTATTGCCTTGGTAGCAACGTATATGCCATTGTTTATTAGAACTGTTCCACTTTTCCCTACCCGTAGGACGTTACTGAATTGTCACATTATAGTAGTATGTTCCATTTTTTCCATTTCCCTTAGTATGATTGCAGTGAAACTCAGTAAGAATAGAATAACTAGTCTAGAAGTACTTGTTTTAGGTCCAGATTCCTGTCCCTTGCCATAGTTTAAGTTTGCGGTGAAAACCTATTACCTTTCAGTGTTCTCACTTACTCTAATGAGCCTTGCCCTAATCCATAGTTATATTGTGGTTTTGGTTCTACTGATAGATGTGTTACTTTGTATTTGGCTTGTTATTTTGGCATGTTCATTCTGAAATCTTTTGATAAACTTTAAAAACTCATCAGGTGTCTGTGGTCATTTTACAGTATATAGAGTGGACAAATGTATTTATGGTTTATAAAGTATATTCTTTCCTAGGAAACCTGTCACCCATCCACTGCTAGCTCCTGATCCGTTAGGAGTAATGTGCCTGTGGTAAGTCAGGTACATGAATAGTAAATGGTGTAAGAGTCACCCCCCGAATTACTCATAGTGGCGTGCAAGAAATCACCCGGTTCACGCAAACTCAGTCCTTATTACCACGACAGGGCCCAGTGCGTGGGGAAAATTGGTAAATTTGTGACCCGGGTGACCTGCGCGCTCTATCAGTAATTTTCTGGTAGCAGAGTTATGGTTAGGACTAGTTAGGATAGGAAGACAGGGTAGTTGATAAACAAACCGTGAAAATAAAATGTGCTGCTGAAATTTCTATTGCATTAATTTTATACTGTGCAACTGTTTAAGGATTTGTATATGTATATAAATGATTTTTGCATTGCTGCTATAAGTGTTATATGTAATATTAACAAAGAAATCGTTTGTAAGTGTTCAGTGTAGTCCGAATCCCCGGGGAAGTATATAGCTAACGGTGAGCAGAATCCGGTTAGCTGGAAAAGTCACTTGTTGTGAGTCATTAGTGCAGGGTTAGGAATACCTGGAAGCACTAATTAGGACCTTCTTGCATCTGTATAAGTGATAGCTACGAGTCCGTTATAAAACTTCCATTGTGATATCACCTAGTAAGGGTCACATACGGGAGGAGTAATAGGGTCTCCGAGGCTTGAATGGTAAGTAAAATAGTCCGCTGGTGAAATTCTGACTCAGTATATATCCCGGAAAGAAGTGGATGAGTCAGAGGAGTAACAGGTTCTATATTGCTCGTGTGAAAGGTTAGGCAAAGAAGTCTATCCAGAGTGAATGAAAAGTAGACAGAAGTGGTTTACTAGTAGTGAAAGAAAAATGTTCTATCTATTTAGAACACTCAGACATAGTGGCAAACGTTGCGTGTTGTTGACTAAGATTTGCATTCGCACTTTAGGAAAAGTTAAAAGTTTCCGATACCTTGTGAAGGAGGGAGTCGGTCGGAAGACTGCTCTGACGTCACTCCGTGCCGCGCTGGTATTGGTCAGGACAGCGGGTGTGTAGTGAAGCTGAATTTGTAAGGGAGGGGTGAGTGCCGGAGCGTGAGACCTCGTCTCGCGAAAGGCCGCGCACCCATTGGACAAGGATTTTTGTATTCGCAGTGCTGAGTGGTTTCTACCAAATAAGAGTCGCGCTAGAATTGGAAGTACAAAGGTAAACAAAATTAATCAGGCCGAGTTAGAAGCGAGCCTGGAAAGGCATATGTGGTATCCTGAGTTCTTACCTAATCCACAAAACTCAGGCTTCTGTAAGGAACAGATTATACGAGGTAGACCGCACATGATGTATGGAATAAAAAGAAAAATGTCATTTGCCGACAAGGTAAAGAATTTTTTTAAAATAGACAAGCCCATTAGAACGAGGGAGGGTGTGATCATTCCTCCACCGAATACTCCTGCTTCCTTCATGATGTTTGAAAAAGGGTATCATACCTGTGTATGGCTAGAGAATTGGGCAAAGTATACTGCAGATGACGGAGTCCTAGCATTTCCTATTGATGGTACATTTAATGGTAGGATCCTGTTTAACTTGAGGACCCGCATGAATGAATTACATCCCAGACCCAGATTAACCCAGTACGAAGCCTTAGAAGAATGGGAAATTGAGGCTTTGGAGAGAGATAGACCCCGGATGGACAAGGGAGTAAGCAAGTGGTATCCGAGGGTCCATAGAGAAACCAAAGAGCAGAAAATGAAACATTGGAGACAAAGCATGATGGTGGAGGGTTTGTTTCCAATGATGGGAGTGTTGGAACAAGGGAAGGGAAAAAGTAAAGAAAAAACCCATCACTTAATGCCCGTAGGGGACTCAGAAGATGAGCACCTAGAAGATTTGTTGATGAAAAACCCACCTCCCTATGTAGCAGAGTCAGAGCCTTTAAGTTCACCAAACCCGTTTGCCAAATATCCCAGATGTCGGAGGGATAGCGAGACAGATGGAACAGGTACAGACAGTAAAACCAGTGAAGGGGATGGGTTTTGCAGACCTAAATCCACGGTCCCAAATTATCAGCCGTTTGGAGAAGGCCCACCTCGATTGGTCACTCCGACTGCCCCAAGTATTTACCCTCCCTTGGTTCCCCAAGTATTGCATGACAAATCAGCAGAAAGGGTTTTGCGAGAACAAGAGAAAGAAGCTCTGGCTAGACAGCGAGATGATTTAGTCCGGACCATAGCCCAGATACACCCCCATCCAGATTCCCTGACTATCCCAGTAACCATTGGGCCTGCTATTCCTCTTTATAGGGATAACCTGGCTAGTCCTCGTCCTCCTGTTATATCCCCAATAATGCCTACTCCTAGCATCCCACCCCGAGAAGGGAAGTATTCATAGATGACGATCAAGAGAGTGAATGTGAATCAGTGGTCCTGATGGATATGCCCATTAGAGAACCTAGGACTAGCATGTCGGGGGCAAGGAGTCAGAGTAGGCCAAAAGAGGTTCTGATTGAAAGTACGTCCGGGGTTAGGAGTGCCACAGTAGTATCCCCAGAGGAATTAGACAGATGGACCAAAGAGTTGGAGAAAGAGACCACTCCCCAATCCAAACCATTAGAGATCTATAAACTAAGGATAGAAATAGAAGAGATGATGGCTGGAAATGTAGGATTAGACCGCCTAAACTCCTTCAGTGAAGAAGAGTTACTGTTCATCAGTAAAAACCTTACCCGGAATGCTAGATTGCTCCATGAAAGATTAATGGACACAGCCACAGAAATGGGAATCGATGTCAGTCGCTCCAAAATCCTTCAGAAACCCTACAGAGTAGATTTTTCGGACAAAGACTTAGAGAGCTTGAATGTGGTAGGAAAACAGATCCAGATAAAGGAATTATTGAAACTCTTGCAGAAATGGGGAGATGTAGGGAAATGGAGAACCCGGTGGGCAAAGAAAAAGGAAGACAGCAGGGCCAAGTCTCAGGCTTCAGAATACGTGCTAAAAGAAGTAACCCCGACAGAAAAATTGTGTCCCATGAGAGAGGTCCCGGGGGGGGAAATATGTCCATGTCCCTTGGTCCTGACAGGATATTGTGTCATTTACTAATGACTTCCCGAAATTACGGGAAAAACCAGTTGATTGGTACAGACAGGTCGAACGCTTTATAAAAGTTCAGAAATGTCTTCTGAAAGACCTGGATGGGTTTTTCGACATTGTGGTGCCTGTAGACTTATGGACCGAGTGCAAAATAGAGATTGATTGGCCCAGTGAGGAATATGCAAGAGACGAGAAAACAGGAGCTCCCTCGCCTGAAGTAATGAGGAAGTATGATCAAGTCATACAGTACCTCAAGAAAAAGGTGCCTGCAAAGGAAACAGATTGGACCAGGATAGATAGAACCACCCAAGAACGCGATGAAACTGTCCATTCCTTTTATGAAAGGTTACTGCAAGTCTTCAAGACTTACAGTGGTATCGATAATGTGGACATGAAAGACATGACCCATTTCAGTTACAGATTCGTGCTAGGATTAAGGCCTGAAATATCACAATGGATTCGAGATAATAAAATAAGTTGGCAGGGAAAGCCCATAGATGATGTCCTGAAATACGCAAAATACTGCGAAGATGAAATCGAGAATAAAAAGAAGGCCCTCAAGGAGAAGGTTATGTGGGCCCAGGTGAAATTGGCTGAACAGCAAGAAAAACAGTTAAGTAAATTGAATTCCAATAATAATGCTCAGAATGCCACTGCTGGGGGAGGAGGGAAGCCCCGGGCAAAAATGAGTCGGGAAGAGGCTATGAAGAAGTTCCCCTGCCACGGGTGCGGCCAGTTAGGGCATTGGAGAGACGAGTGTCCACACCTGCAGGCCGGTAATGCCCCTATAAATGGTTTAAATCCACAGGTGCAGAAAGAGGGGACAAGAAAGAACCAGCAACAGGTAAAGCTACCTCCAGTACCTCGCGCTCCTAGACAGAATTATAAGAATCAGGGCCAGCAGAATGAAAGGGCGGAGATATGGGAAGGAGAGAATGGAAGCAATGCAGTGATTCCACAGTACCTGTTAAATGATTCTTTCCTCTGTAATGAACAAGATTGACGGGGCCTGAGAGGGGAGGACAAGGAGTGCGTACTTGGCGCCTCCTTACCGGTAGACCAGACTGGACCATACATTGAAGGAAAGGTTGAAGGAAAAGACGTCACCTTTCTGTTGGACACTGGTGCTACCCGGTCCACTGTGAGAACAGTGGATGTTCCTAACCTACCCCTCTCGGAAGAAGCAATCCAAGTAGTGGGTGTCTCCAATCAAATAATAAGTACTCCAGTAACTGAGCCTATGGAAATCTCCATAGGAAACTTTAAAGAAATGCACAGATTTGTGGTCTGTGATTCCAGTCCTGTGAACCTGTTAGGGCGCGATTTGTTGTGCAAAATGAACTGCACCATCTTTTGCTCACCAAAAGGCGTCGAAATTCAGACCCCCGATGAAGATGGTTTGTACAAACTGATGTTAGTAAGACCTGACGCTGACATTAAACCCTTGTCGGTTGAAGACTTGCCTGAAGAACTCCAGTTAAGAGTGGTACCAGAAGTGTGGGATTTCACGGGAAAAGATGTAGGCTTAATGGCAAACGTGGACCCAGTTAAAATAGCAATAAAAACAAATGCAGTATATCCCAAAACAAGACAGTACAAAATGAGTGCAGAAGTAAAGGCAGGAGTCGCAATTGAAATTATCAGGTTGCTCGAAGCAGAAATCATAGAAGAAGTAATGAGCAGTCCCTGCAACTCACCAATCATTGGGATTAAAAAGCCTAGTGGAAAGTACCGAGTAGTGCAGGACCTGCGCAAGGTAAACCAAATTGTTGTACCTTGCTGTCCCATTGTGCCCAACCCTGCAGTGATGTTGTATCAGATTCCTTGGAATGCGGAATGGTTCACTGTCATTGACCTGTGCCATGCATTCTTTTCCATCCCATTGCATCCAGAAAGCAAGTTCCTTTTTAGTTTTGAATTTGACAGCCATATCTATGTCTGGAATCGTGTCCCTCAAGGGTACACTGAAAGTCCTTCGATTTTCAACCAGATCCTAAAGAAATGTCTTGAGTCCCTAATACTGCCCGGAGAGTCCGTTTTGGTACAGTACATAGATGACCTTTTAGTGGCATCTAAAACTCGAAATGACTGTGTCACCGACACCATCGCCTTGCTGAATCACCTAGGAAAGGGAGGACATAAAGTATCCCCTGACAAATTGCAGTTCTATAAAAACTCAGTAAAATATCTGGGGCACCAGATAGAGAAAGGGATCCGAAAAGTCACCACAGAAAGGATCAAGATAATTAAAGCAATGGACCTACCCCGAACTCAGAAAGAGGTGAGGATGTTTCTGGGAGTTGTGGGGTACTGCAGGCAGTGGATTGTGGGATTCGCAAATCTAGCCAAACCTTTGATAAAAATGACCAGGAACGGAGTGGAAGACCCAGTCAGTTGGGACAGTGAAAGCATGTCCGCGTGGGTAACATTGCGAAATTGTCTATGTACCGCTCCTGCATTAGGTATGCCCGACTATTCCAAGCGTTTTGAACTATTCTGTGACACCAGAGAAAATTGTGCGCTCTCAGTCCTGACCCAGGAGCATGGGCTGGTCAGGCGTCCCGTAGCCTATTTCTCAGCCACTCTAAATCCGGTGGCTGCTGGATTGCTCGGATGCCTGAAAGCAGTAGCTGCTACTTGTGTCAGTATGGAACAGAGTGAGAATATTGTCATGGGACATCCTGTCACTGTATATGTTCCACATTCTGTTGTAATTCTACTGACAAGAACCAAGACCCAATATCTCACACCTAGTCGGCTGACTAAGTATGAGAGAATTTTGATTGGTGCTGAGAATGTAACAATTTCTCGGTGCAATGTCCTAAACCCAGCAACTCTGTTACCTGTTCCTCTGGATGTAGACGACGAGGATGAAATGGAACATAACTGCATTGATCTAACCGAATTCAGCACTAAGCCCCGTCCTGACATCCGAGAAGTAGCATTGCTTGATGGGGATCTTACAATGTTCGTGGACGGCTCATGTTTAAGACATGAGAGTGGAGGTCTGTGTGCTGCCTATGCTGTCGTCACATTGACAAACACCATAGAAGCCTCTTACCTATGCGAGGTGAAATCTGCACAAGTAGCAGAGCTCATCGCATTGACAAGAGCCTGTAGGAGGGGAAAAAACAAAAGAATAACTGTTTATACCGACAGTCAGTACTGTTACAGGGTTGTTCATGACTTCGGCCAACTATGGTTACAAAGAGAATTCATGACTTCCTCAGGTACCCCTATCAGAAACGGAAAGGTGGTACAAGAATTATTGGAAGCTATTCAATTGCCCAAAGAATTGGCTGTGGTCAAGTGTGCGGCTCACAGATCCGGAAATGATGATGTGACAGCCGGAAACAGATACGCTGACCAAATCGCCCAGTTTTGTGCCCGACACCAAATGTCCCTCCAAATTAGGTTATGGGGTGGAAACAGCTGCCAACTGATGTTGTTTGATAATGTGTCAACGTGGGATGAATTAAAAGACGTACAACAGTCAACAGGCAGGGAAGAAAAGGGTATATGGAGTGAGAATGAATGCAAAGTGAGGAATGACGGTGTGGTGGTAGACAAAATTGGAGTGCCCGTGCTGCCCGACAGCCTGATAGATCCCATGGTTAGGATGATACATGAACCAACACATATGGGAAGGGACGCAATGTGTCGTGTGTTTGACAAGGTGTTCTACAATTCAAAATTCAGGAACCAGGTGGAAAAGTTTTGCCAGAGGTGCCTAGTGTGTCAACAATTCAATGCAGGAAAGAGGACTGTAGTAGAACAAAGTACCATCGGAAAGGCAGTAGGTCCCTTTGTCAGGATGCAGGCAGACTTTATAACAATGCCCAGATGCAAGGGATATAGGTATGTCCTGGTCATAGTGTGCCTGTTTTCCCGGTGGGTGGAGGCTTACCCAGCAAAGAAAAATGATGCCCTGACTGTAGCCAAATTATTACTCAGGGAGTTGATACCTAGGTTTGGATTTCCTGAGACGATTGAAACAGACCAAGGTGGGCATTTTGCCAACGATGTCCTAGAAGAGCTCTGTAAGGCCTTTAAAATGAAGCAAAGACTGCCCTGTGCCTACCATCCTGAGGCGTCTGGGGTGGTTGAACAGATAAATGGCACGATCAAGTCCAGATTGGCGAAGATGTGTGATTCCACCAAAATGAACTGGATAGAAGCTTTGCCCCTTGTGCTGATGAGTCTGAGAAGTATTCCAAATCGAAAAACAGGCCTGAGCCCCCATGAGGTACTAATGGGGAGAGTGATGCGACAAGCATGGGTACCTGGACACAAACTGCTAAGCATTACTGATGATTTGGTACTAGAATACTGCAAGCAACTGGGTGACCAAGTGCGTTCTATCTCCCACCAGATTGGAGAGACAGCTGACGACTGGCCCAAGACTCCAGCACATAAGCTACAACCAGGTGATTGGGTGGTGTTAAAGAAACATACCCGGAAGAGTTGCCTTGGACCAAAGTGGGGAAAGCCAAGACAAGTGATCCTTGTCACCACTACTGCTGTAAAGTGTGCTGGTGTACCGAAGTGGATCCATGCCAGCCACACAAAGCGGGTAACCGGAGAATACGCGACTGAAGCTGAAGGCAGCACCGCTGAGGAGACTCCCGAGGAGAGTCCGGATCTCGCTGACATCGAACTGCCGAGCACAAGTCGAGACGTTGATTGGTACCCTGCCGACGACCAGGTTCATGATCCAATACGAACCAGGAAATATTCCTACCTAGACAGTGAGTGGGATAGTCCAGGTGAGACAGAACTAGAGGACGAAGGTCAGGTCAACGAGACTCACATCACACCTGATCAGGAAATAGGCCAAGTAGGGACAGATCAAGACGTCGACACTCCACCTGAAACTCCGGAGTCTGGAAAGGGACAGATAGTGGTCAAAGTTGAAGTTCATGCGGAAGAAAATGAAGGGAACGAAGTGCATGAACCAGAGCAGATAGAAATAGACGAACGTGTTCAGGAATTGGAATCCAGTTCACCCGAAAGCAAAGAAAGCCTACAAAGCGAACCTGAACAGGGCAAGTTTGAGGACCAGGCAGAAGAAATAGATGAAAGACCTGGAACTAGTCAGACAGGAAGGGAAATAGATTCTGTCAAACACAAGGAAAAAATAAAAAGAGTGCACGAGGAAGGCCAAGTGTTCTCGACCACTGAAAGTCACAGAAGCAAAAGTACACCCAGGTACGTCAAAAGGCTAAGACTCCGAATAAAAACAGTCGAGGAGAAACTGAAAGACCGTAAGAGGGCTGAAAGTGAAAGAAAAGCAGCCCGAGGCAAGTCTCTGAGAAAGAGCGACAGAGTGAAGAAACAGAATAGACTGTATCGGAGCCCCGAATGGACATACCTGGTGCTGGAAGAAATTGATGAGCCTAATCGCAGTGGCAAAAGTGACGAAGAGTCCATCACTGATCGGAGTTCGGACGAAGACCCTCCTTGAGACAAAACAGAGCGAAGCCTTGGTGTAAAGAAACGAAGAGGGGTTGCAAAAGCCACCTGTAAGCTAAAATGTCTGATTCAAACGTAGCTGGAAGGTCCAGATTTGGGTGTTGTAAAACTTGCTGTAAAATATGCTTATGTAGTGTAGCTATGCTAATAGTGATGTGGATAGGATTAACAATCTTTATACCTTTTATGATAAGTAAAGATCCTAACTTGTCCCCTACTGAACCTGAAATATTAGGCACAGACGTTGTACAGACTGCAGAAACACCACGAAGCTTAGAACGACGTGACAATTCAGTTAGTTTGAAACACACACGACCAAATTTAGAAGCATCAGATGAGGGCGAACTGCACTTTCACAAGATGAAAAACCGGACGCATTTAAATGTTTTCGCTAACCTGTTAGTGCATTATGTAGAAGCTATGGAAATAGAAGATTGTTATGTCTGCATGAAGCTACCCACATCTGTAGCTGAAGGTGTGACATATCACCACTTACCCCTAACCTACGGAATTTCCTGTAGTATATTAACTAGCTTGTTTTATAGAAGTACTTTGCAGTACTACTATTCAAATGCTGATGTAATATTTTCTGAGCTTCCTATTAGAGGACATCTGAACCTTGTACATGTTAAAAGCGAGGTAACCCGTTACATGGGTGAATATTTCCTGACTATAGGTGACATAGACTTAAATGAAGCACGACAAGAAAATCTGACCTGTTCTTTGCAAGAGCAGGAAAAGATGTTTATAAAAATGGCAGACAGAAGGAGGGAAAAGTTTCAGAAAAAGGCAAATGATGAAAAGGATAGAGTCCCTAGGTGGGCCGAGCACATGGACAACACCTCACAAGGCGAAGCTAATCCTGCTTTGTTACTAGATTTTGAACGGAAAGGAAAACTTTGTCTCCATAGAGAAAGGACAGAATATTATAACAATGTATTCATTGGTTCCAGCGAGTGTGAACATAATTATAAAGTAATTGGAGGTTGGGGTTTCAAAAATGGGTCAGAACCTGTGTTTCCCGGAATATATTATATATGTGGGAACAAGGCTTATTTTAAATTACCGGATCACTGGTATGGAAGCTGCTACTTTGGCATTGTTTTCCCGAAAATATACCATGTGAATAATGCTGCTGGAAGCAATGATGAGGATACTAATGGCTTAGTGCGTATTAAACGTGAAAGTGTAGGAGAAGTCATAGGTGATATTTTCAGTGCACTGATACCTGGAATGGGGGTAGTTCTGAACACACACCGAATCTGCAAATTGTCTACAGTAGTGGATCGGTTATCTACTGACACTGCTGCTGGATTCCTGCTGGTCAATACTGAAATGGTTGCGATCAGATCGATGGTTTTGCAGAATCGCCTTGCTCTTGACACCTTATTGGCAAAAGAGGGCGGAGTCTGTAGAATGCTGAAGGCGCAACATTGTTGCACCTACATACCTGATAAAAGTATCGAACTTAAAAGATATGTAAGGAATATAACTAATTTGGAAAAAGAGCTCAAACCATTGGAGGTTGACAGTGCCTGGACGAGACTGACTGGAGGTCTCTCCTCAATAGGTAGTTGGTTTTCTAACTTAGGTAGAAATCTTCTGTGGAAAATACTGATGCCAATAATCGGAATAGGTGTGGTTGTTCTGATCATATTCATCTGCTGTAAATGCCAAAAATGGAAAAAGAAGTACATAGTAAATAAGAGAGGGGTGAAAAGAAACATTGATGAGTTAGAATTAGAAGAACTAAGGAATCAAATCTACAAAAAGGTAAAGAATCACCACTCTCATAGAGAAGCCGAGAGAAAACTAAATAATAAATTTGTCGAAATCGAGATGCATGATATGGAAGAATGAAAGTTGGCATCTGTTTCCTTTGTAGTGATGATAGTAAATATCATCAAAGAGGGGATTGATGGAGCAAGGATTCTGCCGTAAAACGACTTGCTCGCACTCATGAACCTCGCCTAACGTATAATCATATTAATCCAACTGTCCGTCATTTATTTAGCATATTCCCCAACACGCGGGTGTCCCCGAGAGGCTTGCCTGTGTGTTTTTTCATCCTCACAATGTTTGCACTAAGGAAATGGCTGCTTCGCAGAAATCCAATCTGCGCATGCGTCGGTCATACCCATGTGATGTGACGCACTCGCATTTTGGAGGGATTGTATTGCTCATGCGCACTGATGCAAAGATGGCCGCTTGTCTCTCACCACGCTCTCTGCTTGCTACCACTGCTTTCGCCTATCTGTCTTTTCGCACTAAACTTTAATACTATAGATGTCATAAAATAAGGGGTGTGTTAAAATCTATCACGGTATACAGTGTGATCATTTTTTTGTATGATTCTAATTTGTTCTCGCTTACTTTTCATGTACCGCATCTCTGGGGGCTGGGGCACACATGAGCTACGCCATGATGAAGCTCCTCTGAGACCTGTCATGTGACCTGGGGGAAACCTCACTGCGCAGAAACTAAAACAAGCCAGCTGGCTCCTGAAGCCCAAAGCGCCTGGGAAACCTCTCCAGGAGACTGAATCCTACCTTAAGCAAAGCAACACTGTTGCTATATGCTATGTACTGTATTGTCTTGCTGTATTCCTATGCCTGGGAACGTGAACCCAAGGGGCGGGTGTGAAAATTTTCATATTAATGATGGGAACACTGAATTCTAGGAGGTGACAATGACCAGGTCACCTCTCCTGACCAATCGTAATGTGGGAAACTGTCACTTGCAACATTAGTGGGTGGTCTAAGGGTCCCCAAACCGTATAATTGTCCTGGTGTAGCTTAGGGAAATTGTCCGACTTGTCCGAGTAGCAGACCTGTCACTGACCCTACGAACTCTATAGGTTCTCAATCTAGAGAGCTGCGGAGCACTCTGTCCATACTTTCCACAAACTCCTAGGGGTGGAAATAGTCTTAAGTGCTGGCGAAGCACTTTGCTGGGAAATTCGAAAACCCAATCGGGGTTATTGGCGGATTACTTGCAGAGAGGGGTAACGCAGGCGTTGCATCCGAAGCTGTGGGTGTTGGTCGTACCTTGGTGAGCCCAGTCCTGACCCAAAACCTGAGGGGTATCCTGTCCTGACTGTCGGTGAGTTGTACCTGCTCGCATTCTGGTATTCCTTTCTTGAGGGTCCTTGTCCCCGTCCTTCCAAACTGAACCGTGGCCAGGGTTAGTCCTCATTCCTAATTAGGTAAATATTACTCTGTGGGTTTGCGTC